>NC_138339.1:84136549-84716549 GCF_046562875.1 Panthera onca
TCAAGAGTCGAACACTCAACCAACTGAGCCACCCAGGTGCCCCCCAAGCTCTTCTAAATTGACAATTAATTTTATACAGTAAACAACTGTTGAATTCATGGGTTTTTTTTTTTTTTCTGTTTTGCTTTTACTCCTACCTGCTTATGATAAACCTCACTGAGCCCCTGCCAGCCTGCAGAGTTCAAACATAAACCCTGCTAGTGGCTCTCATTTGGTCTTAATGGGTTAAAAACTAAGATGCAATTATTACATAGTTATATTTAGTGTTCAGAGAGGTGCATGTGCCAGATGTTTGTTCTTTTGCAGAGCTACCTGATTTCTCTCATTTCTGCCATGCTGGAAATTTCTTAGATGATGTATATAAAATGGTCTATTATCTGAGCTTCTGATGAAGTTCTCCAATAGTACCTCTTAACTGGACCAAATTAGAAATTTATAGTATAACAAGGCCAACAAAAGCCATAGACCACAGAGATGAGGAACTCTTCTACTCTACCACTGCAAAAAGAAGTTGAATCACTGTGGTATGAGGCATTCTTTGTTTTTTTAAATTTTTTAAAATGTTTATTTATTTTTGAGAGAGACAGAGACAGAATGCGAATGGGTTAGGGGCAGAGAGAGAGGGAGACACAGAATCCAAAGCAGGCTCCAGGATCTGAGCTGTCAGCACAGAGCCTGACACGGGGCTTGAACTCACGAGCCGTGAGATCATGACCTGAACCGAAGTCGGACGTTCAACCGACTGAACCACCCAGGTGCCCCGTGGTATGAGGCATTCTTAATTATTTACTTGATCATCGTGCCCAAACTCTAGATCTAAAAAATGGCAATATTAGCAATATTTGTTCATGAATGCAAGATGCAATCAATTTCAATTTCAGTGAAGCCATAAGGGTTGAGTATATCCACCTAATTCTCTCAAAAGAAGATTTGCAATAGCTGTTGTCTTCATTTTTCAAGATAGTCTTTAAAGTAGGATCAGATATGAGTCTTTAAATATAGACTTTACTAATGATATAGACTTTAAAGTTGAAATTTGAGAGGGATTTCTCTCTAAAAAATTGGTTACGAGGAATAAATAAAGATACTCTTGTATGCCAGTGTTTTAACTGGTATATGAAAGTTAGAAAATTCTTGACGTGTATTTATTTGTTCATTCCTTACTCCAACAATCCTTCTGTTCTTATACAACACACAAATCAAGAACTTCAGGCCTTGTAATTGCTGAATTCATATAAGGTCTTTCCTTGTCCCTAAGAGATCCTTGGCTGAGGTAATTCATTTCTTCCTGAGGGGGAAAAAAAAAGCTTTTATTGAATTTTACTTTCCTGTTGTATTCGTTTCCCATCTCTGCTAACAAAGTATCACAACCATAGTAGCTTCAATCAACACAAATTTATTCTGTTATAGTTGGAGATCAGAAGTCTAAAGTCAAGGTGTTGGTGGAGCTGGTTCCTTTCATGGCTCCTCCAGCTTCTAGAAGATGTTGGCTTCTAGAAGTCCTTAGCTCATAGTAGCATCACTCCAATCTCTTCCATAGTCACATCGCTTTGTCTGCTCTCAACTTTCTTATCTTCCTCTTATGAGAATTCTTGTGATTATATTGAACCCACCAAAATAATCCAGGATAATCTCCCTATGTCAAGATACTAAATTTAAGGTGTAAGATGTAAGGTGACATATTTTCAGGTTCCAGAGATTAGGACATAGAAACATTTGGGGGCTGTTATTTAGCCTACTACATATGGATAACTATACATTTTAGAACATTAACTAGTAGCTGAGTTTTTGAAGTGACTACAGGTTATCATTTTTGTTTAAACCACAGCCATTTAACCTTGTGATGCATATGTCTTGAGCTCCAGAATTCTGGGGATAATGATTTTCCTGTAGATCACTACTAAATAACAATATTATCCACAAATTTGAACCATGAGTGAATTAACACAGAAATCCTGGGTCCTGGAACTGAGTCTGATATTCAAAAAAACTTCAAGGAGCACTACCTGTGTCAGAATTATTGGACTCATTTGCTTTCTCATACCAGTGACCTAGATGCTATGGTCAAGAAATTTTGCTGATTTTTAAAGATCCATTTTGGAAACAAAATGGGAATTGCAATGATTGCATATTATTTTCTAAAGAGACTTTGGTTTCATTTCCTAGCTTTGCTTTAACTTTTACAATTTTGCACCTGTTACTCATGATATTTGTTTTTCTCTTAGATGTGATGTCATGACTGAATTTTACCTTTATTTACTTTCTGTAATTTATGGAAGGGAGTATACCTATGCTTCCTCCAAACATATGGTTGACTGAATGTCTCTTGAGTGGGCCTGCGTGGGTTGTTACGATATCTGTAAGGAGATGCTTTCTGGCTCCAGTTTCCTCCTTTGAAGAGGGGATCAAGAGGTCAACATAGACATGGCCTGAGGTCAACTCTTGAAATGACCTTGGCACCTTATGACTGTAGAGTCTTTTTTTTTTTTAAGTTGTGACCCGGTGAAATGTCATAGGGAACCTCAGGAATTTATGGTCCGTTAAATAAGAACTTTTGCCCTCTTGGAAGTATTATTTGGAGGAAAGCTTCCAGTCTCTCTCTCCCACAGAGTTGGGGGAAAAGATCACTGAGCATGTGTACCTCTGGCTCCTGGTTTCTCTCAGATCTTTCTGCCAGTGACACAGCTTCTTTTCTCTCTTTAGAGAGTCCAGTAGATCGAACCCACTCCATAGAAGAAGGTCAGAAGTTGTTTAGCTATTCTTCCTGTTACTACATGGGTGATTCTGACACAGGGGCTTCCAAGTAGGAAGCTCATTTGTACTTGGTTCCAGACTGTGTTTTTCAACATATTTTTTTTATCAGCAATAAGGTAAAACAAATATGATCTTTTTATACCTACCTGCCAAATCTCAATGGTTTCTAAAAAGATAGATTTGATTAATGGGTACCAGAAATCCCAACAGGGAGGACTAAAAATTTTTGTAACTAATGATTTGAAACTTAAAAATACATAAGTTATAAATTGTCCCGTTTTCAATATAAATGCTTTCTTAACACCTCCCTTCAGTTCGTTCTCTCTCTCTCTCTCTCTCTCTCTCTCTCTCACACACAGACACACACACACACACACACACACACACACAACCAAATCAGAGCAGACAAGCTGGACAATTTAATTATTTTTCATACTAAATTTGTTTTGGTTATTATCATACCCTTGGGTCTCTAGGAGTCTTGAAGAAGAGGCATTACATGTGCCATCCTGGCTCATTAATTCAATATATTTATTTAACAAATATCAAGTACCTACAGTACACAAGACACTGTTCTAGATGCTTGGAATATAGTGATAAATAAAAGAGAAGATCTCTGCCCTCATGGAACTTATGTTCTCAAAGACAGACAGACAATAGCACACATAATAAATATACTATTTGTATGACATATTGCAAGGTGATAAATGCTATGAAGAATAGGAAGAGCAAGGGCAGGGGAGCTGGGGGCGGCGGGGGACAGAGCAGTCTGTGATGTTCGGTAGGGTGCTGAGGCACATATGTGTGTGCACGTGTAGAGCAGTGTGAGGGGCGACCAAGGTGCCAATAAAGAGGGTTATTTGCAAGCAGGAGCACAGCAAAGGTGCTTGGTTTGGTTTCTGGCATCCTTTCATGACAAGAAAGAAAGAGTGGGCAACCCAGGAGCTCATTGTACTCCCCAAACATGTCTGAGACACATATCCTGCCACTATTATAACCCTTCACTGCTTTTATGTTCATTATGCTCGAAAGGTCTGAGAGCCAGTTTCACTGTGAAGGACAGAGATGGCAGAGATTATGGGTGTAATGGAAAGAATCCAGGGTTGGTTTCAAAAGACCTTCGATTTAGCCTTGGGGTTCTGCTTCCAACTACTGTGAGATGTTGGGCAAGTCACTTAACCTTTGGGTCTCAGTTTTTTCATTTGTAAAATGAGAGTCAGCCATATAGTTCTATTTAACTCCTTCCTTCTTAGAGTCTGTGGAGGCAAACAGGAAAATGGGGTTAAAATAAAAAGGAAAGAGGAGATGGAGAAGAAAACCAAGTGCAAATAAATAGGGAGGGAGTATTCGGATAAAGGGAGAAAAGGAAAAAGATAAAGACAAAAGACAAATATAATAGATAGCAAGTACGCCAATACTTACCAGCATGATACAAGTGTAGCCACCTGGGCAATCACCTTTCCACTCCACGGACGCTTTGCTGAAGTGTATCCTGCTCAGTTCCCTGAAGGAGCCACTCCCTGCGTGGGGGTTTCTAGAACCTCAGACTGGATTTGGAATGCCTTTTTTAGGGCTGAGATTAAATTACGGTATGAATTTTTATATTTTAGATGTAAAGATTAAATAAGCTTTGTAGTACTTTGGTAATCTATTCACCTTGGGTAACACTATTTTAATGGGGAAATAAGTAGTATATTTAAAAAGTCCAACTTGTCGGTGTCTTCATTAATTTGGACATCATCTAGAGGCATCTGTTTTCAAAGATATTAACATTCAACTTCGCTCATCTGGCTTACATGTTCGTTTTACAGGTTTTTCTTGACAAACTCCTCTCTCCTTTGCTTGGCATTTTCCTCCCTCCTGGCCATTTCTCCATTTATTAGCACCAACCTCCAGAGGGAAGATAAGGGGAAGAAATGAAATATAAATCACTTCATTTATATAAACTGTTGCAAAAACTGTCAAAGGGCAGATGTTGAAAGCAAAGGCCAAATAAAGTTTAAGTTACAGAGGAGAAGAGATAAGACTTTACCTACTTTGTACTTTAAAATTGGTCCCACATAGCAATGATGACATCTTAATAAACTGGTGATTTTTATTTAGCAACTCTGCATAGAAAATAACATAAGGAACATAGGTGGCAGAGTTAGCCTAGGGCACTACTTCCAAAAAAAGAGGGAAACAGGGTGGATAACTATAGATACAAGGGGTTGGATGTTGAGATACTTGATGCTCCACAGGCTATTTTCCCCAAAAAGGAAGAAGCATAGCTATTTTCTTAGAGAGTTGGGCAGATGGAAGTCTGGAAAATGGGAAGGGATTGGACCAGCTGGTGTGAGAATGAGAAAAGGGAGTCAAATAATCCATTTACTATGGATAGTGTTGAAAAATCAGTAGGAGTTCCAAAATTTGCAAGATTAATAGTGCAGTCCTACAATTTTTCCCAGGTGCTTTCAGCAATCTCAGAGTCGGAAGAAATAAAAATGGATAAGAACACTCATCCCTGATGAATAGAGCAGAAAAGTAAGGGAAGGAGAGGGGGAGCAAGAGACTGATCTGAAGAGAATGTATCTGTGTTATCTGACTCAATCAGCAGTCCTTGGAGACAGTAGTTTCTCAAGGAACAGAGTATTTGCTAGATGATGGCTCCAATTTACAGGTGAACAAAGTGAGGCACAGGAGCTTTACCAAAGTGGCAAAAGCCAGTTTTTGAGCCCATGTCTCTCTGAAAGAAGATGTTGTCCTTTTCCATTATGCTTTACATGTAGAGAGCAAATGAATTTGGGGGGTTGGTAATGTTTTCATTAAAAACAGGAAGGGTTTTTTTTTTCGTGAAATATATTGTCAAATTGGTTTCCATACAACACCCAGTGCTCATCCCAAAAGGTGCCCTCCTCAATACCCATCACCCACCCTCCCCTCCCTCCCACCCCCCATCAACCCTCAGTTTGTTCTCAGTTTTTAACAGTCTCTTATGCTTTGGCTCTCTCCCACTCTAACCTCTTTTTTTTTTTTTTTTTTTCCTTCCCCTCCCCCATGGGTTTCTGTTAAGTTTCTCAGGATCCACATAAGAGTGAAAACATATGGTATCTGTCTTTCTCTGTATGGCTTATTTCACTTAGCATCACACTCTCCAGTTCCATCCACGTTGCTACAAAAGGCCATATTTCATTTTTTCTCATTGCCACGTAGTATTCCATTGTGTATATAAACCACAATTTCTTTATCCATTCATCAGTTGATGGACATTTAGGCTCTTTCCATAATTTGGCTATTGTTGAGAGTGCTGCTATAAACATTGGGGTACAAGTGCCCCTATGCATCAGTACTCCTGTATCCCTTGGGTAAATTCCTAGCAGTGCTATTGCTGGGTCATAGGGTAGGTCTATTTTTAATTTTCTGAGGAACCTCCACACTGCTTTCCAGAGCGGCTGCACCAATTTGCATTCCCACCAACAGTGCAAGAGGGTTCCCGTTTCTCCACATCCTCTCCAGCATCGATAGTCTTCTGATTTGTTCATTTTGGCCACTCTGACTGGCGTGAGGTGATATCTGAGTGTGGTTTTGATTTGTATTTCCCTGATAAGGAGCGACATTGAACATCTTTTCATGTGCCTGTTGGCCATCTGGATGTCTTCTTTAGAGAAGTGTCTATTCATGTTTTCTGCCCATTTCTTCCCTGGGTTATTTGTTTTTCGGGTGTGGAGTTTGGTGAGCTCTTTACAGATTTTGGATACTAGCCCTTTGTCCGATATGTCATTTGCAAATATCTTTTCCCATTCCGTTGGTTGCCTTTTAGTTTTGTTGGTTGTTTCCTTTGCTGTGCAGAAGCTTTTT
The DNA here is from genome assembly GCF_046562875.1 of Panthera onca. Lineage (NCBI taxonomy): Eukaryota > Metazoa > Chordata > Mammalia > Carnivora > Felidae > Panthera > Panthera onca. The sequence goes on from NC_138339.1 coordinate 84,143,141, forward strand.
ATCTTCATAAGGTCCCAGTAATTCACTTTTGCTTTTAATTCCCTTGCCTTTGGGGATGTGTCGAGTAAGAGATTGCTACGGCTAAGGTCAGAGAGGTCTTTTCCTGCTTTCTCCTCTAAGGTTTTGATGGTTTCCTGTCTCACATTCAGGTCCTTTATCCATTTTGAGTTTATTTTTGTGAATGGTGTGAGAAAGTGGTCTAGTTTCAACCTTCTGCATGTTGCTGTCCAGTTCTCCCAGCACCATTTGTTAAAGAGACTGTCTTTTTTCCATTGGATGTTCTTTCCTGCTTTGTCAAAGATGAGTTGGCCATACGTTTGTGGGTCTAGTTCTGGGGTTTCTATTCTATTCCATTGGTCTATGTGTCTGTTTTTGTGCCAATACCATGCTGACTTGATGATGACAGCTTTGTAGTAGAGGCTAAAGTCTGGGATTGTGATGCCTCCTGCTTTGGTCTTCTTCTTCAAAATTACTTTGGCTATTCGGGGCCTTTTGTGGTTCCATATGAATTTTAGGATTGCTTGTTCTAGTTTCGAGAAGAATGCTGGTGCAATTTTGATTGGGATTGCATTGAATGTGTAGATAGCTTTGGGTAGTATTGACATTTTGACAATATTTATTCTTCCAATCCATGAGCAGGGAATGTCTTTCCATTTCTTTAAATCTTCTTCAATTACCTTCATAAGCTTTCTATAGTTTTCAGCATACAGATCTTTTACATCTTTGGTTAGATTTATTCCTAGGTATTTTATGCTTCTTGGTGCAATTGTGAATGGGATCAGTTTCTTTATTTGTCTTTCTGTTGCTTCATTGTTAGTGTATAAGAATGCAACGGATTTCTGCACATTGATTTTGTATCCTGCAACTTTGCTGAATTCATGTATCAGTTCTAGCAGACTTTTGGTGGAGTCGATCGGATTTTCCATGTATAATATCATGTCATCTGCAAAAAGCGAAAGCTTGACTTCATCTTTGCCAATTTTGATGCCTTTGATTTCCTTTTGTTGTCTGATTGCTGATGCTAGAACTTCCAGCACTATGTTAAACAACAGCAGTGAGAGTGGGCATCCCTGTCGTGTTCCTGATCTCAGGGAAAAAGCTCTCAGTTTTTCCCTGTTGAGGATGATGTTAGCTGTGGGCTTTTCATAAATGGCTTTTATGATCTTTAAGTATGTTCCTTCTATCCCGACTTTCTCAAGGGTTTTTATTAAGAAAGGGTGCTGGATTTTGTCAAAGGCCTTTCCTGCATCGATTGACAGGATCATATGGTTCTTATCTTTTTTTTTGTTAATGTGATGTATCACGTTGATTGATTTGTGAATGTTGAACCAGCCCTGCATCCCAGGAATGAATCCCACTTGATCATGGTGAATAATTCTTTTTATATGCCGTTGAATTCGATTTGCTAGTATCTTATTGAGAATTTTTGCATCCATATTCATCAGGGATATTGGCCTGTAGTTCTCTTTTTTTACTGGGTCTCTGTCTGGTTTAGGAACAGGAAGGGGGTTTTAATGTTTCATTAAAAACAGAAGAATTACAGGGGCGCCTGGGTGGCTCAGTCGGTTGAGCGGCCGACTTCGGCCCAGGTCATGATCTCGTGGTCCATGAGTTCGAGCCCCGCGTCGGGCTCTGTGCTGACCGCTCAGAGCCTGGAGCCTGTTTCAGATTCTGTGTCTCCCTCTCTCTGACCCTCCCCGTTCATGCTCTGTCTCTCTCTGTCTCAAAAATAAATAAACATTAAAAACAAAAAACAGAAGAATTACAGATGCTGAAGGATCATCTACTTGGTGTGAAAATGTCTCAAGATGATCGCTGGAGACTAGGAAAAGATGGCAACCTCGTGCCGAAATTGTCATTGAACATGAAGATAGGGCAGAGGAGGGGTGGGTGGTAAACTGCAAGCCACTAGAGAGCATAAATATATTCCTGCTTTGTCTCCGGCCTCCATCCAGAGGATCTCCCCCATACATCAGGCATTTGTTGGCCCATAAAGGTTAGTAGTAATCACCTTTAGGTTTTACAGTGAATTCCTGGTCATCTACCACACTGCTTCCTCCTGACAGGCACTTTCTCTGATCCTATCTTTACATTCAAACTCTTGCCTCTGTGACTCGAACCACCGTCCACCACTAGCCATGGCCTTGATTCTCCTTGCGTTTCAACCTTGGCTTTTTCCCTAATGAACTCTTACTGATGAGGCTATGTCTTTTGTGGTCTCCCTGTGGTCTTCTACTCCTGGGAGTAGAAATTCTAGTCCTAGTTTTTACCCCAAGCCACACCCCTAAGTATATTCTGTGGAGTGGTATACCTGAAGGGTGGGAACTTCAGAGAACAACTGGCCTGTGAGTGCAGCATCCAGACATATTTGCGCTGATTCAGAACAAAGAGTGCCATCTATTGAAAGACCACTTAGCTTACCAGTAATTTATTCAGCTGTATGAGTTATCATCAAATAGGCTCAGAATGGCGCTCTGGAAAATTGAGATGGGAGGAAAAGCCATGAAATGTTAACATAAGGTAATTCCACTAGGTGGTGGCCAAAGGTGGAAGTCAAGGTCCCCCTTGAACCGCAGAGAAAAGGAACTCTGAGGCTGTTTTCCTCTCTGTGGGATCATGTGGGAAGTTTCCAATAGAGAGTCACCTAAGATGAGGAAGTAGCTTTCTTCTTTTTAAAACGAATATTTAATCATCATTGTTTGGAAGAATAAAATGGTTTAAAGTGACAAAATGGACCAAAGCGTGCCGGGGATATAACAGAAATGAGTTGTTGTAGGGACAGCAAGGTGACAGGACCTGAATTCATAATCACGGTGGTCCAAGCAGATTGGTGAGAGCAGGAGCTGCATACATTTTGCAGGGAGTGTCTCTCACCCCGTTGCCACTTTTTTCAGTGCTCCATATGCTAGATTGCAGCTACACATTTAGCCCTTTTGCCCAAAGGCATCTGAACCTGTGAAAAGCCTAGCTGGGGCACTGTCTATTGTTCATTGACAACTTGTCAATTTACTTCCAGGCAAAATAACTCATAAACATGATAAGTAAGGCAGATAAAACAAGAATTCTTTCACACTTTGCAACTTTACTGCAAAAATGGCTTATTTTCCATAAATGTGTGAAATCTCCCCTCTGAATTGTGACTGTGCATTGAACTTTAAAACTGTTTGGAGACAGCACAAGCATTTCACAATTCCTGTCTGTAATAAGATGGATGTTAAATATTAAACATGCATTAGAAGTGATAAAATAAAAGATTTTCAGAGGTTCACTAGCATCACCATATTTCTCTTTGATTCCCTGAGTTAATAAAAGTTAAGTTTAACAATACTCTCCAAAAGACAAATGTTTAAGCACTCTCTTCTAAATTTGACATTTCATATATTTATATTAGCTATTATCTAAACCCTTATGTCTGTTAAGGAAAAAAAAACACGCATATAACAAACCATATCAGTATTAAATTCAAAAGCCAGTATGTGGTGCGTTAGCATATGTTCATACTGTAATGAAGTGGCTTTTATTTCTGATATTTATAAACATTCCATTTCTAATGTACTGTTTAAATATTGAAAGCTAATTGTGAATTCTTTTAGGTAAAATATTTTAAGTAGATAATAATTTTGAAATATATTAGTCTCTAAGGCAAAGCAGTCTGTTTATGTGTAGTTATTTATAAAGTCATACTTTTTAATGAAGTCATGTTCCCTGGATTCATTTCTCTGGTAATGAATTTGATTTTAAGCTTCTTGTTTACTGTAATATCATCACAGAATTATACTTGGTGCCCTACAGATTTTCCCCAGGTGATCCTCCATAATACCAAATACCCTCATTTTGGAGAGACTGAAAATGGAGGGGCAAACAGGTGGCATGGAATCTGACAATGCAAGACCAGATTCTGCATCCCAGGGGGGTCTTCCTCTGGTGACCTTTGCCCCTGAGGCACAGAGCCCACTCCCAATATTTCCGGTGTGAGGGTTTGAGGGTTATGGTCGCCTTTCCCTCATCATTTCCCCATATTTTCTTCACTTACTGTAGAATATTTATAAACAGGCACACATATGCATCTGTTACATAACAAATGGCTTTTGGGAAATAAGTGAAAGAACATGAGAAAAGAAATTTAAAAGACTGTAAAAAAAAAAAAAAGGGGGAGTAAAACAAATCTGCGATCAACAGGAATGCCTCAAAAATAGGACCTGTTTTTCAGGAGGCAGTCAGTTCAGTGGAAGGAATCCTGAACTGGCAGACCAGAGACTTGGGTTCAAATAATGTCATTGGCATTAACTGGTTCTGACCCTCAGGAAGCCCATCTTTATTCCTGACCTCTGTTTGGATCAGTTTTCTCCTCAGGGTGGAAGGAGGACTGTGCTGGCTGTGCTCCAGATCTCTTACCAGTTTTTTTCTTTTTGAAAATGGAGAGTCCCTACAAGATTTTAAATGAAGAAAGTCTTCCACTGCTGTATAAAGAAAAAAAGAAAAAAAGAAAAAGAAAGGTACTCACAGCCAGATCTAAAATTATATTTATTATGTGAATAATGTATTCAGATGGTATAATAATAATTTAGTTCATAAAAATTCTCTCCAAAAGGAACCATGTGGATTACAGAGGACTGCCGTGCTTGCTTTAAAATAGGAAATGAGGGGCGCCTGGGTGGCTCATTTGGGTTAGCATCTGACTTTAGCTCAGATCATGATCTTGTAGTTTGTGTGTTCGAGTCTCGTGTCAGTCTTTCTGCTGACAGCTCAGAGCCTGGAGCCTGCTTCGGATTCTGTCCCCCTTTCTCTCTGTTCCTCCCCTGTTTGTGCTCTGTCTCTGTCTCTGTCAAAAATAAACATTAAACAAATTAAAAATAAGATAAAATAGGAAATTAATCTCTTAAGAAACCTATCACCTGATTTTTGTGGGAACACAGAGAGCATACATACCTAGACCTATCAACCTTCATTTTAAATGCTATTTTTTCATCTGAAGTTTTTCCACCAATCTTATCTTAAGCTGTGGATTCCTAAATATTCTATATTAGAAAAAAAAAAAACAAACAAACAACAACCTAACAGAGATCTAACAAATTAAGAGATTGTATCTTTTTCATATGTCCATGGGATGTTCCTATTTCTACGTCCTGGTATCTTAGATTCTTCGTTACTAATTTATCATCCTGGCAATTGATTTTTATGTAGAAGCCGGCCCACCTCCTTACAAGCCCACACCCACTGTAGCTAACTAACCATTACTTGTCATCATCTATTTGTACAGTGTTCTTCTCCCCTTAGTGTTAATGATCATATATTTTCTCCCATGAAACTAAATCCTGTTTATGTGCCCAATTCTCTAACCTGTCAAGGTCATTTTGGATTTTAATCTTTTTTTTTTTTTTTTTTTTTGTGGCCATTCTGCCTAATCTGGCATCGTTGGCATGTTAATGAGCACATCAGTCATAATATTACTAAAATTGTTGAATATTGTTGCTTGGGAAACCTTGGAAAGAGAAAGAGCAGTAGCCTAGGAGGAAATTGTTCAGGACTGTTGGAAACATAGGGTATTTGCTGCAGAAGATTCCCCACCACCAGATATTGTAAGAAGTTAGAAGAGAAGCAGGGAGCTACAATTAAGAGGAGGCAAAAAATAGGGACACTTTAAGGACTGGGAGTATCAGGGAGGGAAGAAAAAGGAAATAGAAAGGAGGAAAAATGGCAAAAAGTTGTACACCTTAAATATATGCAATTTTTATTTGTCAATCATACTTTAATAAAGCTGGGGAAAGAAGAAAATATAATGATATAAACAAACTGTATTTAGGCGATATCAGGCTATAGAACCTGATATTGAATATGTGAGTTTAGAGTGCATTTATTTAATTCAAAGCCTGTTGTTTCCTTCAAAAACACAGCGAAGAGGCTGCTTAGTGCTGGACGTCAATTAATATTCTCACAAAGGACTGGCAGGAAGCCACGGTGGACGTCTAGTCAGAGACAGTGTGTCACACTACTGTTGACTGTAAAATTAATTACCATTTCTAAACAATAAGTCTGTGATGCATATTCTTCCAGGCATACTATATTGCCCTCTTGGCATTAAAGGTTATAAATAATTATGTTGTTTAAAAATATATGCCCCGTGGAGAAAGCACAAGCAAAAATATTAACAATCCCCACAACAATGACAAAAAGAACACCCGTGTGTGGTGGGGCAAGTCGACACTGTGAAGACAGGATTGAATATTAAGAAGTGTCACCTACCTAAAGTAAGTGTTAGACATTCGCATGATGGCATCAGCTGCTGATGTAATGCATCTGGAGCTGCCCTGTCACTAAGGCATTGCTAACCAAGGCGGAGACGCAGACAAAGCTGCTTCATCATTAATGTCAGTAAAAGGATCTGGAGGAAAAATAGAGAGTCTCTGGAGACCTTGTCTGGACTTCTTGGAGCCTGGACAACAGTCCTTTCCAACAACAGTCTTTTCCATCCCAATAGCAGCTGCAACAAAGAAAAAAAAGGAAAGCATTGACTTGAGTTGTCATTAAGTTCAAAGAGGTGAGAATAGTAGCCCATGATGAACCTTTATAGTCGGAGTTATTAATGGGGAGTTCTTTTTATGGCTTTTTGAAAATATCACATTTATGAACAGCGCTAAATTATCCTGGGTTATTGTTTGGCATGTGTTGACCGGTCAGTTTTAAGCTGCTAAAATTAAAAAATCTTTTCTATTTCTGTGAGAGAGAAGAATACAAAATTCCTTCCACAGGGTTGTAACATATAGATTTAAAATAGCGCTATCAATCTAGGGAAATACATCTCTGGCTCTTAGTTGGGTGCAGACTGGTTCACGGATCATATTCAATGAGAAGTTATTAATGTTTCAGAGGCAACCTAAAAGGACACATCAAATGATGTTCTGCAGGGTCTGTCTAGGGTGGTAATATTTAACATTTTATCAGTGACTTGGATGATAAAATATGGAACGCGCTCATAAAGTTTCATGGAAGACTCTAAGTTGGGAGAAGTAGCAAGAACCTTGGAAGGTCTACTTGTAATTCAAGATGACCTTGAAAAGTCAGGAGAGGAGTCATTAATGATCAGGTTTACATCCATAGGGTAACCTAACAAGTGAGGTTTGAGCAGTTGGCAAAACAAGAGAAAGAGGGGCCTGGACAGACAAATATGAAATGCACCAAATACAGCTAACCTGATAAATACCAGTTCTGCCAGACAGAATCACATATGATACTAGAGTATGTAAGTGACATAGTATACAGGATCGTGAAGTCATCTGATGCTCTATGATTTATTTTAAGAGCAGTATAAACAGATTGAGGACTGTTCAATAAAGGCAAAAACTAAAGGGCTATAAGAGGAAAAGTGAATGCCTTATGGTTTCTGAGCACAGGGAATTGAGACCAAAGGGTGGCCTATTTACAGTTCATTACTAGTAGCTCCTGCTTTGTCAAAATGACCCAGATTTATCATTTATTTCAGATATAGCTTTTGATTCTCCCTTCCCATCTGCTTTTCTTTTGATGATCCTTCCAGTTTTGTTGTATTCAGAATTTATGCATATAGAGTATGCCAGTTAGAGTCCACTCGTTTACATGTGACTTTCTTACTGAATATCTACATATAGGTGTACAAACGATACAACCCTCTATTACTGGTTGCTGTTGGGGAGGATGTTGGATTGGTCAATGAAGAAAGTAGCATTGGGGCTATAGTTGAGGCTCGTTCTGAGATCCTTTTGGGGAGTAATATTCAACTCGCCTGTTCTCTTTGTACTAAACACTGGCTTGCATATATTCTTTTTCCTGATGCTGCAGAAAAACGTGAAAAGTGTGTAAGAAAGAGTGAGAACCTGTGCCTAGGCAACAGACAACAGGCATGTATCGAACGGTGTACATTGGAGGGGGAATAAACATCTTCAAGTTTCAAATAGCAGATCGAGAGCAGTAGCAGAAGAGCCATCAAAACCCAGATGTTGAAGACTGTTTAAAGTGTGAACTTCAAACAATCACAGAAAGACTTGAGGTTGTCTTTTATTGCTTTTTAATTCCCAGTAAAAGAAACTAATCCACTTTGTATATCCATTCGTACAGTGGTTCTCAATATTGGCTACACACTGGAATCGCCTCTGCTGCTTTTTAAGATACTGTTTGCTGTTGTGTCCCAAATCCCAGGGGTTCTGACATAAGGTGTTTTGAGTGGTTCTTGCGAATGGGGATTTTGAAAATTTCCTGGGTGTTTCCAATACATAGCCAGTGTTGTGTGAACCGTTGTGCTATACGATGTCTCACCCCATGTGATCAGTGTCAGCAAATTATTGGTGGTGGCATTTCTGTACTTCTTATAATGCTCCTGTCCTTGCTCTATGCTTCTAGCTGTTTTCCCCTTGGCTTCTCACACTCTTAGATTTGCCTCCATGTTTGTTTCCTTACACTCACATGGGGATAACAGCAGACTTGGCGTTCCCTGATTTTCACATTAGGCATTTCCTCTCATTTTACTCAGCTCTTAAAACATTGGCATTGGCCTGCGTTGTTTGTGCACTAGCTTGTCTTCTCCCTGGAGAGTGAGACCAGAGAGTAGCAATATTCCAACACAAGACAACATGGAACACGTAAAACCACTTGGGTCAAAAAAGTGGGCATATTCTAAACTATCAGCAAGTGAAATGAAGCAGGGCTATAAAATGAGAAAATTTTGGGGGCAGTGTCACCATGGAGATGCATCCCTTAACTATATGTGCCTAAGGTTTTTACTTCCTTAAATTAATATAAAAATAAGAATCTGTATTATTTGTGGTTTTCTTAGGTACATAGCTATGCACATGTAAACCGTCAAGTATCGAGTGTTCATTTTGTCATATTTATTGGTCATCCTTAACCAACCTATTTTAAATATCATTTAAAGATCAAGTCCCAGGATAAATAGCCTTTTGTATTTCATTATTATAATGGTTAGGTGGACTCAAATGATAACTTAGGTCAAATTCTGGAGTGTGGGGTTATGGGCCAGGATGAAGCATCTGTTACAAAATGGTATTTCATCAAGGTTTCCTCCTTTCTGGTTAGTGCATGTGGTAGAATTGCAGTTCTGTTAATATATTTTAATAGCAAAATTGATCATAGTCTCATATCACACCAGTAAGATTACAGCTTCTTTGGTTCAGATGTCATGTCAACTAATGCTTCCTTAATATCATCAATAATGCTTCATTCAATTCAATCTATATAAATACCCATTAATGTCTTAACAATTTGTAAGTATCTTCAAGTTTGAATTTCTCCAAATAATTTCTGTTCTCTTCTCCCATCCATTTTCAATCTCTTCTCTTCTCCTTCTGTGCTACTGTCATCTGTTGCTTGTTTTTACTCTTTCCGCTTCAAAAGGAGAAAGGTGACTGATGTCCTTAAAATTTCACACAGTAACCTTTTGAGACAGAGGTTCAACTTCTTATCTTCTTGAGTGAATTTTGGTAGTTCAGTAAAATTATCTCCTGATATCAGTGTTCTAGATTGTTGGCTGCTGCTCATCTGCTTCATCACCAGGGAGGATTCATTAAATAGTAGATAACGTCAGCCAGTTTATCTGGCACAAAATCTGGGATCCAAGCTTTCTCAACTAGTAACATAGCTAATTATATGCTGTATGAGTTTTTTACTCACAAGTTTTATTCATTAGTATGTTTTGTGACTACAGTAGACTTTGACATTAGCATCAGACTTGTTATCCGCGACTAACCCTGCAAAACGAATTCACTTTCTTAAAAGGATTGACCTCAGCAAAGACTCATAAGGTAAAATATGAATAACACCTTTTGTTGTCTCTTTGGCTAGTCCAGAGTGAAGACAGGCACATTTACTTTATGATTTTTCTCTGGTGACTTCTGTGGCTTTTCCCCTTTTTTATGGTTTAGTTTTTCTTTTCTTTGTCCAATAAGGCACTATCTTCTGTTGACTCATACTTTCAACCTAGAAGATAGGAACCTAAAAAATTATTTCCATTAGCAAGTTCAGTTTGGCATATGATCATCATCCTAAGAAATGTGCATCTTAAAGTAATACCACAGGCATTATTAAGACAAAATAAGGAAACTTTAAAAGAAAGAATGTGAGATACTGTGGTAAGTTCTTGTGCCAAGGGGCCACTGCTCAAGTTAATAGTCATTTTGTCCCTTCACAAGGCAGAATCAGTCTAACAGAGACTTGCTTGAGCTCACTGTGGTTTGGAGGCCTCCTAGGCTGAGTGAGAGTATGTAGGTGTAGAATTATTTTATTGCTCCTGGTTTCTGCTACAGCTCTGGAACTCCCTCGGGGTATTTTATACCTATTAATAAAAAGATAGGACAAAATTGAATAATGGTGTCTGTTTCCATAAAAAGGAAGTAAGACTCAACGGACCCTCTTCCCAAAGTGCTTTCATAAATAACAAGAAATTGATGCCCACCACTAATTTTCTAGTCTTTTTTTTAAGACTCAATCGCATTTTCCAGTTAATAGTGACCTATTTTTGAGAAAGATTCTCGTCTTATTCTACACCTTAGGGAGATAATTACCATACAATGGGATCTCTATTTTTTTTTTTTTTAAATAGTCTCTGACCCAAGTCTCTTTTTTTTTTTTTTTTTTTTCAACGTTTTTATTTATTTTTGGGACAGAGAGAGACAGAGCATGAACAGGGGAGGGGCAGAGAGAGAGGGAGACACAGAATCGGAAACAGGCTCCAGGCTCCGAGCCATCAGCCCAGAGCCCGACGCCGGGCTCGAACTCACAGACCGCGAGATCGTGACCTGGCTGAAGTCGGACGCTTAACCGACTGCGCCACCCAGGCGCCCCTGGGATCTCTATTTTTAACAAACTGAGGAACTTGTCCATTGTGATCATGAGTTTGCTGCAATGTATGCATTTTATTTGTTATCTCTGCCCACTACCTGCACCCCCCTCTTTCTCTGTGGTTGATAAAGGTATCACACAAAGGCTGACTAGGTTTTTTTTGTTTTGTTTTGTTTTGTTTTCTTCTTCCATGATTATAGCAATAGTTTTGCTTTAAACCAGGGTTATTGCCTGAAGGTCCATCTGCAAGCAGCACTTTACAAATGCACACATCCATTGGTCATGATAGGTTTATGATGCACATAGAGGCTCCTGATGAACTTGAAAGAGTTCTAGAAAAAACACTCTGAAGGTAGCCTGATTGTCTAGATCAGCCCAGTCATTTTTGTGTACAAAAATTAGCCTGTTTTCCCAAATTTGACAAACAGGGAGTCTGCATTATTTCATTTAACTCAAGCCTCTGAAAGCAAACTCGTTTGTATTATTCCAGCTTATGACTGATGAGGTTGTTTCTTTTAGAAGTAAGTGCAAGTGAGAAATACGCAGGGATGTTACTTTTATTGTACAAGTGGTTAATTGTACAAGGTGTGTACCTACTTCATATGGTACACATTGGAATGTAGTATAAAAGCACAGATGATAGTAAATTGGAACGGTAGCACTTGACTGTTATGTAATTAAATTGGAATCCCCAAATTTCAAGGGCATGGGATTCAAAATAATAATGGCTATAAAGTTAAAGTGCTAAGTTTTACTTGTCTGCTGCTGTGTAATAATATCACTACAAAGTTAGCATTGAACACAACACATTTTTTATCACATAGTTTCTGTAGATTAGGAATCTGGGCACAGTTTAGCTAGGCTTCCTGCTTTAGGGTCTCACAGCCACAATCAATGTATTGGTGGGGCTACGATTTCATCTGAGACTTGCCTGGGAAAGGATCCACTTCCAAGGTCACATGACTGTTGGCAGCATTTGATTCTTCATAGACTGCCAAACTGAGGGTCTCAGTTTCTTGTTTCTTGTTGGTGGAGGGCTACTCTCTTCTTCTTCTTGATGAATGACCCTTTCTATATGGTAACTCACAACATGGCAATTTGCTTTGTCAAAACCAGAGAAGAAGAGGGAGTCTTCTCTCAAAATAGACATTATAATCTGTATAATCACATGTACATGGTCATGTACGTGTTGATCACAAAAACCAAAAATCGGATGGAATGAACTTAGCAGCAGGGTGAATGCGATTATATATGTAAATTACTGTCAATGGAAAGTGCTCAGTAAGGGTGCTTAATCAGATAAGAGTCTTGTTACAGATGCATTTTTGAGCTAAATTCTTAAAGATATGAGCAGATTTTTTTATGATTTTATGGAACAAATGGATGAGGAATGGATTAAATAAGTGGATCCCAAAATTTCCTGACCCTGAGAATCTCCTAAGCTGCTTGTTAAATTACACATTCCTAGGTCTTGTCCTTGAATATTATAATCCAGTGGGTCTGATTAGAATTGGTAGTTCTTATTATCAAACCACTTTGGGAAAAAATGTTTTAAGTAAAGTGTTAGAAACTGTTCATCAAAATAAACAGGTGAAGAAAATAGAGTATAATTCACCATGACTATACATGAATTATTATGTATACTGAGCTGAGGGTATCATTTAAATACCCCAAATGGATTTATACAGCAGAATGTGAGGTGAGTGGTATATAACCGTGTTCCTTACCAGCGTAAGAAGCTGAAGAAGGAGCATAGCAGGAATTAGTGATCTATAGGAGGATTTAATTGCTCAGTTACAAAAAAAAAAAAAAAAAAAAAAAGGTGGAAGGCAAAAGATTTAGGAGAGGAAATAAAGAAAAGCAAAACTGAGTGTTTTGCACATAGAAAAGCTGATACAGATATTTTTATATACCTCATAGAGGAAAAGAGGCCCTGAGATGATGAGATTATAAATAAGAGAAGAAGATATCAGAATATTGGTACATCTGACAAGAAATATATGGATTTCTAGAGGTAGAAATAAACCAGTCATTCCCAAGTGGGGAGCTCCAGTTAGGTCTGTTTTGAATTTCATGAATATTCTATCTGAAGAGGAAATCAAGCATGGACTTAACTTAGGTCACTGTAAAGAACACAACCTGATGCTGGCAAAGACTGTGAGATTTTAACCCACTTAAAATGTTGAAAAATCAAGTCAAGCAAGAACAGTCCAAAAAGTCCAGACATCTTTCGGTTCAATACCATACTGAACACTATAATAGTTTATTATAGTCCTATTATCTGGAAAGATGTACTTTATCTGCTACATTTGAAAGTTAGAAAAATATATCCTCATGGTTTCTCTTTCTCTCTCCCTTTCTCTCTCTTTCTTTCTTTCTTTCTTTCTTTCTTTCTTCTGTCCATCCATCCCTCCTTTGTTTTTTATTTTTTTGTTTTTTGTTTTTTTTGGATACTGCATATGGCAGGTTAAAAGGGCTGAGCTGTGTTGATTAACTATCCAAATGTTTAATCAATACAGCAATAGCAAGATACATTCTGGCTGTGAAAGACCTTGGAAAGGTCCCACTTGCCTTATTCTCCACCCCCAAGTGAGACATCAATGAACTATTACATGGTCCCTGCATATCAATGCAGTAGGGCTTAGACAAATACAATGTTAATGGATAATTGTGGGTCACCTTGTCAAAATATGTTAAATGCCCCTTGAGTACATTTTTTCCCCTATTAAAAATGACAGTAAACTGTGACCTTGTTGATATCATACTCGCTTTCAGGAAGCAAATATTATTATTCAATCTGTAACAGGCTCATTGATTTATGGGTCAAAAAATTCATTAGGACTAAATTATAAAGCACACTTTCTTTGTTGATACAACCCACAGTAATTGTGTGACAAAGTGCTGAACAGTCTTGCTTAGTTCGGGCAAAATACCTTTATGAACATTCATTCAGAAAACATACATAGAGGCAGCTTCTAGCAGAATGATTCATAAGCAAGTCCTGTGTCACTGGATGTCTGGGATATCGACATAGCACGGAGTCAGGGAAAGTTCACTAGGTGACCAGGGTCCTTGGACTCTGGCCAAGAATATGCCATCTGTCAGCATGGTGGTACGTGCCGGAAGCTTGAGCCTTGGATTCCTGCCTCCCACCAGGTCTATTCACAACACCACGAACACCCACCCGGATCCTCCACTGTTTCTGGTGCTGTTGGAGGACAGAGGCTTGCTTGTCATCTGGCGCTGTGAGTCACAAGGAGACGAATTGTGGCACTTGGTGCTTCTAGATTCCAAGTTCGTTTCGGCAGCATGACACACATAATGGAATGGGTTAGATTGGCAGTCATGTGTGAGGTTTTCTTTTTTCTTTTTTAAAAAACATTTCTTAAGAGGCTGGTAAAATGAAGAGTCGATGGCCAAGAATGTAGATTATGCGGGGAATGTCAGAATTTATTTGTCATTTTATCATTTGTTACTACTAAGCCTAAGATAATGCTAAGTTGAAACTGAGATAAAAATGACATAATTGGCCAAGTTTTTTCTTCACTACAAAACTCATTTTTTTTCCTCTGAGAAAGAATGCAAAAATATTTAAAACTATAGGTTGTGTGCTAAGAGATGCATGAATATAGAAAGCATTATGCTACTTTAATGGGTCATGGAAAGAAAATATGTTGTACAAGTATAACACACATATTCAGAATGTGTAATAAAGGATAGTGTCATCTTTAAAAATGAAAGAAAACAGCATAAATAACTAAAATGGGAACCTTCTTAACATGTCAGTGGTTTTATTAGAGGAATAGTTTCACTTTGTGTATGCATCTTCAATTTAACTCTGGGCACTCGAGTAGAAAGTAACAATTTACACATTATAATGAAATAGAATCAATGTCTCAATTTAAAAATTTGCTATGTGATAGGAATTTATTCTATCAGAGCACCGAGGTAAGGTACACCACTCTTTAGTACGTAGAATTTGTTGGTCAAGATGCCTAAGAGTACATACATGCAGTTCTGAGAGTGTGGGAGTTAAATGGCGTTCCATCCGAGGGCCTAATTCTATGTCATTGTAATATTCACCCCTCCACGTGCTCCTGGTTGCTTGTCTGAATCCTCTGCGAGGCAAAAACAAACATGTGAAAAGGACTTAGCCTCTGAGCATACACTATGCAATGGCTGCCACATTATTCTTCCCTAGGTGTCATAGACAAGTGGATATTTAAGAGGTGGGAGAGAGCCTAGCAATCCTCAAACTGAAATAGATAAGACAGAACAATGAAGTGCACAAACATTACGTGACGTGCCCAAGGCCACACAGCAAGGTATTGGCAAAATCAGGGCAGATGAGATCTCAAGACTTTTTTTTTGATTCTCTAGTGTATTCGGCTCTCTCCTTTGGAGACAGCCCCTCCCAACTGAATCATGTCATGTTCTCTGGAACTAGGTTATTGCTGCTGCCACCACTGTTTCTCTTGTTTCATTTTTTGCTTTTTCTATGTTAGTGAACATCTGTTGAGAAATTAGTATCTACCAGGCATTATTCTAAGGGTTTTATATGTAATAATTTATGTGATCTTCAAATGAGGCTATTATCCACTTTTATAGATGGGGGACTATCTTCCTCCTCCTCCAAACTCTCCTTCCTCCACTCCCCTTCTCCTTTAGCTAGCTAGCTAGCTAGCTATCTCAAAGAAGGGATAACCAAATCTAAGTTACTCTACAAATTGCCCAAGGTTATAGACTGGTAAGGGGTGGCCCTGGGATTCTAACCCAAGCTGCCTGGCTTCAGAGACTTTTTTTTTTTTTAAATCACTAAGTAGATGGAGTTTCTTTTTCTCCAGTAGATGGAGTTTTTCCTGAAGCTGATTCTATTTCTCCCCAGCACCATCAGTCAAAAACAACAGGCAGGAAGAGAAAATATCAATAGCAGAGGCTAGTTCTTTATCCCCCAGCCCTTGGGTGAGGTTCTGTTGCATAGTTCTTTTTTTCAGAAGATTCTTCGCCCATAATACCCTAACTGCTGCTACTAAAAGTTACCTTTTGATGCAAGACGTATGATGTATTCATTTTTGTATTCTTCTCCCTTCCCCCTCCCAAACTCACTCTCCTTTTCAACGGATCATAATGTAACTAACAGTATTTAAATCTATTACTCTTATGGAGCTAATACTAAGTATTCCAGATTAGTGCTGGTAATATAGAGGTATCTTTTCAATGTATATAATTTTAATTCTTGTAAGTAAACATCTTCATTGAGTAAGTTGATATGCTTAAGTGCAAGAAAGTTGTCTGGCCAGTTATATCATTTAACGTTTTATTAGGACCAATATTTAACTCTTACTGTTATATTCTATAAAGTTCGGATGGAATTGAACTAGCTCTCTTGTTGGTAAAATGGCTCAGAGCAGTGGCATCAGAGTAGATACCACTTCCAGAATGGAAGAAAAGAAGCTATTTTTGAGATATGATTTAGAGCTCTTTACATTATAGTTTTCAATATATGAGATGTGGTATAGTGTTTTGTGATAAAATGATCCAGTCTTTGTGGCTTTTTATGTTTTTAAAATTTATTTCATTAAATTTTTTCCTGGGATCTTTATGAGGAATTTCTATTTTTCTTCTGGTGATATGTTTTTGCTTTTTTAAACTTCATTTGGTTAGGGAGACATAATAAAATCTCCCAGAAATTTTAATTTCCCATAATTTCCACATTAAATAATTCAGCTACTCTTAATTATTTGAGACTACTTATTGGCAAAGTGCTCAACAATTATGTCATTAAAATGATTCTCGCTATTTCATTACTTTTAATATCAGTCAATAATAGGAGCGGCATTTGTAATACATTAAAATTTAAATTGTTTATATTCATCAGAAATTAGAAGAGCCTGTATGATTTAAATGGTGTAATATTCAATATTTATTGAACAAGTTAATCATAAACATAATTATTGATATATATCAACAGTGCATAATTATTTATACATATCAATATAGTATTAATACAGTTATATACATATATATATATCAATAACTTTCTGTACTTTCTCTTGTAGAGGGTTTTTTATATTGAAGAAAATTGAGCATCTGTTTAGTATATATTTTCAGATTTGACAACAGTTTGTTAAGGAGAAAAGATTTGTAAACTCAATAGTTTTGAAATCTAAAAAAAATATGCTATGGATTCCTACTTCAGTATAGATTTGATCTGTCTCGTTGTAATCACCATATATATATATATATATATATATATATATATATATATATATATTTTTTTTTTTTTTTTTTTTTTTTGCTGCTAGACTCATAAGAGAACTTTCACTTATTCAGCAGCACCAAAAAAAAAAAATCATGAAAACCTTTTCTGCTGTTCTGCTTAGTTATTAATATATTTAACTCATAAATACATGCGATTTCTAGGTGAAAATATTATTGTTGATGTGGATCTATGTTGAATTGGCTTTGTGAGTTTGTGTGGATGATTTCATATATACTAGTGACTTGCCAAGATATGTTTTGTATGAAAAGAGTCATGAAACTATCTGTGAAATAATCTTGCAGTTCTTGATTTTTCTCTCTCAATTTTCTTTCTAAACAAGAAAATTATTTGTGATATTCTGCTTTCACTTGAATGAAAACTTTCCATGGAATAAATACAAGTTAGTAATGCATTCAAATTATGTTCCTTGTATTTTCAAGAAAGCCAAATGCTTCTTAGATTTCCTTTGCCCTCTTAATAAATCTCAAGATTAGAGGGAAATTACTACCTAGTGTTTTGTGACTGGGGAGAATAGGGTAACAAGAATGTAAGTGATTAGCAGCAGATACTGTCAAGAATACATGCACTTAGCTTTTGGTGTCTTTGCTCCATCAGTCAAGATTTGCCTTTCTCTAGGCAAGACCTGAGTGGTGGAGCCCTAATGTTGTTGGTGTCTATAGCAGAGAAAAATAGATGATCTACTTCTTTATCACATGCTGAACATTCATCAGAAGTAAAGCATTCTTCTAGACTTCTAGATTCTAGATTCTTCTATAGTCAGCCAGCCAGGGATTAATGTTAGCAAATGAATTTTGCTTTCTCTATACTTCTATGAGAAGTAGTAAGAACTCTGCAGGGGGATGGCTAAGAGTACCTCTTAGGAGAGGCCATATAATAGAAGAGGCAAGGGATCATAGTTAAAATATTTGTTTGATGCCCATCAAAGTTCCTGGATGCCACAGTTCCTTTTTTTCTCTTTTCTTGACTCTTTTCCTTTTCATCTGCAAAATGGTAAAGGGAGTAAAACTCTCCAGCTTGCTTGTATTCTACAGGCATTCAGTAAAGTATACAACCTGCATTATTTCTTAAAAGCTGTATCGGTTTTAAAACAAGTAAGCAAACCAAACGAAACCCAACACAGGATTACAGATACAGAGAACAGATGGGAGGTTGTCGGAGGGAAGGGGTTTGGAGGGTGGCAAAATGGGTGAAAGGGATTAAGAAGTACAGACTTCAAGTTATAAAATAAATAAATCATGGAGATGTAATGTACAGGGTGAAGAATACAGCCAATAACAGTGCATTAACTTTGTAAAGTGACAGATGGTAACTAGACTTTTTGTGGTGACTACTTGACAGTGTACATCTGAAGCTAATACAATATTGTATGTCAACTATACCTCACAAAAAAACTGTGTCGATCTTGCCAATCAGAATTGTTCCGTGTTTTTCTTCATCCTAACACGTGTAATTATTCTGTTTTCATTCCCCAGAGTGAAAGATAATGTTGAGTTGCTCTGTGAGGTGAGACATTATTTTCATCAATAATAATAATAAGAATAATAATTTGGGTGACAGTTCTTGTCACGAGTAAATGTTGCGTTTTCAAGATGGAAAAAAAAAGATCATGAGATATGATTTCCTGTGCAAAGAGCACTTTTTCAAAAATATTTCATGCCTCTTTTCTCCTGTGTGTGGAGAAGGACCTTCCTTCGTTACACGTTAGAAGGTGCATAACTCCAAAAGAGATGGAGTTCGATGAAAAAGAGCTAGTCTGAACTCTACTGATTAAAATAAATGTGCTCATAAAAAAGGCAGGAGAGTAAATTACCACATCCCCAGAACAGCCGTAACTTCTACACCAACAAGTTATTTTCGAGTTTGCCAGAGGAAATAATCTGCTATCAACAAGGGGTAATTGCCTGAGCAAACTCATCTTTACATCTTGCACACACTGTCACCTTGTATAAAAAAGGCAAGATGCACTACATATCAATTCAGAAAAGATTTTCTGAAATATTTTTCTAAAGATTTCTTCCTTCTCCTAGGCAACTAAAAGGAGAGAACACGAATACAGTTCAGAGCACATCTAATCTCCGCGCCTGCCTTATCATTGAATAGAATCAGAACACACCATGGATTCCATACCTCGCAGGCCTAGGGGCAAGATGAGAAAGGATCCATTGAGATTGGTGTAGAAATTTCAATCTGAGATCTACCTAAGACTGCCACAGGTGAAATAGGCTAACTAAGAAACCCTCCGGGAATAAATGCTGCTGTCATTAGGAACGAAATATCAATGTGATGTATACATTCAATTTTACACAGAATAACAAAGGCAGAAAATAGAGTCGGGAGAAGGGAGGGAGAGGAGGGTTAAGTAGGAAAGAGAAGGGATCTCATTTTGAGAAGAAGATTTCAGGTTTGCACAGAGGACAGGAGAGGATGTTGAAAAATCAGATGCATAATTAGTACTTCAATTCTGCCTTCGGTATATTCTCTTGGTCTTGGCAAATATAATTTTAATATCTGAGATATAGTATGTGTGTGTTCACATCGCTAAGGATTCAGGAAGTCATTGGGATGTTAGCATGTGTGAGGATGTACGAATTAGAAAGAAACCAGAAACTCTAGAAGACAATTGGCCCACAGTCTCTTCCTTTTTTTTTTTTTTTTTTTTCTCTTTTTTGCAAAGTGCTCATTTTGGACCAGGACTGAAGTTCTCTTACCTAAGGTGATTTCTACCCACTTGATAAAAATTATCTGAATATGGAACTTTAGTATATGCATATATCTGCGTGTGCACTATGACTACATTTTGATTAACTGAAGGCCAGATCACTTGCTATGTTATTAATAAAGACCTCTATTTTTAGAGAAAATATTGATATTCTCTTTAAATTATGAGATGTATATCAGAGAAAAAAACTAAGTATTTCTGTGCTTCGGATTCCTATAAAATTTCCATAATATTTTTTGGTGAATATGAGGATGTTTTAATGTTTTTCCTCCCAAGGGAGAGCTTCATGTCCATAGGCACTTGTCGATAATGTTTTATGGAATTGTTTCCCAGGATAGGTTGCATGATTCTGAGTAAATGACGCTTGCAGAATCAATGTAGACAGACATTTTAATTTTTTTTTTTGTATTTGTTTAAAAGCACAAGCTGTTTTTGTTTCTTTTTGTGCATGTTAAAAAATATAGCATTTGACATCCTGACCACCTGATCCTTCTTGTAATCTTCTCTTGCCTTCTTGGACATTGCTATCTTAGTCTGTTTTCTGGTCCTAGGATTGTTCCTCCTCTATTTTAGTCATTGTTTTCTCTTCTTTTCCCACCCTGCATGCTGACATGTCCTCTGGCCTCCTCACTATAACTGAAGCTCTACATTCCCTCCCTTAGTCACTTGGTCTGTTCCCACAGCTTCAATTATCACTCCCACAAGATGACTTCCAGTCTTTTATTGCCAGCACCAACTCTCCAGAGCCACATACTCATATTTCCTGTTGCTTGTTGGATTTTTTCTCTTGGAGATCATTGCCATCATCATAAAGTGAACATTTATGAAACTAAAGCCAACAGCTTATCTCCTCGATGAATCCTCTATCCCGGCCAAACTCGACTGATCCATGACTTCCTCTTGCATGTTTTTACCAGATCTGCTCTTGAATCTTTGTGCTTTATTCAACCTTTGCCTAAAACATTCCACCATACTTTTGCCTGTTGAAATCCTACTACTCCTTAAGGTCCAACTCAATATTTACCTTTGAGACGCTTCTCTGCAGCTTACTTAGTTATTTCAGTACTTTGGAAAAATATTTAAATGATTTGAGCCTTTGTCTTTTCACCTGTAAAATGGAAATAATGAGTCCTATGCTTAGTAAGTGAACATGAACTACTATGAAACATAGTGTTATGGTCTAAATGTTTCGGTCCTCTCCAAATTTATACATTGAAAACATAATTCCCAAGGTGATGTTATTAGAAAGTAGGGCTTTTTCAGAGGCCTCATGAAAGATATTAGTGCCCTTATAAGAGATGTCTCAGAGAGCTACCCATGTGACAAAGTCTGCCACTCAGAAGAGGGCTCTTTTCCAACCGTGCTGGCACCCTGATCTTGGACTTCCAAACTTTATGCATTGTTGTCCCTAAACTCCCCACTTTATGGTATTTTGTTAGTGTAGCCCAAATGGATCAATACGTATAGGATATAATTATTACAATAATTGAGATGATCAAAATTTAACACTTGACAAAGAACTGAGAGGAAACGCAAAACTTCTGTGGGCCTCTTGCAAATTCTTACCTCAGTGGAACTTAATCAGCCCTGGTGAGAAATGTCCTTCCCTCGGCACCCTTGATTGTTAGTTTCCTTTCTTAGTTCTCATTGCACTCTAACTTTTATTTGACACAACATATAATTTTGCTTAGAGAGGAATAGTAGTTCACAGTGTGGAGCTGGTGGCCAGTTTGAGCTCATCTCCAGCTCTATCATTAATGTCTTTGTGGTTTTGGGACAAGTCACTTAATGTCTTTGTGCCTTGGTTTCCTCATTTCTAACAGGTTGTGGTGAGGCTTATCCACACTGATATAGGTAAAGTGTTTAGTGCATAGTCCTTACTAAGCACTATATATTATTATATAACAGTTACTGTGGACTATGACAATTTCTTCACTAGATTATATGTTCCTTGGGGGAATGATATTAAGAATGATTTTTATATTATTGCACCTCCCACAAAGTCTAGTGCAAAGTCTAGCACAGTGGCTTTCACATAGTTGATGCCAACAAAGAGGCATTTGTTGAATCAAAATTAAATTGTGTACTGGGGCGCCTGGGTGGCTCAGTTGGATAAGTGTCTGACTTTGGCTCAGGTCATGATCTCACGGTTCGTGAGTTCAAGCCACACGTCAGGCTCTGTGTTGCCAGCTCAGAGCATGGACCCTGCTTCGGATTATGTGTCTCCCCCTCTCTCTGTTCCTCCCTCGCTTGCACTCTGTCTCTGTCTTGTCTCTCAAAAAAGAAATCAAGATAAAAAAAAATTAAAAAAATTAAATTGTGTACTTTAAATTATTAGCTAAATTTTAGCATTTCCATACTGTGACTTCAGACAGAATATAGTAAGAAAAGAAAACTTTTGTAGGCCTTACTTGTGCTTCTCCTCAAGACTTTAACACATAAAGTTTTAGAAATTTTTTCATTAATTCCCTGCTTGAGAATTCAATCATGGATGTCTCCTCTAGAGTAAAGCTTTTTTTCTTTAAGAATGTTTATTAAAAAAATATTTTTTAGCGCATTAAAGTAAAAGGACTCATTGCTTCGAAATGTTTGTTGTGTTTTAGTTTTTACCCTTTGAGTGAAGAGAGAAAGCAGGAAGGTTTCTGTTTTTAATTGCAGGAAACCAGATGGATGGCCCAGTTATAACATTTTCAGGAATATGATTTTGGTGTGAGATCTCCCCAAATTCTGGCAGCTCCTTGTATGTTCTTGCACAGAACTCTGGTTTTATTCAGGAATCCCTCAGAATCCCAGTTGTGTGGTCTCAACTGCTTTTGCCATTCAATGAGGGATACCTTGAGCAACAATTAAATCTACTCAAAATCATTTCAAGAATACTAGAAGCCCTCAGATAGCCTGATGAACAGGAGGAAAAAAACTAGAATTATGACAAAAATGCAGGAAGCAAATCAATCTGACATCTCAGGCAGCCAGGCACTTACCCTTGTTCTGGCCTCGGGCATTTTACTTTCATGTATTTAATTTTTTTTCCACTAAGGAATTTTTTTTGACGCAAATAATTTTCTTCCTTCCTACTTGTTTCCAAGAAAAAGAACCTTGGAATCATCCTAAGAGTTAAACCAATCAGGATCGCAGCGCTTATTAAAAGACACAAAGTAAACAAAACGTAGAAGAGAGAAGTAAAAGCAGCGGCGTCTCTGGAGATCCAGGGCTGCTGCCATATTTACCAGGTTATAAATGTTCTGAAAATCGAGTAAACATTGAAATCACGAGGTTTATAGATGATATTTAGCTCCTTAGGGTCTTGACAGACCACTGCTGACAACATGCTACAGTGTGGTGTGCCTGACAAATGGCAGATGAGATTGACCGGGGGCAAATCTGGGGGGCGGAAAGAACCCCAAATATCCTCCCATGGATGGACAGCTCTCTCCGGACGTTTTGAGATCTCTCTGGTGATGGAAAATGAAAGCTCTGTGATTGGTCGTTTCCTTAGAGCTTCAACTCAACTTTGATGTAAGTCAAATATGGAAGTCAACAAAATATGGACCAATGAAGCAAAATAAAAGAAAACTGGAAACAACATAGACAAGAGTGTTTTGTCCTTTTTTAAAAAAACATGTTGCTTCCACACTAATCAAACTGCATCAACTCCACTTAAGCATTTATTTTTGTATTTGACAGATGCTTTATGTATTACTTATTGTCCTCAGCACTTTCTACATATAAATAAACATAGATTTTATTACATTATACTCTATAAGCATATAATATATACATATGCTTATGTACTATTAAATAATGTTTATTGTATGTTATGCTTCATGTATAAATATAATACTTAGAAGAGTCAGGTATTGGGGCGCCTAGGTGGCTCAGTTGGTTAAGCGACCAACTTTGGGTCAGGTCATGATCTCTCAGTTTGTGAGTTCAAGCCCCGCATCAGGCTCTGTGCTGATAGATCAGAGCCTGGAGCCTGCTTTGGATTCTGTGTCTCCCCTCTCTCTACCCCTCCCCTGCTCACGCTCTTTGTCTCTCTGTCTCTCAATAATAAATAAACAACATTAAAAAAAAATGAAAAAAAAAGAAAAGTCAGATACTACTGTAATGCCCAGGTTATAGATGAATAAAGCATGACTAATATAACTGAGGAGATAGGGAAGTTGGTATTGTTTACAGATTGAAATATATAGTACTCTGTATTGAAAGAGAAAAGTTAGAATATGATGAAAGAATGTGTTGAAAATGAAGACTAGCGGTTTTCAAAATATTCTTTGCAGAATGCTAAGATTTCTTTGTGGCATGTACCAGGAGGTGGGGGAGGCACTCTGTCCAAGAGTGAGGGTCATTATTTGTTTATCTGTTTTTTTATATTGGGCTCTGCTCAGAAAGAACGTATTCCATCATTAAAATGTTTGAATTCATTGGTAAAGATCAGCATTTCCTGTATGTGTTAGACCATGCTCATTAACCTTTTTTCAAAATGCTAGTTTTTGGAAGGACACATTTTGTGGTCCAAGATTGGAAAATCTGGCATGCTTAAGAAGACGATGATCACGTATGTTCATCAACTTTCATATACCTTTTGGTAGGTTACATAAGCTACAACAGTACCCCATGATATCTAGATATTCCAAGAAATAATGTACACTAAATAGAGAAACAGGTGTAAGTGGGGCTTATGTTTCTTAGATAAATGCATAGTCATGTTAGCTGACTGCTCAAGGGCCCTAATGCAATGATAAAGCTGTCATTTATCGTGTAATATTAACGTAAGTAATAGTAGTGGCTCGCTGTTCAGAAAACAAAGATAAAGTACAAGCCGGTGATCTTGCGTAGCTAACGGGCAATCTTTCTCTCTTTGCGAATATGCTCAGGATTTAAAGATGAGCTCAAACAGTGTATTTGTGGATCTGCTTAATTCCACGTTTAAACAGTACAGCCAAAACTAAGGAGAGATGACAAAAACCTTGTGGAAGAAAGGGGAATGCCACTTCTCCCTCATGCTACCCACTTTCAGATGTTTTCTCAGCTTCAGAATAAAAAAAAAATAATGATAATATGATAAGGAATCGTTGTTCATAGTCGCTCCATTTGATACTTAAGTCATTTAAAAATAAACATTTGAAAAGAAGCTGAAGTAGGGGTTTTTGTTTCATTGGCAATAAGGCAGACTCACCCATACAGACAAGGGTTTAATTGAAAATACTTTTTAATTACTGTGAATTTTCTCTTTCTTTCTTTACGGAAATACCTTCAGGAAAGGCAGTTGAACAAAATTTTCATCTTATTTTGCTGAGACAATCTATTCCTGACTTGCTCTATAGTTAAAGAAAGACCCTCTGGATGTACTAACATGTTTTCCTATGTGTATTTTTACAATATAAACAAAACAACTTGCCCTTGAAAAACCGAACACTTGTATTTATTTGTGAAGTGAGGAAGTTGGTCATTGCACTGAATAATCCATTGTTAAAAGCCTATCTCATATAAATAGAATTTGAGTGAATTTATAATTTCAGATTTCTATAATTTGTAGATTTCAGGTCATCTGTCATTTTAATCTTTGTTTCTCCTTAGGAGAAATAATGCCTGTCTTTGTCTGACCCAGAAAGGATGCTGGTAATTTGCATATGAGATGTATTTTATTAAGATGCTTTTATATTTGAAAACTCTATCATCTTGGTGTTATGCTAAGGAGTACAGGTGAAGATTTATTGACTTTTGTCTCTTTGTTCTATGTTAATCAGTCTTAAAATGGTAGAACATGCTGTCCTGCTACCTACACACTGGGGAACAGTGCTGCCCACAATCCTCAAAAAGTTTAACCTAAATCCAGATCTAGATCTCAGTAAAATATAGCGTGAGATTCTGTTCCTTATGCCTGCTGTGGTTACAGGAGGGGGAAAAAAACAAAACAAAACAAAAACCTGATCGATTAATTCTGCACCAATTCCCTCAAGACTCTATCCCCTTGAGGGGGGGATAATATGAATACAATTCTACTTATTTGAAAAAGGTTGTGCTTATATGCCTGAAAATTGTCCCATTTCTTGGATCCATTTAAAATTTTCTTGTTGGCATAGCAACAGATTAAAAGATCTACCACAGTTTTTACCACTTGCTTCATTCTTAAGAAAACAAAGTATATATGTATTTTACATTTAATTACATCCTTTCTGTCTTCTTCTATCAGCTTGGACATGTGAGACTAACTTCCTCTTTCATTCCCCTAAGACACTCAACCATATAGTATATGTTTATGATTCAAAACTATCATGCGAACACAGCTCTCTTAAAAAAACAACAAAAAAGTGTTTCACTGAGGTAGTTACTAGGTCACATTCTTATTGTGAAATTGTTTATGTGAAAATCACCGGACGCTTTTAGTTCTGACCTGGAAAAAGCATCTCATCGATTTTATTTATGATACTGGATTTGAAAGTTTTTATCAAGATATTACCCAAGTATTCTTTTCCCCTTCTCTAATAAATGATGTTAATAAATTCTTGGGGCATAAATTAACGTTTTGAAAAAGTACCCAAAATATAATGCCTAAATAGCTTAGTATATTGTCCCACCTTGTCTTAATAAATCAGAATCTGAAAGTCAAGGAACTCAGAAAGCACACCTTTTCCAGATCTCACCATCACTGTCAAAAAAATACTAATAATCCCTGTCCATGAAGCTCATAGAATCTGTTTAGCACAGGGATTCTCAACCTTGACTGCACATTAGAAACATCGGTGGAACTTTTAAAATTGAACAGATCTCTTCCCTTTCCTCATGCCAATTCTGTTTAATTATTCCATAGTGGGTTTCAGACATGAATATATTTTAATGCCTCCCCAGTAACACTAATGTGCAACCAGGGTTGGGAACTGGGAGCTTAGGACAAGAGAATCAACACGGATAAACTATGTACAGATTCCTCCTAACCTGCCTCCTACCATTCATGGGAGGGGGAGGCTAAGGAAAGTTGGAGGTAGGTCTTTGAAGATGAAAAGGTCAAAAGCTAAGAGGTCAGAATGTTGAGCTGTCATTACTTTATCAATATCATTTTTAAAACGGGATGCCTGGGATGAAATGGTGTCTAGATTTGGTCTGCCGTGCATAGAGTAAGGGAGTTAATACTTCTCTTGTTTTGGTTAATGTTTCACATCTTAAAGTCTATAACTATTCATCTTTGCACACCTACGTCATAATGTATATAGTCAGTTCTCCAAAAATTAATAAGGTAAAATTAAATAAAACCAAATAAAAATGAATATCAGGTAAGCCCGATTTCTCACATTTTGAATTTGTAGAATTTAATATCTAACATGACATAGAATTTTTCTTGTTTGTTTATTTATTTATTTTTTAAATATTTATTTTTGAGAGACAGAGAGATGAAGTGTGAGTGGGGGAGGGGCAGAGAGAAGGAGACGCAGAATCTGAAGCAGGCTCCGGGCTCTGAGCTGTCAGCACAGAGCCTGACTCAGGGCTTGAACCCATGAACTGTGAGATCATGACCTGAGCTGAAGTTGAACACTTGAAGTTGGATGCTTAACCAACTGAGCCACCCAGGCGCCCCTCCTGATTTTTTTTAATGATATCATTGTATTCTGTCATCTAAGCGCCATCATTCAAAAACACTCCCTTCCTCTACTGTCTTGTGTGGTATGTATGGTCTCTAAAATAGGAAGAGGACTCCCTAGAAACCCAAAAGTTTGGATTATTTTTCTGGCGGTCATATGCAAATACATATGGAGAACTTACTTAATCTTATCATTCATCTTATTTAGGAAAATAAGAGGTGTCATTCAGGGTCAGACTAGTTTCACATAGCCAGGAAATGGTTTCATAGAGTAGTACCCTTCAGGACATATATTGCAAAACATTCATTAAACACCCCAAATATAATTAGCATATAGCATAAACACATTTATGGCCTGAGCAGTTTTTAAGCTTCTCAAAACCTGAGTATTGGTTGAGTTAAAATTTTAAAACTACCTATAATTGTTACCTTGTTCATTTAACACGAAAGGATACTAGATTTTTATTCTTTTTTCTTATATTAAGGATTTGACTGTTACTACTACTCGTCCTATGCCCTCCTTTTCCATTTTTTTCCAGTGTATCTTATAATTTGCCATTTATGAGGAACTACCAGATTTTAAATCTGGCACGCATTGAACATACCTTTTTAAGCACTGCAGAAATTAGTTCTGGTAACCCTCAAAATAACAGCATCATAATTACTGCCAAAAAGAAAACTAGTGAGTGAGGTTTAAGATACATTTTTTTTTAATCCTTAGAATATATCCCACAAAGGATGTTCAGAGGGCTTTATCCAAAAAAACACGTAAAATAAGTCTTTCCTCTAGATGATTTTATTACCAGTTTAATTCAGAATTAGGTTCACTGGTTTAATTTTTTTTTCAGCTTTAAAGTTTGCTTTGTTCTTTTTGAATTAGTTTTTTATTCAGTGCCATATTTACATGGTTCTAAGGTCAAAATTATATTCAAAGACCTACTCAGAGAAGTCTCACTTCTGTCTCTATTGCCTTCATTCTTTTTTTCTCACTCAACCCATAGATGTTTCTTTTATCACAAATAAATTGTGTGTTTGTCTATATATACTTTTCTCTTATACACACGTATATGTGTGTGTATACATTTTTCTCTCTTCTTCTGAATATACTGTGGCATATTGATGTACATGAACATCTGGGTTGTTTGAAGTCTAATGTTATTACAAAATCCTATAGTAATCAATAACTGTGCAAATGTTTTATATATATAAGGAAATATCTTTATATAGATTCCTAGAGTATATTCCTGAAATATACTCTATTTAGTAATGAATGATATACAATTATATTTTTCTGTGTTATTGAGTTGTTTGTTAACATTTTATTTAGTCTATCAAGGACTGAATTGGGTTCTTCCAAATTCTCCTGTTGGAGCCCCATGCCGCCCCCCCCCCCCCCCATGCCACTGCATTTGGAGATAGGGCTTTTAAAGTGGTAATTATGACCGAATGAGGTTATCAGGGCAGGCTGACTCCTGTCCTAATAAGAGGTAGAGACACTGGGGGTGGGGTGTGTGTGTGTGTGTGAGGGGGTGTGTGAGCCCAGAGAACAGGTCACGTGAGGGCATAGCAAGAAGGTGGCCCTCTGCCAGCAAAGGAGAGCGGCCTCAGGAGAAACCAAACCTGTCAGCACCTTGATCTCAGACTTCCAGCCTCAAGGGCTGTGAGAAAATAAATTTTTGTTGTTTAAACCACCCAGTCTGTAGTTTATTTTGTTATGGCGGCCCTAGAAAACCAATACGATGTATGTAAGTGAAGACTGATTTGGGTTGCTTTCGCTTGTGTCGTTTCCCCCCCACCGCCCCCCCTCAGGTTGGGTATATATATGATACTCATTTCATTTAAAAAAGTACTTATGTATTTTCCTTGTTTCTATGCGCTGAAACAATGTATGTGAGATTGGGATTATCTGATTTTTGAAGTGTGTTGTACTTCCCCTGAGAAACCATCTGGGGCTCGTGTTTTTTGGAGAATAGCTTTTGGATACCTTTATTTCATCTTTCAAATTGGACTCGATTTTTTATTTCCTTTGTTTTAAAATTTATCTGCATAAAGTTGTGCTAGGCGGTCTCTTCAGATTTTTAAATGTTCTTCTATTTAAATGGTTATTTTGTCCTTGTCATTTCTTATTTGAATACATGTACTTCCTTGTTTATTTCTTGTTTGGATTAGCTGCTAGTTGGTATATGTTATTAAAATTTTCAAAGAACCAATTTTATATATTAGGTGCCTTATTTTCTGAATCTAACTCATTACTTTTTACTGATTTTTCTTATTTTTAAATTTTTTTTCTGCCTTTGAGCTTGAAATTAATTTTATTTATTTGTATTATTTTGTTATTAACATAAATATTAAAAGCAATGAATTTTCCTCTGAGCACTGTTTTACTTGAATCCAACAGATTACAAATGTGTGTAGTTTATATTAATTTATTTTAGAAATTCTGCAAGTGGAAGGGTGGTTTGTTTTATTTATGATTTTGCTATTAATTTTAATTATATTGTACTGTGATAAAAATACTATTTCTGTTATTTTTACTTACTGGAATTAATGCTTTCTTTGTGGCTTAATACATATCAGTGTTCCATATATCCTGGAAGGGGAGAATTGGATGAAGGAGGGATATGGAGGCTTTCTAGGCTTCCCAGTTTTAATTGTTCCCTCTTTTGTTGCTATAGGGAAGGCTGGAGGACTTTTATTTTTTTAAGGAGTAATCCTCTTATCTTTT
This sequence comes from Panthera onca, assembly GCF_046562875.1. NCBI lineage: Eukaryota > Metazoa > Chordata > Mammalia > Carnivora > Felidae > Panthera > Panthera onca. The sequence continues at coordinate 84,173,274 of NC_138339.1, forward strand.
ACTTTTTTAGTTCTTGCTTTGTCTCCTAATCTTCATGCTATCTTTCTTCAAAGGGACACTCATCACTCATGCTCATTTATTTCCTTCTTCTGTTCGCCTTTCAGGGATACTCTTAACTGCTGCATACCTCCCCTTCCAGGCTGGTGCCTTACCCTCGGCTGCCATATCTCTTCATTTCATGCATACTTTTCAAGGCCTTTTTTTTTTTCCCCCATAACCATTTACTTGGATCTACCATGTCTCAGATCTTTCAGTTTTTCTCACTCAGGGTCGGACCATTCCTTTCTTTGGTGGAATCTTAGTTGATGTCATCTGTGTTTTGCCACCTCTGGGACCCCACAGCACTCTTCTCCTTTCCTCATAGTCCCTACCTGTGTTAAGAATGAAGAGTCTGAACTTTTACCCTACTTGTAAGCTGACCTGCAAGTTTTATGGATGCTGGTAGAAGACACAAGACTCCTGGGTCAGAGTTGAAGGACTGTTTATTATTCACAGCCATAGCAATGAACAGAGTATCAGTATTTTTTGTGCTCGTTCTCTAAGTCCAATTTCGACAGAGCAGCATAAAGAGGGCCATAGTGTGTCTGCACATGAAATTGGGTGTTGTATAGGATGGAGACCATAAGCTTTGCAAACTCAAATCTTTATACTGGGCAGTAAATAGGCTACACTGTATTCCAGATAGTGACACTATATTTATCTTCCAAGTACTGTCTCTGTCTTCTACAGCTGTTTGCTATACAAACATAATTGAAAAGATAATCTGGAACAAAGTGCAATTCAATCCTTGCTCACAAAATGTGCAGAAACTCAAGACCTCATGGGCACTGTCTCCCAACACTGACTCTACATCAGATGATGCTCAGAGGCTGCCTCTGCTGGTGTCAGGTGTAACTTTTCCCACTTACATGTAAATTTGAAATTTTGTTTTTTCTGTCTCCTAGTTATGCTATTGGCCTGGATTGTAGATATTATTTCCTATCTCTTCATCTTGGAAGATGTCTGGTCCTATCTCTTCATCTCAGATGGTTTCTTGGAAGATGTCTGGCGTTGAAATTAGGGGCAGCCATTATCCTATAGAAACCCAGAAACTCTCTGATTACTTTATTAATTTCATAGTAAAAATTATCTAATAATTGTATAAATACTATACATTGTTCTCAAATTTTAAAATCCATCTATAGACAAAATGTGGAAGGCAAAAAATATAGAATAGAATGTAAATATTCTACAACTTGAAAGATGAATAATTGTTTAGCCCGTAGAGGTTGATAGAAAACAGGCAGAAGAGGGACGCCTGGGTGGTCCAGTTGGTGAAGCGTCTGACTTCAGTTCAGGTCATGATCTCACCATTCGTGAGTTCAAGCCCTGCCTCAGGCTCTGTGCTGACAGCTCAGAACCTGGAACCTGCTTTGAATTCTGTGTCTCCCTCTCTCTCTGCACCTCTCCTGCTCATACTCTGTGTGTGTGTCTCTCTCAAAAATAAATAAACATTAAGAAAAAATTAAAAAAAAAAAAGAAAACAGGCAAAAGAGATGAAGATGTAGATGTGTTAATTTCCTAATCTTAAATAGTGCATAGTAAATAGCTATTGCTTACTGATGATAGATAAAGACCAAGTAGAGGGTTGAGGTTAATATTTCATGATAAAATGTGCTAATAGAAAAATTGAAATTATGTGCATGACCAAGAAAAATAAGAAGTGGGAGGAGGAGAGAGGTGAGAGGTAGTATAATTGCTTTAAATTCTTTCTCTTCACAGTTGGTAAGTTACTACATGCTATCTGAAAGTGATAAAGACACAGAGTTATAAACATTTTATTTAAAAGTAATCAACACAGGGACACCTGGGTGGCTCAGTCGGTTGAGCATCTGACTCTTGATTTTGGCTCAGGTCATGATCCCAGGGTCGTGGGATTGAGCCCTGCACTGGGCTTTGTGTTGAGCATAGGGCCTGCTTAAGATTCTCTCTCTCTGTTCCTGTGCTGTTCTCTCCTCCTCATGCACTCTCTCTCTCTAAAATAAAAAATAAAAATAAAAATAAAGTAGTCAACCTAAAAAAATAAAAACAGAAATTATTAAAAAGAAGTTTCCTCTGGTAATGGAATAGGAGATGGTTTGGGAATGGAACATTTAACTTGTTACTTTACACTCTTCGATACTATTTTGAATTTTTGTTTTACCAAATATATGTATGGTTTTATAATTTAGAACAATTTGATAAGTTAAAAAATAATGTTTTAAGGGCTGAGGACTTACCTATAACAAAATAACAGTCCTTGCAGAAATCATCTGAAGGTTAGAGGCGTCTTCTTCTAGAGATCTAGATTATCGTTTGCTATCACATAGAATCCACTAGTTGTCAGCTTCAGACACAGAGTCAAAGGCCTGAATGACACATTGTGTTTATGAGCTTAGACTAGAAAACGAGAGACTGGATCAAGACCAAAACACATTCTGTAGAATGCCATTTCCTAGACTGTTGTAAATGCGGCTATGAAATGATGGCAAAAGAAATTCAGAGACTCTCGCTTACTCTGAGAATGTAGAAGGCCAATGGTAACCAATATCACGGTTGTGCTGTTCAGAAATGAAAAGGGAAGATAAAGTACTACACTCAGTTGATCTTAATTATTTTTAATTTCTGGAGTTTTAGCTTCATCCCCCAAATCCATGATCAAATGACGACTTATCTATCTATCTTTGTAGAGCTTTTTTTAGGAAACTGTAATAAGCAGAAAAGAATGGGGTAGTTCTATCTGTGTTTCAATTCCAGTCTCTTCTCACTAGAGTTCTTGTACTACTTAGATACTCTTAGGCTTAACTTTTTCATTAGCAAAATGCATACGGTACTCCTAGTTTCATAGGGTGGTTTTGAAAATTGAATGCGATAGTGGATCCAGGCAGCTGCTTTCTTAGCCTCACTAATGTGGAATCTGTCTTTGTTACAGATGATTTAAAGCAGGGGATTCTGTATTGTTAAACTCAGAAAATGGTGAGTACATTCATAGATCCTTTCAATATGTATTTACTGAAGGATTACTCTGCCCTTCACGGTGCTGGAAGTGGGATACACGGTTGAGAAGAGCAGGCAAGATGATTGCCCTCATCGAGCTTATCCTCTATTGGGGAAGACCGACATTGACTGAAGCATCACGTAACAATTACAAACTGACATAGTGCAGTGGAGGAACTCAGCTTTGTGATATCAGGTAACTAAGAAACAAGGTTTAAACTAAACATACAGGAAAAGTTTCTCAGAGAGAGGGATAGTTGACTTGAGTGAGTAGGAGGAAGTAATAAGAATTGTCTAGCAAAAGAGAGTTCTCCAGACAGAAGGAGCAGTGTGAATGAAGGTCATGGGCTAGAGGAGCCATCTGTAACAAGGTCAAGGAAGCCACAGAAGGCTGTGTGACTGGCACTGAGAGTGAGGGTGGGACATTGAGGGTGTGACTGTGGCAAAGGGTGTTCTCTTTCTGGCCCTCCCAAAACACCCACCACTTTGCCCTGTAACCATTTGATACATAGTGATGAAAATAATAATCTCTGCATTTTTCAAGCACTTTTTCTGTGTTCCATGGATTTCATGGAAATCCATCAACCCTCAAAATGCCCTTGAGAAGTAGCTACATCCCTGCTTTATGAATGAGGGAACATCTAGTTAAGTGATAGAGCTTAGGGTCTGCTCTCTTAGTCACCACACTGTAATTAATGCCTTTCAGAAATGAATGAGTGAATGAATGAATGAATGAATGAATGGAATCACTTTGGTTTGAGATCCTCCAGACTAAAATGTGAGCATGTTTTCTTTGGACTGTGTGCATTAGCTTGATGACTTCCCCCATTTGATAAGCACTTTATGAAAAGCTAAAATAAGGACTATTTACTGAGCACTTATGTGCCAGGCACTAGGCAAAAACTATACATGCATTATTCCAGTTGTTCGTACACCCATAAACCAACTTAGTCTGAGAACTCATTGCAATGGGGGCCTTGACTTATTCATCTTGGTACCAACAGTGCTTGGCCTATTGTTTGCCTTCAATAAATCTGCTTTTCCTTTTCTGTGCTTTCACTCCATATTTAAGTGCAATTTTAATTGCTTAAGTGCAGGGAGAAGGAACAGGTGACCTTTTAAGAACTTCCAGAAGCTGTAATTCTGAATGTCCAATCAAACCGCTGTTAACTCAAACTACATTTTAGTATGTAGCAGCAGGCTCAGTTAATTGAAAGATTGTCCTTAAATTCAAAAAAGGCTGATGCAGAAAGATGCTTATAATTTTCAGCCAAATGTACTTTCTCTAAAATGTGCTTTCACACGCCTAATGAAGTTGTTTACTCTGATACTCCATCCACATTGAAAAGAGTTGGAATATATATTTTTAAAGAGGAGATATTGTTGCAAGACTTTTATGGTTATTTATCTGGGTTCTAATCCACCTGAAATGATTCTATCCTCAGGCATGCCTCAGGCCAAAACAATGTGAGGAGAGCTAAGGCTGACCACAACCCCCAGTTCCCCATATCCTTCTATTTATAAAACTAACATCATAAAGAGATGTTGCAAAATATTGAGGTTCAAAATTAGTTGCAATAAAATAAATTCTAAGCATATAATAGGGCATTAAAAAAAGTGATTGCTACAATATAAGTCAAATCACCTACAGTTAAATATATACATATAATATATATTACTTATAAAGCTATTAATCCAGTTTAACAACATCTAGGGCATTTATGTTAAGAAATTGCCAAAAAGCACTAAATGGAATTTACAGAGATGAATAAAAAGCTTAATTATGAAGTAGACTTGGGATATTCCAGTTGGTAAATGAGGCTGTGAAATTGCCTTTTGTTAAAGAGGAGTATTAATGACTACGTTAGTACTTGACTAATATTTTATGATACTTAGTCTGCTGGTATGTGAAATGCTTCATACATCATCCTAAATGATAGTTTAGAAATAGTTTTAATGCCTATTTTATACCTTGCTAGTGAATTACAATCTGTTGATACTGAATATCTGTTAGAATAATTAAAACATGCAATATGCGTGGTTAATGATAATCAGGAGAAATTATTGAAGCTTGCACAACGTCCTTTCATCAGTGTATTCTGGTTTTTGGTAAATATGTGATATCTGATAAGGTAGAAAGATGTAAACCGTATCCTGATAGTCACTAACACACATTTAGATGCCAAAATACTCCCAATTTGAGAATAACATGATAGAGAGGGCCAGAGAAACTTGATGTCTACCAATATTTACTTTCAGAGAAGCTGAATTTTGAACATAAAAAGAAGCAAACACAACATTGCTTGCAAAGAGAAGCTTTGTAAAATGAATTTGCATAAAATTAGACGAGGAGGTTATGTTGTATTCCTTCTGTGGTTCTCCACAGGGTAGTTCTGTTTCCCTTTGCTTCCTCCTTGTGGGTTTAGTCCACAATTTAGCTCTTAACTCTTTGGTCTCTTGGTTGTTACAGCTTCTTTGAATTGAAGGGTTACGTCTTCAACTTTTATCTTTATGTGAATAATACTTAAATCCCGCATTTTCATTCTTGGCCTTCACAACTTCAGTATCCTACCTCTTGCTTCTAGTGGAACATTGCAACTTGACTCCCCAGCTATCACTTCAGTTTATTTAGTGTCGAAAATTGCATTTGTCATTCTCCTTGGCTCCTCTCTTAGGCATCTCTATCTGTCAGTAACTTCCAAGCTATTTATTGTTCCACCTCAGGCCTGGATTGCTTATTTCTATCAGAATGGCCACCTCTCTTCCACCTCTAGGCCTGAGAATCTCAAGATCTCTGCTTAGGCCATGCTATAAATGATAGTGTCACAGCTACCCGAGACTGTGGTAGATGCTGGACATAATAAATGAATAATAGATGAATAGATAGATAATAGACAATAGATGAATAAAAATACCCCCTGCTGTCAAGGAGTCCTCAGACGTACACGTTTGTTTCTTTCCCTATGTCATTAACCATAGGACACTCCAGTGTGATGCTATGTGAACGTGAGCAAAGGGCTTCAAAGGCCTTGGGCCTGGAATTGTTGGCGGAATTCCCTAAGAAGGAATTCCAGAAGAGCCTAGATTTAGACCCGTTTTGAAGGCTAAGATTCCCCCAGAGGAGAAGTAGGTGGGAGACTCTGGAGGCAGAGATACTTCCATAACAAAAATTAGATTTTTCTCTGTGATTCCTCTTGTATTTTTTCGTTCCTCCCTATATACTGCTAAAACCTCATCTAGACCTTAATACACTCACGATTGGCCTCAGCAATCTCTTATAGTTCTAATTTTAGGCTTAGTCTTTCTCATTCCAACATATGAACTTGACAGATACACTCATTTCCCCCAGATCTGTTTACATTCTATAATGTTTTACCATAATACAATTCAGAAGTCTTAACCTGGAAATCAGTGCCTTTATGGTCTGACGCTAAACTTCCATTGTCATTTCACTTCTTATCAATAGGATGCAATGAACAATCAGTAAATAAAGAGAAAAAATAAACAAAAATAAATAAAACAAGAAAGAAAATTTGTATGTTCTCCAAAAGTGTCCTACTTGTTGTTTCCTAATTATTCATTGGGGAGCTTAGTAGCATGTAGTTCTAGAGTCAGGAGAGACCTGAGTTCCAATCCAGACTGTGTGACATCAGGCTAGTTATTGACCCTCTCACCACATTTAGAGTCCTCATTTGTGAAAGGAGATGATTCATTAATACATATATTGTGTGTGACTCTGGGCCAGGAATTCTTTCAGGCACTGGGGATATTATGCTTCAACAAGTCTCAGCCATCCTGGTGCTTGCATTAAAGAAGTAAACAAGTTACTAAGTGAGATATGTTTCCATAATGAAAATGTCATGAACAGAATGAATCCGACCCATATGACAGAGGGAGACTTTAGATATGAGTGGTAGGAAGGCCATTTTAGATAGGGTGGTTATGGATGGGCTCATGGGGGTACCGATGTCAGAGTTTCTGTGAGAATTAAATGAGATGACAGTGCCAGGAACATAGTAGCTACCCCTAAGGAATCCTGGCTATTATAGTATCCCTGTTCTTAACTCTCAGAATCTTGACTTCTACTGTTTTCCCCATTTGGTATGTGCATCCTCCTCTCTGCTCATATCCTGCAACTTCTTCAAGGCATATTTAAAACCCTGCCCCTTCTCATCCCTCCTTTATGCTCTTGCATTATGCATTTCAAACCCCAGGAATCAGCAATACTCTGACTTAAAAGTACTTGCAAATATCTGGCATTTAATCATGTGCAGCCTTGTGACTTCTCTTGACTCACATTACTTTGAATTTTTGTATTATGATTTAACTTCCTGTAAAGAATATTTGTTCTTCCCCAGTAATATATAAGTTCTCTAAGGACAGGACAAGATCTGTGCTTTGGACTTAAAAAAAATGGAGAGAGTATGTGTGTTAAAGAGATTTAATAGATATTTACTGACACATAAACAAAATACTTTGAAACCTTGACTGAAAGCCCCCAGAGTAGAAGGAAATACTCTACATGTGGGGTTATGTGGCCTGAAGACCTGGAGATTGATGTGGGCAGTTCAGATCGATGTTTAGATTGGCCTTCAAAGTTCAAGGATATAAGTTCACAAAAATTCTAGTTTGATGGCTTTTTCTCACTGTGAAAATGTATCCTGTTTTGTAGAGGCTTTCAATGGTATTTTACATGCTTATCAGAAGATCGTATTATAACAGCGAAGGTGACACCACATGCAGTGTGCTAAGTGAGAGTGAGATTTACGTTCCTAATTTGAAATACTGTTTATTTAACGAACACATACAATTTGAGGAGAATGGGAGTTTAGGACTGTACATTATTGCTTTGCTGCGTGAAAAAAAAAGAAGCTGAAAAAAAATGGCAGTCACAGCACTTTATGTCTACAGCTATCATCTCGACGAAGCTACGGTGTCTGGTTCATTTCCCAAATTAGGTAATTGCAGCCGTGAAGAAACACTGAAGTTTCCTCAGTGTCAGGGAGTCAATAACATCATCTTTGCACACAAAGCACAGCCTGTAAATGCTAAAGTTTCTCTGTGTTTTTCTGTGCAATTCTCTTTGCATGAAATGAAGTCTTACCCACCGGAGCAAACAAACAAACACCGCTCTTCCGCTCTTATGCAGCCAGGGAGGGACAAGCCGTTATTCCGCGTCTGAGGCCCAGTTACCTCTGGTTTTTTTTTTTTTTTTTTTTTTTTTTAGCATTTGTCTAGGTATCTTTTTTTTTTCTTTTTTTTTTTTAATGTTCATTTGGTGTTTCTTACAATCAAAACAAAAGCTTAAAAAAACACAGGAGCAATATCGTAGAAAAAGAAACTAAAGAAAAAACAAATGATAGGAAAAAAAAATCATCCTCCAGAAATAACCATTAGTCTATTATTACATATTTGCTCATGTTAATTTCTGTGTATGTACGTATATAGTTTTAGAAATGTTGCATTTTATTTGAACTGTTGATGACCTGCTTTTCCCTTAATAATAGACTGTGAACATTTTCTATGTCACCAAATACTCTTCAGTAGTGTCATTTTTATGGCTACCTGGATATCTTGTACAGACATGCCTGCGTATATTTAGCTCATACCCTGCTTTTGTTCATTTATTATGTTTCCAGTTTTCTTCTACACAATACAATGATGAGTCCAGATTGAAGTTTAACATAGTCTTAATTTTTCTTCCGAGTTTTTGTCTTGTTATTTCATTTGTTAGGTTCATGAGTGTATATATGTGTGTTTACACACACACACACACACACACACACACACACACACACACACACTGGGCGTATCTTCTAAGTTAGTACTAGTATTTAGCTATGTAGTTATCAATCCATGATCCCTTATATGAAATCTTTGAGGCCAGATGTGTTATTATGATTTAGAATTTTTAGCATTTAGATAGCACTAATACCATGTATTATGTGCATCGTCCCTGGGGTTGGGGCAACATCCAGGAATCAAACTTATAAATATTTCTAAAATAAAATGTATGATCATTCACACTAAATGGACAAATAACCTCATATAATTTGAATCAGATTTTGCCACCACATGAATTTTGGAATTATCTTATGAAAATATTTGGTTTTGGGATCTGTTTGGGTTTTAGAATTGTGGATGAAAGATTGTGAACCTGTAGTGCTGATAAAATGCATTTCAAATGCAGACCTATATTTAGAGTCAAATGATGAAACTATAATGCATGTCACATTTTACACTGTATTATTTCAATAAAATAACATCAAAACTTCCTGGAGGGGAAAATCCACTTAATACTTCTCTTCTTTTCCTCTAAATTTGGTCTTAGGAATGTGTACAGAATTCTTCCCTGTCTAAATCTAACTGAAATCAGAAGAGTTTTGAGCTTTTTAAGACGTACTTTCCTTCCTTCCTTCCTTCCTTCCTTCCTTCCTCCCTCCCTCCCTCCCTCCCTCCCTCCCTCCCTCCCTCTTTCTTTCTTTCTTTCTTTCTTTCTTTCTTTCTTTCTTTCTTTCTTTCACAATTAGCTCTATTCTAGTATAATCAAATTCTGTATAGTACATAAAATTTTCAGATTAGGAATTAACGATATTTAAGGATGTCAAGCAAAACATATAAAGACGAATCACAGGTAAGAGAACAGAAAATGCAATTGAGTATGATACTAGCTGCCTGGCTGGGTCTGAGCAGTACTTATAGGAAGAGCCCCACCTACCACTACAGTGGATGGAGCCATCATCGTTAATAGGGGGCTCACACCAGTGGTCGTACAAAATTGTGTCTACTGGGGGAGCCTGCAGGATGTGTAGACAGGGATCCTCTAGCTGCTGGGGTAATGATCCCAAATAAATGCCTATATCCACGATGTGAGACACCCAAGGTGTAGCTCTTCTGAACATCTGCAGCAGCAGCAATAACCTGCGACGAGAAATAGGGTCTGTGTTGCTGCTTTGTGGAGCATATCGCCGGTCTAGCCTGCAGCAGAAGAATTAAGTTTTTCAGTCCCAACAGAAATGAATGGAAATCCTAATACTCTTTGGGATTAAGTGAAGGAAGATCAAATGGGCAAACGACATTTTTTTTTTCTTATAAATATATGAACTGGGAAGATTAGATGACTGCCTGTACTTACATGTGTGTGGTAGAGAGTCTGCGGGTCTTGAAGTCGCTTCACTGTTTCACAGTTAGCCAGTTGGGAACATCATATTTCTGTCAAAAAGCTTAAAAAGTCTCATAAAAAAATAAAGGCTATTACAGCCCCAATATCTTATTTCTTTAAAGGGAGGGCTGCTTGTCCCCAAACCAGGACTTTGAATCATGGTTAATAAACATAAAAATCTTATCAATCTGAATGTATGTGAATAGGTCGCATTTCTCAAAGGGAAAAATAATGATACAAATGCCATTATATATATATTAATATGTATTAATATATATTAATTTATTACTACTACTACTATTATTATCATTATTATGTAATATGGTCCTGTGTCTTGAGACAGGATTTTCTATCCAAAATGGCTATGATCAATTCTTAAAGCAGAACAGTCTGCATCCTGATGACAGATCTGGAATTGGCAGAGCCCCAGGGGGCATGCTCTATGAAGGATCTGGCCGATAGATGTGAAATTAAAAAAATGAAAACATGATTTTATTTTGCCTCTGTGCCCTGTCATGTACATTAAAGTCTGTAAGCATCCTAACATGTGCATGTTGTTTTCTTAGGTGAAATTTAGATGACAAATCAATAGAAGGTTAGTCTTTCTTCATAGGGAGTATATGATCATCGGGGCAGAGGGAAAAATAAACACGTAAAGACAACCTCAAGTCAATAAAATACATGATGAGTTACATATGATTAGTATGTAAGTTATAAGCCTGAGTGATGTTGATTCTAACTAATTATCTTTGAAATTCAGACAGGCCAACTCTAGTCCATAATTGTCTCCAGGGGCACAGAGGTGGAGGAGAATCTCAAGGGGAAAGGACTGGACATTTGTAGGAGTGTGGGGAGGAGAGGAGAGAGGTCATTCCAGGCAGAGCGGAATGTTGGGTGACTGGGCTGGGCTCCTTCTAGGTTAGCTGCACACAGCTACAAAGACATCAGTATTCTTGTGTCTCCTGCGGCAGCAATCTCGACGTTGTATATGGTGATTAATTTATCTTTGGGTTTTCAAAGTAATTTGATGTCATCATTTTTGGAGGCACAGTCTTTGTTAAAAGGCACACCAATAACTTCGAAAAAGGTATTAAATTAACTGTGTGTTATTTACTGCAAGTGTATTTCTACGGTATAAATCTGCCTGATTTATGCAGCAGGATGAGAAAACAGTTTATTGCCATTATATATTGTTTAGGGATGAAGGTTACAATCTGTCGCACTATCTCTTGGAGTCTGGATTCTGGCTAATTAATTCTTTTTATGATGATAAATTTCATTTTATGCTTCACTTGTATTATATTTTTATCTCATAAAATATAAGTGTAATAAATGTAATAGTAAATGAATATAATTAATATAATATGAACAAATAATTATTTTATGATTCACTTTTATTGTATAATTTCTATTTTAGTGTTTCTGATAATGTGCTAGCTTTCCTGATATTTATTTATTTTTATCTTAATATTTTAAAGTTTATTTATTTTGAGAGAGAGAGAGAATGTATGCACATGAGTGGGGGAGGGGCAGAGAGAGAAAGAGAGAGAGAGAGAGAGAGAGGGAAAGAGAGAGAATCCCAAGCAGGCTCTACATTGCCAGTGAAAATCCTGATGTGGGGCTCAAACTCACAAACTGCAAGATCATGACCTGAGCCATAATCAGACACTTAACCTACTGAGCCACCCAGGTACACCCTTAGTATTTATTTTTAATAAAAAAGAGATTGCTGAATTGATTGTAATTAAGGTATAGTATAGTGTTTCGCTACAGATCAGAAGAGCTGAGATACTATTCACAAGCTCACCACTCACAGCTCTAAGATTTGGCAGGTTATTTAACTTTTTTTAATGAAGCCTCAGTTTTCCTACTTGTACAATAGAAATAGTGACAGTACTTACTACACAGTCTGCTCTAAACATTAAATGAGATAAGACATGTTTAGTACACTGCCTGACCCAGAAGATATTTTCACTAAGTGCCAATTATATCTATTGTTATTGTCGTGAAGATGTTGATTATGATGACTTTAGTTTTAGCTGCTATAGAATCTAGTGACTTTATAAATAATTTAACTTCTTTGAGTGACATTTTTCTCCCGTTGTACAGTTTTGCTGGAAGGTCTTTTAGTTTCCTTAGCTGGAGACTACTGTGAATCCATTCTGCATTTCCACAAGCCCTTTAACAAAATCCTTAGGTGAAAAGAGAAATTAACTACAATAACATAACAGATATGTTCTGACATTTGGCCTTTTTTTTCTGGGCTGAGGAATATGATTAGATCACTGCACTTCGGGGTTAGAGTAATAAAAATATGAACTCTAAGTATCTGTGGAGAATGGGTTGTTGTTGGCAATTGAATATGCTCCATTCTTTGCAGGCTTTCCTCATTTATTAAGAATGTGGACATTCGGAATAAGTCATATTATTACCTTGAAATGTCTGAGTCAGCATTGTTGTTTATCATATGTCATATTTTTTATTGTAGAAAAAACTGCCCTCCAGTGTTTAGTTCATTTGGAGCTATATTAGGGAGTGGCTTTTTAAACAAAATATTTGATTAAATAAAATCAATCGTCACATGGGGAACAAAACTACCATCAGCAGAGTCAGTAAGCTTAAGGAAATGTATGGACTTTGGAGCCACATTCTATGGATTCAGTTCAGGATACCCTTCACTGTCACTTCGGGCAAGTTGTTTAACCTCTCTACATGGTCCTTGCTGTCTTTGAAAGAAATTACAGATGTACAAATATATGAAAAAATATAAATAGGCTTTATTGAGATATAATTCACGTACCATACAGTTTGCCCATTTGAAGTGTACAAGTCACTGGTTTTTAAATATATTCAGAGTTTTGCAATGTTTACCACAACCAGTTTTAGAAACTTTTAATTTCCCCCCAAAAGAAATCTCATACCCATTAGCAGTCACTGTCTATTTTTCCAACCTCATCAGTCATGGGCAGCTACTACCCTACTGTTTTAATAGATTTGCTGATTCTGGGGGCACCTGGGTGGCTCATTTGGTTAAGTATCTGACTCTTTTTTTTTTTTAATTTTTTTTTTAACGTTTATTTATTTTTGAGACAGAGACAGAGCATGAGTGGGGGAGGGGTAGAGAGAGAGGGAGACACAGAATCTGAAGCAGGCTCCAGGCTCCGAGCTGTCAGCACAGAGCCCGATGCGGGGCTCGAACTCACCGACCATGAGATCATGACCTGAGCTGAAGTCGGACGCTTAACCGACCAAGCCACCCAGGCGCCCCAAGCATCTGACTCTTGATTGCAGGTCATGATCTCACGGTTCATGAGTTTGAGCCCAGGGTCAGGATCTGCTCTGAGCTTGCTTGGGATTCTCTCTCTCTGTTTCACTCTCTGCCCCTCCCCCCTCAAAATAAATAAATAAACTTAAATAATATACTTGCTGATTCTGGGCATTTCATATAAGTAAAATCATGCCATGTGCATCTGTTGTGTAGTTTCTTTTATGTAGCGTAATATGTACAAATGCCGTAGCATTTGTCAGCAGTTAAGTCCTTTCTATTGTCAAGTAGTATTTCACTGGTGGATATACTATATTTTCTTTACTCATGCATCAGTTGATAGACATTAGGTTATTTCTACCTCTTACCTATTTATAAACATCTCTATAAGTTTTTATTGAAACATGTGTTCTCATGTCTCTTGACTCTATACCTAAGAGTGGAATTGCTGGATCATATGATAGCTCTATGTTTAAATGTTGAAAGCAATGCCAAACGGTTTTCCAAAGACACTGCACCATTTTACATTCCTGCCATGAGTGTACGTGGGTTTTAATTTCTCCACATCCTCACCGACACTTGCTATTACCTGTCTTTTTGATTATAGCCATCATAGCAGTGTGAAGTGGCATCTCATTATGGTTTTAATTTGCATTTCCCTGATAGCTAATAATCGTGAGAACCTTTTGTGTGCTGGTTGGCCATTCGTCTGTCCTTCAATAAATATCTTTCCAGATCCTCGGTCCATTTTTAAATTGGGTTATTTCTTTATATCATAAGTGTGAGATAATTATGTGAGTACATTAAGTACTTAGCATAGTGTCTGTTATACAGTCGATGTGCAATAATATTAAGTATTAGTATTAAAACTTCATTTAAAATTCTGCTATTTCATTGAAAAGTCTACCCAACTTAAAGGCTTTATTTTGAGAAAAAGAGATGACTAAGGGAACTCAACTGCAAAGAGGAAATGAACTTGATTTTTATTGTTCCTTATTCCATGTTTAATTGTTTTCTCCCCAGGGATTATTGTAATGGGCTTAATTAAAATAAATTAATAAGAGTTTTGGTACTCTTCGTTCTTTAAAATAAATCCAACTTAGTAGTTGAAAGCCATCCTAAAAATAAACTGTTGCTATATAGAATAGGGAAAAGCAATTCAATGAATAGATTTGTTTATCATGATAAAAAGATTTTTAATAATGGAAAGGAAACGCTCACTTTATGTGTATATGTTAAAAAATATAAGCTATTCTGAGAGCAAAATGTTTCACTTTAATAATTGTAACAAGTCTTTTTCTTACTATTTCAAGTTATGAGATGTTTCATTTCTATTTTACAAACTCAGAACAAGATTCTTTTTGAGAACGCTGACACATCATGGAAGGCATAGATTAAAGTCATGTTTACAGATGCGAGTTCTATCATTTTTAAAATAAAATAGGATATTTTCATTTTTAGCAAAATCATTTCCTGTATAACCATTAAGATCACAGAAAAGAAGATGGAATGAGCATTTGGAGTCATAGAAGGTAAACAGGAATAGCCATTAGCTGCTAATGGAAAAAAGTTCAGCAGGGGCATTAAATCTGTATTACAGAGCCACCAATTTGTATTTTATCATATTGATAATGAATGCCAACATTACCATTGAAATGAAACTAGGCATTCTCCCTTTAATCCCAATAGAGAGTTTAAATCAATAATGCCCACATTATCCATCTACGCGCATATCTGTATATGCACATGTACTTTTAAACTACAAAATCATATAATGCGTTTCACTTTCATTTCAAATCTTTAACACAGTGATGTACTTCTCTATTCTTCCAATCAATTTATTCTGTTAGTGTTTTTCAGTATTTTAAATCCCTGAGCTAAGTCAATAATGTTGATTACTTACCATAAGCACTGTAAACGCTATTCTAATACAGGTTATTTGCAATTTGACATCCTCATCTATATGCATTATTCTGCTAGGAAAATTAAATGAAACCCTTGATTTAGAATCTGAAACACTTAGAAGTAATGATCCTGTTTACTGATTGACTGAAGTTGTGGTTTTTAAGCACTACTTAATAGAGGAAACAAAAAGCAATATTCAAATAAAATGGAAGCATCTGAGTTACTTTAGAAAGCATTCATAGTCAAAAAATAATAGACTTTTATTTTATTTTTCCCTGCTTATTCTCAGTGCTGCTTAGCCAACATTGTTATTTAGCTCAATATTACCCATTTTTTTGAGATGCATAATCTTTCCGAACTTATATTTAGTGAATCCTATCTAAAAGCAATTCCAAGATTAGAACATTATTTGCATAAATCAAGTTTTCTGTTACATATTTATTTAAAATACATCATTAAACTATACTTCTAAAATGTCTTTAATATGTATCTTTTAAAAAAGTTTAGCTTTATTTGCGATGTAACTTATCTTTTATGATTTTATCTATATGACAGTACAGGGGCATTTATTATATATAGATCACCTTCTTTCTGAGTTTAGTGAGATACTATAATGTGTATGGATATTTGTAGAAATTTTCAAAAAATGAGATTGCTGAAATCCTCCCATGAAAATTGAAACAACATTTAAGTGCTTTTGTTTTCTTTATTTTCTATCTATATAGTTGGTCTCAATCCTCTGTTTCAAATGGGAATATCCTCTAAAATCAACCAACCTCCTGATTGATTGCAACGGGTATAGTTGGATATTTAGTATTTGATTTGGCCTTGCAGTTCTATTGAAAACTACAAATGAATAAACTTATTTCAGAGAAGACCAAATAAAAATAAAACTACCAAAGTATAGTGTTTTGAGTTGAACAAAAAGTAAATAGCCAACTAACTGAAGAAATAATAAAATGATTGAGGAACTCTATTTGGTTCTAAATAATTTCTTTTATAAAGGATTAACTTAAATTGAGTTAAACCTTTCAGTTTGCTGATCTTTCCAAATAGTAAGATATCTTTTGTCTCAGACTAATGTCTTCCAGTTGGAGTACATTAGACAAAATAGAGGTATTATGCGTTATTTTGATATATGCTGCCATAAAAATTAAGTAGACTATTGAACACTTAAAATAATTAAAATACTAATCAGTATATTAAAATACCAAATATATAAATGCTCATTTCTAGAAATATAATATCTAGCTTGTGTAGTTTTATTTTTATTGTCAATTTCATTAATTTTAATTTTTTTAAAAAGTAATTTATGTCTGTTGTGGAGACATGAAAACAATTCACATACAAGTATTTACATTTTGGCAATAAAAAATATGGGTAGATAATCCTCAGAAGGATGCATTAGAGCGAAATAAACAGTTTTAACTTATAACAAGAGAACAGTAAACATTCCTTCTCTCTCTCTCATTAGACTGCTGTAAGATTAAAGGGAGAACTTTAGTATGGAAAAGTGGAATGAATATTTTCTAAGTCAGAGAGCAAAATGCGAAAGTTGTCGTTGAACTTTACCTGTAACGTCTAATGTTGAAAAGATTTGAAGGATGATTTTGCTTTGTGTTTTAATGTACTACTTGTTCAGTTGGACATCCAAATGATAAAGTGTATTAGAGCGAGAAAACTAGAATTTAAAGCACATACTATGCAAACATATGTATGTGTGTATATATATTTAATTTTGAAAATGTTCGGTCAAAAAAATAAAGATTTAGAATAAATAAGTCAAAACTTCCTCAAACAATTCAAAAGTTAAACAGAGAGATGAGGACATGCTTTACACACAACCACTCTTGCATGTGTAAAGTATATTTTCAATTTCTAACATGGTGGGTCAAGAAAATGAAGGTTTAGTATAAATAAGTCAAACCTTCTTAAAACAAACAATTCAGAAGTTAAACAGATTAAATTAGGACTTGCTTAGCTGATGATGACAAGTGTTTCTTTTCAACACTATTAATGGAAAAAAAAATAAGATAGGCGATACCTAAACATGTACTTTAGGCTTTGAAGTGGAAATGCCTGCAGGGGTTCTGTATTATGTTAAGTACTTAGAGTTGGTCAACACCTAGACATGATAAGGAGATTAAGTCCTGATTAAACTCCTATCAGTAGAATTCAGATACGTGATCTGGCAGGACAAGACCTCTAATCAAGTACTCTTGTTTGTCTGTCATTGGCTCAATATCAGATACAATCAGTCACTCTCTCTTTTCCAAACATAGCTCCTTCAACTTTGGTTGTTTATAAATTAAATTCGAAAGTACTTGTTTCAGTTAGGTGTATGGATTCCACTTATCTGTGCTTAGGTGAGATTATGGCATGGAATTATAAGGACAAATACTAGGCAAGAAGATGCCTATAAAGATTAAGTTATTTTCCCCCTTTCCCAACAATTAGTAACACTCCACTGTTTAGCAGAGATCAATTGTAATTGAGGAACTGAGAAAGGGCAATAAACAAATTACTGGTGCTTTCACCAGAAGTCTGAAGCCTGTTGGTTTACAGAGCCTCTGTTATTTAATCCAGAAGCCCTGTAGGTTGTAAATTATCCATTACAGTTGTCACTAGGCCCTTAAACAGAAGTTATGTACTGGTTTAAAGACACAGGAAAGGAGAGTCTTCTGGTCTTTGTCTCAGACAAAACAGACTATATAGAGTTGGATCAATTTAAAATGTAACACTAATCCTTTCAAGTGATGTAAAAATGTTCAGAGGTTCAATAGGATAAGAAAATACAATTGGACCTGTTCTAACTAAAAAGCTGATCTGGAAGCTTCTTATATATATTCTATTGGAAGATAATGCACCAGAATTCTGCTTATGTTAATATTGGACTTTCTACTGTTAATTTTTTTTTCAGTGAATGTATATCATCACACAAAAAAAGTAATTTTATCTGTAGAATGGATGAAAGTATATTAACAGTTTTTTTAAACTGTAACTTCATTGAGGCAAATATACTTTGTTTAATTTTCATAAGAAAGATTTTATAGAATACCTCCCATAAAGTAGCAAACTTAAGTTTCCTTATTCTTAATGGAAAATTCCTTTAACTGAACAAAAGTCCCTTATATACGCCAATCAGTCCACCTATTTGTGGATTTCCCCTTTTACTGGCCAGAGGCTTCACTTTAAGGACATTCATCCTTAATAATAATTTAGAAAGGATAAAAGAACTTAATAGACATGCTCCTTAAAAATGTGTCAATAGTCATCATAGTAAAATGATAGTATATCCACAAATAACCAAAATGGATATGCTACATAATAGCTATAGCATTGCCTAGCGTTTTCCTTCTGTGTTCCATAAAGTAAGACTTGGGATGCCACTTTACTTTCATAAGTCATTAAAGAAAAGCCATCTGTCATCTCCAGCAAATTTTGCTCTACCCTTTGCTTTTATTTCCCCAGCAGATCTTAATAGGGAAAAAAAAAAAAAATCATGGAAATGAGAAACAACTTGGTGACAGAGCAACCCTCTGGAATAGGGGGCAGAATCCTATTCTCCAGTTTTTGCTGCAGGCTTTTCTTTCTCTTCTTATTTTTTTTTAGAAACTGTTTGTTTTGTTTTACTGCATATTCTTTTCTCATCTAATATGCAGACTTGCTGTTTATGGAGGTGTAAGTTTTGTTTGTCGAATGAGTATCAACACAATCGGGAGCCACAACATAGTTTAAAAAGTCATCCTGGGAATAGACAATACAAAGTATTGCTACAGTTTGCAATATAGAATTTTTTTTTTTTATTACAGCAGGATAGAGTAAGTAGTACAAAGTAATTTTTTTAAAAAGAGAAATTTCTGTACTTTTTGAATGTTGGCTGTCTGGGGGAAAAGTACTAATTGGATGCCAGCAGGGCAAAGATGGCTGTTGTAACTACCAGAGATCTTAATGGTTGTGAGTGGCAGAACATTAAATTTAGGTAGGATGGTCTACATTGATTATGAAAATGGTTGCATGGATTATGTGAACAGAGTGAGGCACTCTATCGTTCTACTAATTATCTTTGAATCTCCTTACTGGACCAATGGAGGTGGTCATTTAATTAAATTAATCATGTAAGTGCCATCCTTTCACTTTGGTTGTATTATTTGCCCGAGATTATTTTCAGATAAGTTCCATGAACTAGTTAAAGCGTCCCAGGAAGAAGTAAGTTGCACATTTTACTGGAACTATTGATGAAAAGCCTGTGATAATTCTCCTTTCTCTTCTTTCTTCCTCCTCCACTTCCTCCTTCTCCTCTTCCTTCCTACAAAGGTAATAATAACAATGATTATAATAATAAACAATAGTAGTATTCTCTCTTTTAAAATAACTAAGATTCTATTTCCATTTGAAAAGGAGTCAGGCTATCTTAAATTGTGTCTCTTTTGGAAAATATTTTCCATACCAAATAGTAATTGTGTTCAATAAATATTTTACTCAGTAAAGTTCAAATAGGTTAAGAAGAAAATTTTAAACCAAATGCTTGTTTTGTTGAGATGTATTTTAAGTGGAAATAAAAATTTTGATCATTGTGGCAAAAGACTACCTTGCTGTGTGAGCAGGACAAAGGATTCGTTCCTTTTAAGCACTAGCCCCATGGTCCCCGCAAGGTGTTCTTACATGCCAGCGATGCCTAATCGCTAGAAATTGAGAGGATGTTTAGCATAAATTTGCCTGATTGGAAAGTACACAAATATTTAATACATAAAAAGCTTCCAAAGCATTCTCTGCTGATCTGTCCTGACAATGCTGTTTGTCAATGGCAAAAGACTGACAAAACTGTATTTTCTTAAGGAGGCAGTTTGACAATGGATTTTTTGCAGTTTTAATTCTGAGAGACCTTCTGAATGGTGTAGTGCATATGATAAATCAATGAGATGTCTAGAACACGTTGATCTTATGAATATCTGGAAGACTATCTGGTATTGGTCCTTTATGATCTGCCTTCATACAGGAAAATATGAAGTATGGTGGCTTTATAGTTACATATAAAATGGAGAGTTAGGTTAAAATAGTAACTTTACAACTCATTTTCTTATTGAGACATCTAGACTGACTAATGAATTCAAGAAAATTCACTTAGTTGTGATGCATTAAACTATCAGCATTTGTTGGTTCCCTAATTTCATTTTTAGTACCTTTTTAAAAGTTTTCATGCATAATTGTCACGATGTTTTAAACTGAAAAATAACATTAAAAATCAACAAAAGATAAAGAGGCAGTAATTGGATTCATTTACTATAATTCTTTCCCTCACAGGAAGAGAACTACTAGTAAAACAATCTGAGAATTGGCAAACTTAGTGTTTATCTATGAAGACGCTTTTAATCTGTTTGTTACATATGCCAGGTATATGCATTCTTTGGTAAATCCATGAATTTTAAGAATAGCATTAGGATTCCAAATTCTAGGCGAGTTTTATATTGTATAACAAGACACCAAAAGGACTTTAAACTGTTTTTTTCTAGATCACATGAGGCAGAGCCAATTATTTGCCTCAAGCTGGAGGAAATCTGGAGTGTTGCTTCCCAGAATCCTTTGAGACTAGAAGAAGTTACTTTCCCTTGACATACATTTCCAGCTCAGAGAAGACCAAGGTCAGCCCCTAGAGCTGCCTGACATCAGATTGAATTCAGAGCCTGACACCACAATACCACAACCTTGTAGGCTCATCTGGGTAGCAGAACCCAGTCATTTCAGCCTCCATGGTCTTCTCACACACTATTGACCCTGAATTAAGAATTTAAGGATTCTTTGACATTGCTCACAGAGTCTGAAAGATGTCTTCTGGGCACTTTTTCAGTCAAGGGGTCCCAGAGCAAATGGCACAGTGGACTCCACTCCTGAGCAGCTGAAAGAAATGTGTGCATATTGCTGCCTGATGCTAATGGGAAATCCATGTTGTCAGTTCAGGAGGAAAAGATCAGAGGTGTCCCAACAGATGGAGGATCCAGAATTAACCATTGAAGAGTCAGAGTTATTTTTAATCCTCTAGGACCTCAAATTCTCTCTCAAATAGATGACACTGAGCCCCTCAGAAGTGACATTCTCGGATCCCCAGTCTACCCTTTGGAATGACTTTATATATAGTGATGGGCCCAGAGAGCATAACCATGATTTCTGAACCATCTTTTGACAAAGTCTCCAATGATAGTTCTGCATCTAAATGCAAGTGAAGAACCATTGGGATCCAGGATAGATATCTCGAGGCTTTCTTAGATATTCTGGAGAAACTGAGGGTTTTTACTCAGGACTTGTTTATTAACTTGTCAAACTGCAGTCAAAATGTTGAGCTGTGTGTTTTGGCTAAGATCCCTTGGAAGTCCATACTCTAGGAGGATGACAGCCTAGCTGCAAAGAAGACCAGAGGAAGACCATAGGTCAATTAAAATGTCTTAAAAAACGACTTGATACCAAGCACTATGCTAGGTTATTCTCACAACTCTATCATTTCTTCATTATCAAAAGGGGAAAGAATCCAAAGCAGTCTATTACTATAATGGTGATAATGACAAACAAAAATACATTTGATATTAATGGAAATAAAACTAAGTAGCTCACAACCAAACTCTTAAAACCCTTCTTAGCATGCTGTGGGATCAGGGATTTTATAAAGTACAGGTCATCAGTGTCTGTACAGGTCATATTCCTGCTAGTAGTTATTTTAGGTCATAAGTTGAACTTGGGACTGTGTATGCAAATCCTTCCTCCTGATCTCATTAAAGTCCCTGTGGGGACTTTACCCTCTTTGTAGAAATAAGGGGTAGCTTGTTGAGCCTGGAGAAAAGCCAGTGGTATGTCAGGAGTTTGTGAAAATCCTAAGGGCAAAAATGTGAAGTCTCATGTGGAGAACCTGGAGAGATTGGTTTAGTCCTACTTTTAAAATGGAGCTGGTATCAGACAAAGTAGCAAGGTTGGAAAAGCCTCCTCTGACCGATTATTGGATGGCAAACTCCATGTTATTTTAGAGCGGGAATGGTGACTAACCAAACTTGGCTGATATTACTCTCTCCTTAGCAGTAAAACTTGATGCTCAAAAGCTGCTGTATGTATCCTTGATAAGGCAATGCATAGAAAGTTAGATAGGGTCTGGCACTGGGCAGAAGAGAGTATGGGTCTCTCAGACACCCTCAATTAAGAGGTTTTGATTTTAGGTGGGATGGCTGTTCTGAGCTAGGAAACAAAGTCACCAGAGAGAGAGACTTCCTCTCTCCACGTTGTCACAAGGTCTGTTGTGATGTAGTACAACACATATTCTATTGCCATCTCAGGAGCCACAGGAGATGTTAGATTGTGGACTGTGAAACTGACCTACCTTAGCATTGCTGAAATGGAAAGGACTTCAAATTCCTTTCCTGAAGATGTCAAGCTCAGTCTCTGCACACAAAAGGGAGAGTGTGACAGCATTAATTCTTACTTTCTTGATTTTGAATCTAATAAGGGGTTTAATCTCAACATAAAAGATAATATCATCTGGAGCACCAGGAATTATTAAAAGCCAATTTCATATTCTTTGCAGTTTTCCTCTGCTGTATGATAGTAGACCATCAGAACATGTTTACTGAAGAAAGCATCAAAATCAAGGCTGAGTTAGCATGGAACATGTAAACACTGTGATCTAGGGAGGCTGCCATTTCTTCTGCTGTGGCTGAGTACATAATCACTCTCAACCACCGTGATAACATATTAGATTTAGATCTCATTTACATAATACATAAGCGTACAGAAAATATCCTGGAGGGCAAATAAACACATCAAGAAAGAATGAGAAGAAACACTGAAAATTATTCTTTCATTCGTTTTACTTGTCTTTTCTTGGATCTAATTTGGAGTGCTAGCTAAGTCACCAAATAATTTTTCTCACAAGCACTTTCCTTTATTTTTTTAAAATTTTATTTCTTTTTTTTTTTTTTTTTTTTAGTGGGGGCAGAGGGGCAGAGAGAGAGAGAGAGAGAGAGCAGCAGAAAAAGAATCCTAAACAGACTCCACACCCAACACAGAGCCCAATGCCCAGGGCTCCATCTCACCACCGACCTTGAAATCATGACCTGAGCCAAAATCAAGAGTCGTATGTTCAAGTGACTGAGCCGCCCAGGTACCCGGCACAAGCACTTTAAAATAGAACACATCCAGTACACTCAAATCTAATCCCGTTACTTTCATTCATTTCCCATTTGTAAACTAGTCTATGGATTCTATCTTTGTTAGTACAATTCCTAGTGTTTGGGGAAATTCCTTGGGAGATGCTGCAAATTGAGCATGTTATTTCAGGGCACTCCCAACTACTAGGTTCTAGAAAATATAATCTGCTCAGCTCCTGACTATCGTTCTTAATTAAGAAGCACAGTGGCAATGTTTAGTCAATCATGGCTACTTTTTTAAAATGTTACCCTACATTTTTCTTGCACGTTTAAAGAGTTTTCAGTCCATATCATGGTATCACGCTTTTGTGACCATGACCAACAAAGAGTCATAAAAATTTCTGAACTTAAGCCAACAAATAAAAACATCTAGTACTTACCAGATGTCCCCAGACTTTGTGTGTGTGTGTGTGTGTGTGTGTGTGTGTGTGTGCGCGCGCCAACGGGAGAAGGATAGAAGTTAGAGGAAAGAATATTTTAAGAGCAAATCCTTAGGCAAGTAGTGACAAAATCCTTGTCCTTGAAGCTTATATAAATAACTTTCTAGTGTTTTTTTAACCTTTTCTCTCCCCTCCTCAGTCCCCTCAGCAATGAGGCATGTCACTCCATTCGTTCACATCCATCTTTTTTTATTGATGTCCACTTTGGTGTCTGTACAGGTCATCAATTTTGCTGCCTCTTAGGCAGCCAGTGGGAATGTACAAGTTAAGTCACTGGACTTTGTGTGTCGAGCTTGAGGAGGAGGGAAAGGGAGGAAGTGTCAGCTTTCTTTAGCACTAACAGTCCCAATCAGATACTGGCACCGGGTCTCATAAATCTTGTGGCTGACCCAGGTGAACCCTGAGGCTCAGCGCTCACTGAAAACTGATCAGGCCTCTGCTTAGCTTAACAGGCCGTTCTCAGTGACAAGTGAAGGGTTCAACAAATGCACAAAACAGATATATATTAGTTGAAAAACTAATGGCTTTTAAAAGAATGTTTGACAATTGTTTAGGGCTGTCTGTAGATCCATTATACTGATAAACGACCGACGTGGTATACACTGAAGTGGGGCTGGTTAGGGGGACACCAACTTAAAGTTTGTTTTTTCTTCCTCTCTTCTTTTTTCCTTTCTCCTTTGGTCATCTAGGTGTGGACTCCATAAGCAGTCCGTCCCCCGAACCTGGCGAAATACCCGTGCTGCATAAATTTAACCTTGCAGTCCAGGGGGAATTACAAAGATTCTGGGACTGCCCTCAGTGACCTGCAATTGACCGCTTGAACTTCTACGTTAGGGTCAGTTGGGGCCCAGAATAAGAGGTCAAAAGCTGGTCAGCTTTCTCTAGCCCCAACATGCTGAATAGGAAGACTTTATAGCTGTGATTTATGCAATTTGCCGAGACAGGTTAAGGAGACCTTAAAACACACCCAGGGCTCACTTGCACGGGGACACCCTCCTCTTGGAAAATAAATTCTGAGTGTCCAGCGGGAAATCTCTTGGGGATACGCCTTGAAGTATTTTACCCTCTGTGTCTACAGATTCATTCCCACACTCGACCCCTGAACGTGACAGGGTTAGTGTTTCCAGATTTATTTAAACAATACAAATGCACCAAATGAAGCACTTTCAAACCTGATTAATTGCGAAGGCAGAATAACCATTGGTAATGAATTATTTGGGGGAGCAGTAAACTCCTACAAAAGTTAACTCTTAAATCAGTTGCTTCAGAGGTCCAAACACAATAATAGCTACAATATTTAAACCTTTCCAAATAAAAGATTTTGGGATTTGTGTTTGTCTTTGAGGCTTGGTTCTTGTGAACTGTATCAAGTCTTTTTTTTTTTTGGATAATATAGATGGAAATTATACTGTTTATGTTAAAGAATAAATTTAGAGCTCTTACAGATAAGTTTCTGTTCCTAGTCTGTGCGTAGTGGAGTCAGAAACAGATCAACACTCATGATTTCCACTTTTACAGGAATTAGTAATATGTGACGATATTTGTTCAGCTTCCATATTTTTTAGCAAACCAACAATCCGGTTTTTGTGCTGCAAGTCATGGTATAGCCATGAATGTCAGTTGTACTCAGGCAGAAAGCAAAGAACTGAACTCAGGTCTTTCACAGATGAAGAGTTCCTTGGTGCTATAAACCTTTAAGCTGCCTTTCTGCTTTTTCACAGAGCATTTAGTGCTTTTGGGTGCATATGCCTCTATAACTCAAATTGGCTCTGATTTAATAGATGCAATTTCTGAGGTATCAGTGTGTAATGTGGTCTAATTTTGTTTGGTAAATGAGAGAAAAATGTAAAACTGTGAAAGATACTTTGAAAAGTGGCTAGTGTGTAATATTCAGTAGCTAATTTCTATGAGGGTTTTAAAGACTCACTTTAAACAAGTCGTATGATTGGCTCAAATATGTGTTTATGTGTGGGATTATGTGTGGGGTGACTGAGTTATCTATTAGTTGGTCTGGTAACTAACAGTCAACCAAGTTATGTGTGTAGTAAGCTTATGTCAGGACCAGCTCAAAGGTTATACATTAATAAATGCTGTGGAAAAAAAGTTTCTGCACAATTATTCAGCTGATTGACCTCAGGACCTCTTTGTTTTTATCAAGGTCACACTGATTTTTCTTTCCTTGTCTTTGACACTATCCAGGGATGACTTTTCTTGAAAAGAGGACCTAGCTGTAAAAGACACATCTTTAACAAGCCTAGAAAAGCTTCTTATGTATTTTTTGAAAAAGATGTAAGATTCTATTTTGTGAGGACAGAGAAAAAGAAGAGACTCACCATTGTGCACACCTTACTATAATGTTTTGCTCCTGGTGGTAGAAAACTGATCCTCACCCAGGTTAAAGCACTTGTAGATATGAATGGGGCCTGTTAAGAGTTACTCAGGG
Organism: Panthera onca; assembly: GCF_046562875.1. Lineage (NCBI taxonomy): Eukaryota > Metazoa > Chordata > Mammalia > Carnivora > Felidae > Panthera > Panthera onca. The sequence goes on from NC_138339.1 coordinate 84,199,690, forward strand.
AAACTTAAGGAAAGGATAAGAAGCTTTGAACAGGGCCTCTCCCCTCGGATCAGACTGTCATAGCCTTTGTCTTCTCAGCAGCTCAGTTGACTTTTGCCAGTGGGTTCCCACACTTTAGTGTGGTTAAAATGTTGTTTTCCTGCTGCATTTAATCTGTTGTAAAAAGGGTATCTTCATTCTTGAACAATAAAAATTAAAGCTAATGTTCCCAGTTCACTGTAAATAGCTTTTTGGAAACTCAGTTAATTAAATCTTCCATTATGAAGTATTTTCTATTACTAGAAGAAATTAAAAGTAGACAGGGAGCACAGGGCAGCCATTAATGAGGTTACTGAAGATCCAAAGGAATGCTGCATTATGAGATTGGCTCCAGAGAAAGTCTGTAGTTAAGCAAATCCCTAGAGGAATGAAGGTTCACTGTACCAATGATCACTATTGATCAATTGGTATTTTCAAAAGCTCTTGTAGCAATCAATGGGCAGTTTTGTCTTTTGCCCTTGGTACGTACTGTTGATTGACTCATGGATGATCTTGTTAAAAATGAACAGCCTTGTACTGAAAACGTGTCAGTAAGTAATGAATCAGGAATTTGCTGTACTCTGTAGTATGACCCCCTTCGGGAAGTTCAGTCCCTCTCAGTCTGCAGGGACTAAACCTCTTCAACTTTTTGTGTTATTTTTTTAAACGATGCCAACTCAGTCTGTGGGATTTCCTCATCACTTGTGTTCAAAACCTTTTCTATATTGACGAATATTTGGAAGAGTTGAGTCTTTTCCAATTGCTTTTCCTGCCAACTCTGCTGGGGTTTTCTCTCTTTGGATTAAAATTAAAATATAAAAATATGGTCTTGTTTTCTTATCATCACCAATAATTTCTGTGATCTTAAGAACATTAACTTTAGGTATTATGGCCAAATTCCAATTCAAACAACATGCAATTTGTTTTTTCCTGAATGCAAGCAATATCAATTTACTGAGAGAAAATGGCTGTCTTCTTAGTCTGCTGTGAGGCATTACCAGCAATAAATAACTAGCCATTGTGTTCCAGACCTGAGACACAGCAAGTTGCTCACTCCTATGCTTGACAGTTGGCTTTCTTCAACAGCTGTGGATCACCAACAGGGGCTGTGAGGATTGCTTCTCTTCATACCTTAAGAATAATGTCACCCTTTGTATATTTCTCAGCCCTGCAGCTCTAGGATCTTCTATTTAACTTCTCACGAAGAGACTGTCTAACCAAGGAAGAGGTGCTTAAATGGATAGGAGGCTAATTTTCCTGGAAAACCAATTAAATAATTACAATGGAAATATTTTTATTAATATATCAATTCAATATTTTGAAGGCCCGCAATGACAAAGATTATCCTTGCTCTTTCTGCATGTAACCTGGACAGTGGGTTGATACACTGTTTATCTATTCTTGCTGAGTAATAAGAACCAACACAGTAAGGCTTCACTGTGCTTACTGAGTGTTTCTTCCAATTTTAACTCTTGACCCTCATAGCAACACTATTAGATAGGTACCACTATTATCTTCTTTGACCATATAAGGCATCTGAGGCACAGAAATGGTGAGGATTAAGGACAGTCAGTAATTGGTGACAGGATTTCAACTCAGGAAATCTGCCTTTGAAACCTGTGTTTATGAACATGCTAGACCACATCAAACAATTAATCCTTGTATAGACATAAGTCAAACTGGGCTGGCTCGAGGCAAAATCATGCAAACTACTTGACATCTTTAGTGTCCTTTTCCAGTACTCTTCCCTTGTATTCAGGAGCAGTCTTTTTTCTGTGTACTTACTTCGATGCCACCGTTTACTCCTTATCTAGCAAGAAAGAATGTTGTATTTATCATTTATCCACTAACTAAATCTGTTATTCTGTGATACCTTCTTTAAGAAATTTATATTCATTCATTCATTCATTCATTCACTTCACAAATATTTATTGAGGCTTTATTGTGTTCCAGAAACATTTTTTTTCCTTCCTTCTACCCTCTTCTCACCCCTTCCTTCCTTCCTTCCTTCCTTCCTTCCTTCCTATCTTTCTTCCTTTCTTCTATCCATCTCTTCTCTCTTATTTCCTTCCACTGTCCCTAACTCTCTTCCTTCTCTTCTAAAGAAGTCCAGACCTCAGCAAACAAGTGGAGGAGATGCAACATCTTCTCCTCACTTTTGAGATTCTGCCAAAGTACAGACTGGCCTCAAGGTAAACCTTTAACCATTTTGGAGAGAGGGAGACAGATAGGGTCAAGAAGTCACTGGCTCTACAAGGACCAGATAGTGCTAATCCCCTGGAGAAGCTTAAAAAAAATACACACAGATCTCTCTGAAGCCTTTACTAAGTCCTCTTGATTTTAGAGGCTTAGATTCATAGACTTGGCAGGCGAGCATTTCATTTGAAGGCACTTGCCCTAACTTCTTACGGGTATAATGACGGGGCATTTTTGTTTATGTGATATAGTATTGTAGAGTTTTGCTTTTAGCTGTGCATTTTACGTGCACAATTTCAAATGAAAAGTTAGTTGTAACTATCATATTTTACCAAAACTGTTATGGCAGCTATCCAGAACATGAATCATGTCATTTGAAATAATCCCAGCTTTGCAACAAGATTCGTGCTTTTAATGAGCCTGGTCTAAACCATGGGTTTAATGTAGAACTGGTTTGGTTAAACTTCATGCTCTTTTTCCTAATCCTGTTGTAAATGTTTTTTTTCTAGTTCTAATGCTTAAGAGACTTTTGTCAAACTTTTTGGTGACAAGTAGATCAAAAAACCCACAGTTATTTGGCTCTATCCCTCTCCAGAGCTGGCAGAGAATAGGAATTGCAGAATGCACTTGTCAGAGCCAAATACATACAAAGACATTGTAATAACATTTCAAAAGAACAATTCCGTAGGGTTCTTTGTTGAAAGCATTATTTTGTCTGCCTTCAGTGATTTACTGTTTTTTGGGTTTTTTTTTCCTGGATTTTATTCCAGGGCTTAGCAAATATCAGAGTCAGAAATAAGAGGAAAGAATTACAATGCTTCATACCTTTCTTAGACCACAAAACACATACAGGACAAGACAAAAATAATTAAGAATTTAAATTGGAATGTGTTGAAATGCTACATTTTTGTGACCTTATTTTGTATTTAATTTAACTTATGCATTTATGCCCAGTCTTACACCAGTAGTGCATTAAGTTTCTTCAATAACACAGAGAAAAAGCTGGATTATATCATAAATTTAAAGGGGGTTACAAAAAAAGAAGGAAAAGCAAAAGTGGACTACAATAGAATTAAAGTGACCAAAGAAAATAGATACGTGAAAAGATGTACAATATTCTTAGCTTTTAAGGAAATTAAAACCTTAGTGAAATAATACCGCACATCTGTTAGAATGGCTTAAATAAAAATATTGACGATACCAAATGCTAACAAGACTGAAGCAAATGGAACTGTCACACGTTGCGTGCGGGAATGCAAAATGATACATCCACTCTGGAAAACTGTTTGGTGGTTTCTTATAAAGGGAAACATATACCTACCGTATGAATTAGCAATATAATTCCTGATTTTTATCTATAGGAACGAAACCTTCTATTGACATAGTGTCTATAGATGAGTGTTGATAGCAGTTCTGAACATTACTGTCGCAAACTGGAAAAACAAAAAACAAAAAACAAAAAACAACAACAACAAACCTAAAGCCTTCTAATGGGTGAGCATACAAACTATGATGTCCCCAAGCTGTGAAATAGTACTGAACCACGAAAAGGAACACACTACTGATACATACCGCGACCGAGATGAGTCTCATAAATGATATTATGCTGAGTGAAAGAAGCTAGTCTTCAAAGCCTACATACTATCTGAATCCATTTATATGACAGTTTAGAGAAGAGAAATATAGCAAGAACAGCAGAGGTTGCCAGTGTTGTCGTAGAGGAAGGATGTGATTATTTTGAGGATGATGAAACTGTTTTGGATCTGATTGTGATGGTCTACACATGTGTTGAAATACATAGAATCATGCAATAAATAAAAGTAATAATAGGGAAGCCTGGGTGGCTCAGTCAGTTGAGCGTCCGACGCTTGGTTGTGGCTCAGGTCATGATCTTATGGTTTGTGGGATTGAGTCCCATGTCAGGCTCTAGGCTGATGGCATGGAGCCTGCTTGGGATTCTCTCTCTCTCTCTCTCTCTCTCTCTCTCTCTCTCTCTCTTCTTCTTCTCTCTCTGCCCTTCCCCTGCTCACTGTCTCTCTCGAAATCAATAAATAAACTAAAAAAAATAATAAAGCCTAAAGTATTTAGGTTCAAATCTGGCCCCAGGTTTTCTAATGGGAAAAAGGAAATTTGTTCACTTACACAATTTGCAAGATCCCTAATGGAGAAAAAACCACTAGGAGCTCTGAGAAAGTTCAATTGCTATTCATGTTGGTACCAGATGTGCCTTCGCAAAGGGACCGTGTGTTAATCTCAGGCTGAGGTCCTATATGAACAGTGATGAGTGTCACTGTAATGTTTCATACTGGGTCCCTCAGTATAGGCTGATAACATTATACCAAAAGACAGCTAAGTAATATTAATTTAAGGTATTGTCAATTCCATGTAATCTAAAACAAATAAAGAAACAACAAACGCACTTCTTATTTTGCTCAATCTAGAGGTAGATTTTAACATATCCCTCAAAACTGGCCACTTATGTCATTTCTGTGAAGCCTCCTCCATCTGTGGTGGGGTAGGTGTGACATTTGTTTTGTTCCACATCATCCTGTGTCCAACTTTCAAGAGCAACTGCTGTGTAATTGTGGTTATTCATTTACTTGCCAATTACCCTCACTATACTGAATTTTTGAAAAATAGGAGATTTTTTAAATGTTTGTATTTTATCAGGCTGTCTGTTATACAGCTGATGTTCTATAAATATTTGTTGACTGCATTTAATACGTGTGGCAGTGGTAATAGTGGGAACAGGTAACACTGACGATTGGGAGGAAAGGTACTACCCAAACAGCCTTCCCTCTGAGGACTAATTTGAGAAGACTCAATACACGACCGTGAGGAAGATATTGCAGATGAGGCTCTTGACTGGGATTTATGAACTGTGCCCAGAGAACAGCAGGATTTTTAAGGCTGTATGGACATAAGTATTCCATAATGTTTTAGAAGTAAAAACAAAAGAGTTAGGAGTCATTAAGATGTCCACACCTTCTAGTTTGAGTGTTAAATTAATTTGCCCATTCTCCTTTGTTTTGAAGCAATTTACATTGGAAGATCTGCTATGAAATTTCTCTGTGACCTTGGGAAAGTCATTTAACATTGCTAGGCCTCAAAATGCTTATCAAAGAAATGAAAGTGATTTAGTATTCACACAAAACCAATGTTTTGTTCTTCACTGACATCTTAATAGTTTAACGAGAGCCATATTTTACGGGCTTAATACATAGAATCTGACTTCCTTCTCTGACTTAATTGATGGGCTGCTCAATAATTTCCCTACCCAACTTGTTTTTTCTCATCAGCTTGCTGCAATCTTTAAAATTCCCACCAGGATCTGCTTGGGTTCAGGATTACCTTTACAAGGCTCCTTTTAAAATGCAAACAAATTACCTAGAGGATAGACACATAAACTCATTAATACATATTCAATATGGATTAGTGATCTTTAAAACTTAAATCCAATCAGGTCACCACCTTACTTAAAATCTTTTAGTGGCGTCCCAAGGGGCTTAGGATAAAGACAAACTGCTTATTATGGTCTTTGAGCCCTAGTACATTCAAACCCACCTCTTCAGACTCACCCCACTCTACTTCTCCAGCTCTCGCACTCCAACCACTCTACCTTCTTTTAGTCTCCCACCATCATCTTGCTTCTGCCTGCCGCTTGCCATTCCCCTAAGCACTTTTCTCTAGGCTGCCTAGTTAATGCCTATTTATCTTTCACTTGCCACTTAATTGCTTTTTTCTCAGGGCAATCTTCCGTGACCTTCATAACTAAGTCACATTTTCCTATTCTGGACTCCTGTAGCATGGGACACCTCGGCTTCATTTGTCTTCACAGCACTTCTCCTGTGATTATCAGATTACTATCTGTCTTTCTCATTAGATCATAAACCCCCTGAGGACAGGGATGATGTCTCTATTTGCTACTGTTTTAGCCTTGCGGCCTATCATGAGGCCTATTACATATTATACCCTCCATAAATTCATTCATTGTTGAATGAATGAATAAATAAATAATTAAATGAACGAGTAAATAAATACATCACCAAACTAGTCACCTCTGCATCTTAACAAAGCACAGAATTTGTGGAAGGGGACTTAAGACAGATTAAAAGCCAAAGCTTCCCCCAGCCTACCAGGATGCCCAGCTCCTCCCTTAAGCCTGTCCCCCCGCCCCCCTTCTGTCCCTATTCCTCTCCTTGTTCAGTCTCTTTCAGTCACAGTGGCTTCCTTGTGGTTCTTCCAACATATCAAGCATACTCTGAACTTAGAGCCTTTGGGCATTGGCCTTTTCCTCCTTGAAGCTCTCCTTTAAGCGCTCCTTTATACTTCCACATGGCTGACTTCTTTACGCAGAAGTTGCTTTCTCAATGAGGCCCATCTTGGCGTCTCTATTTAAAGTACAGTCCTCTCTCTATACTCTCTCAGCTCTACAATCCTCATCCTCTTTACCGGGCTTATTATCTGCTAACATCCTATATAATTCATGCATTTATTATATTATTTATTTTCTATTTCTTTTCTTAGAATGTAAACTGCACGGGGCCAGAGATCTCTCTTTGGTTCATGGACAGCTCCACGGCCTACCTGGAACACTGCCTGATGATACATGGTACGTGCTCAGTAAATATTTGTTGAATGAATGAAGGGAGGGAGGTGGGCAGAAACATTGTCTAGGTGTGGTATAGAATGAAAAATACCCGGAAGTTAGCAGTCACTAGATTCTCGATGGCAGGCAACGGGAAGGAGACAAGGTTTTAAAGACAAAACCATCCACTCCTCCACTATGCATTAGTCCTGACCCTGCTTTTAAGTTAATGAACATTAATGGAGAAAGATTCTAATTTACTCCAAAATAATTTATATACTAGATAGGCTTATGGGCATGGCCACACTTCTGACAAATGAAAGATTTTTGCCTTTGAGTTCTGCTATGTAAACATGGCAGATGGTTATATAAACATAGTACTTAACTGTATTTGGCAAAGGAGTACGAAGTAGTCTTAACAAGGACGTTCTGCACTTTTTGTTACAAGAACTAGAGAACAGTATAAAGACATGAAGTCCCTTCCTCTCAAATCTGTAAAAAGTGAGTATCTGTGTTCATGAGTATTGTATTCATCCAAGTCCACCAGATTTCCAAACTGATGAAACTTTCTTGCTTTTACTCCAGTTGGACAACATTGACAAATTTGGTATCTTTTGACTTTATGCTTAGGAGAAATGTATTTGAGCCTTATTCTTTAATATTGAGAAAATATTTGATATTTATTTATCACTTGAAAATCAGGATGGTCATGACATACAAAAAAGGGAGAAGAAATAATGGAAGTGTTTTGAAAGTATTCTAAGTGATACATCACCTTTGAGAGGGAAACTTGCTGGAATTTTCTATTCAGTAAAAAAATCATAACGAAGTTGGTTTTAAAAACCAATTGTATCAGATGTAGAGGAGGTTAGATAAATTTTAAGGTCAAATTTGAAGTCACAGGGAAGATAATACAGACTTTATTCTCAAGTACAGCTGCCAGGAATGTATTTAAGCCTATTAATAAACAGATAAAGATCCTTTGTTTCTTCTACTTTTAGTCTTGCTCTTTGAATCTTTACATGATTTCTCTGCCCACATTTTCTCTAAATCATTTTTTCCCAAAGAATGGTTTTACATGGCAGTTTGCCTCCTACATCCTTCTACCCCAGTATTCAATCTTTTTATAAGCATACGAAGAGAAAGAGAACTAATAATACAGTCAACACTTGATCTTCTCAATGAAATTACTTAGGCAACTGAAGTACTCTCTATCCACGTTGAAACTGTAGAAATTATTTGCATTAACATTTCTTATGATTTGTGTTATATTGGCATTCATATCCCACATTTTATAGAAATATTTCTAATTAAAGCCCAGTGGTCTGAATTTCAAGTATCTAGGCAATGACTCTTGTTATGTAATAATAGCTATTTAAAACATTAAATTAAAAAGAAAAAAACCCAAACCAAAGAAAATAAAGCTGCAGGTCGGCGAGATCATGAGATACGTGGTTTGAATAGGGGAGTTGCAAACCTTGTTATTCAAAAAACTGGAAAACTGGGAAAGCTTCCTTCTCTCCATGAATTTTAAAGAGTGAGCAAGCTTAACCCACTGAACACAACTCTGAAATGTTTCTAATTCCCTTATTATCAATGAAGGTAGACCAGGGAATGTGAAGAGAATTTTACCTTAGGGAAATGTACTGCTGTGCATTTTCAGTAACTGTATAGTCCATTTCTGCCTCTATGCTTGAAAATCAACAGCATGTTAACAGGACGATTGCCTACACTGTGGCACTGTCTGTTTAGGATTAGGCCATTAAATATTGATGGAGATAATTGTTCCTGCACTTGAACATCAGAAAGATGGAACTAAGAGTAGTTTAACTGGCATTTGCCTTTATGCTCGGTAAACAGAGAGCTGGATTTCAAAGTATAGAGGGATAAGTATTACCATGTGCTCAGTTCCACAGCCAAGGCATCATTGATCAGAAACTGTGGTTTGTAAAAATGTTATAGTGAAGTTCAGTGAAACAATTCAGCTGAGCTTTGTTGGAATTTACTGAAATAGAATCTGATAGACCTGCGTTGTAAGAACATGTATGCAAGGATCTCTTGCCATTTGTCTAGTTATTTTTTTAAATTTTGAAACAATAATCCCATGTGTTATATATATATATAGTATTAGCCCCTGTGATGCTTAGTGCATTTTATAATCTGGATTTCTTATACTTTCACCAGACATAGCAAGGTAGTTAGTGAGCTACCTTGTTGGACTCAAGGGGGTTGGACTGCCTGTGTTTAGATCTCAGCTTTGTGCCTACCTGTGATTTGCTGGACTGCTTATTCCCTGAGCCTCAGCTTCCTTCTTTGTAAAATGGAGGTTTCATTTTATAGGTCATTGTAAGATTAAATGAGATGATATGTGTGATGCTCTTAGCACAGAGACTGACATACAGTAGACTCTCAAGTAATGTTCACCTTTGAGATCATAGACCATCTATTTCCAGGAAGTAACAATGTGCTTCAATAAAGACTGAGTTTCTTGCAAAAAATACACAATAGAAAACCTAGTTGTCTCTGAAAGGCTGCTAAGTTGTTGATCTATTTCAGAAACAACGTTAAGGTGGATTTCGAAGTCCCCATCTTTGAGTGAATACAAAACCCTTAGCAGCTAGTTTTCACCTAAGAAAGTGGCCCTAAAAGTTATAATTAAATATTTCTCCCTCGCTTTCATTCTTTGAAACTGGACTCTGAAGTTTTTACATGTCTATGAGGCTGTTCATTATTTCATTCTTTTTTTTTTTTTTTTTTTTTTAATGTTTATTTATTTCCGAAGGAGAGAGAGACAGAGCATGAGTGGAGGAGGGGCAGAGAGAGACACACACAGAATCTGAAGCAGGCTCCAGGCTCTGAGCTGTCAGCACAGAGCCCTGTGCGGGGCTCAAACCCACAAACCACGAGATCATGACCTGAGCCGAAGTCGGATTCTCTACCGACTGAGCCACCCAGGCGCCCCATTATTTCATTCTTGATCTCATTTTGATACTAGAAATATGTAGACTTTGGGTGGGAGAAACAGAAAGAAACTGAATGCATTTCATTGACATTAATTTGGTTCAGCTAAAAAACCTTAACATCTGTAACCATGTTTCCATTCAGCCTTTAACTTCTGGCATTCTTGAAGGACAGGACAATGCAAACGTGAAAGGAACAAATTTATTAAGGCAGATTAGAAGTGCATTCTGGTGTATATGAGCTGGCGAAGTACAAATTCATTTCTTTTGGACTGTTTTTAGAAGTTCTTACCCCCTGGTCTCAGGAAGGAGTCACAACTGCTTGACATAAGGGGGCCCAAATGCTATGGACGAAGCTCATGGAAATGTTCAACATGCCTGTCTTAACAGACCTTCATGGTGGAACAAGTCAGATTCTCACTCATTTTTTGTTGCACTTGTTGACTAAGCTAAGAGTGTTACTTAAGATATAGTAAAGATAAATATTAAAGACTAGAAACCATTTTCTTTTAAAATTATTTTTGAGAAATGCTTAATGAATATTCAATTTTATAATCTCTTTTCAACTACACCAAATTTCTACTGTCAAAGCTAGAAAACCTCTGTAGAATTAAAAGAGCTAAAATTTTATTTCGAACTTTTTTCTAAGTAGATAGAGTTTCATTCACAACCAGATAAAGATATCTTTGTATCCTACTTATTGCAATAATAGACCGGATGGATTCTTGGTAAAACCTGAATATTTTTAAATGCTCTATATGTTCTAGTTCTAAATTGCATGTTTTAAGCATATTGCTTTGAAATCCTGAAAAAATGCATACTGAATTTTGATGTGTTCTAAAACAGTCATGAAAATTAACATCTTCCCTCAGCCCAGGGCCAAACAGATTTTTTTGCAGGGCCAAATTAGAATCTGCCTACAGGCTTCAGATAAAAAAAGGTAGCAAGCAGGCAACTTTTTAAAGTCAGAAAAGGCGAAGTAATCTTATATGGCTATCTTTTTTGGTAATCCAAGAAGCTGGGGAAAGGAATAATCATTTAACTTAGCCTTAACCCTCTAGAGTGTGTGGATGTTAATAGATTTTTTTTTCCTAGGATGTAAGCAGGCACAATGGTACTTTATACCTAGAGAAAACAAATTGTTGTAATGTAGATATATAAGTTACTAGGAGTCGAACTCACAAGGCATGTTGATTAGATATTTTGGTCTAGATACGTGTTTTTTTTTTAGTATTTACATTTGGGGTCACTAACTGGATATATGACATTGGGAGGTCAGAGATGACAATAAAAATAGTAACATCAGCAAATATGTTTTGAGTGCTTACAATGGTCTAATCTCTGTGTCAAGCCTAGTAACATTAATTTTCATTTATGTAACAAGTGAATAAGTTAAGGACAATGATGATTTCCATGTTGCATTTAAGAGAATGGAAACCAGGAGAAGGTAAATGACTAATCCAAGGTCACAAAGCCAGCAAGTGGTGCTGCAGCCAAGAGAAGGGAAATATAATAGAAACAAAAAGAGAAGGCATAGATAGATAGATGATAGATAGACAGACCTGTCCATCTACTTACATCTACCCATCTCCACATGTGTGTATATGTGTCTACGTATGAATATGTCATTGTATACATCCTCACCATGCTCCCACACACATACATACACCCTGTAAGTATGCTTTATGTGTTCCTCCTTTTCCAGTTTTCTCTTTGTCATTACCACATCTGGGCCATCTTTAATGCATTTCCTCATTCTTTGTGTCTATCCCCGTGTCAAGACCAGCTCAGATTCTGCTTCATTCATGAGTCCTTCTCTGAAGATTTTTGATGGAAATGATCTCTCCCCACTCTAAAATGCCATTAGCTTTTTTCTTGTTCAATTACTCACTAATACTGTCTTTTAGAGTATGTTACAGCTAGTTGCTTTGCTTGAACATAGCAAATTGAAAAGTGTGTCCTGTCAGTGTTACACATACAAGGCACATAGTAAGTGTTGGCTGCATCAAGGCACAGACTGATTGGAGCAAGCAAACCCCTGTCATTCATATACCATTGCTCTCTTGTACCAAAGTCTGATGTGTCATTGCTTCCTGTGGTTCCGTTAATACTACAGTTCTAATCAGAGGTGTTCAAATGAAGTCTACTCTACTATCTCCTTTTTTGGTAGAACTGATTTCCAGCATTATGTTCTGCCAGGTCCTTTGCTGGGTCATTTATTGGTTCACTCTGATAAGCTCATTTCACAGTTTTATATCTTTTCTAGTCTGGTGAATAGTATCTTACAGGGAGAGTTTGGAAAGGAATCAGCCAGCCAGCCAGCCAGCCAGCCAGGATGTTTTCCTTACAACAACATTTTATGCTCTTTTATAAAGCTGCTAAAATGGGAATCATTCTTTTGCAATTCTCTTATCACATTGCAGTTTTAATGCCTGGGGTTTTGGCCATATTCAAATCCGGAGACCCTTAGAGTAGATGAGATGTCTCTTTTCTCTGGAGTCCCCAATAAGCTTAGCCTGTTGGATGGTCATTTTAACCAACAGAGTAAGAAGGATGGAAATCTCATCGTAGTCTTTTCAGGTTCCTTTGAATTCCTTCCCAGAACAGTTACCCCTGTATGCTAAGCTCTAAGGGGCTGGTAAAATGCCTCAATTGTTTTCCATTCCACTCTTTTTATTTACTGTGCTGACTGAATCAAATGACTCCACAAAGACATCATGTTGGCTGAGAATGCTCCCTCCCCACTCCCTCCAATCTTTGTCTTTTCTAAGCTGTTTCAGATCTTTGAGGAGTGAGCCCCTAGGGGAAACCAAAGTCCAGAATTCTTAATCTAGTGAATTTGAGTTAAAAAAAATTTGTAATTATGTTTTTCTTGGGTTGGAACTTGCTAAACATGAAATTCTTTGTCTAGGGGTACCAAGATTATGGATATATTAGACTGTACTCGAATCTGATGATCTCTTGAATCAAAGCCGATACGCTAGGTGTGACAACCGTGGAAGAGTTTTATGAGAGTGCTCATGTTCTAATTTATCGGGAAAGATGTGGCATGGATCTTTATTCACAGTCTATGTGTAAAGTCCATCTAAGAAGTCTGAGAAACTCTTGTTAACCTGTTGTGTCAATGTAGTGGATGAACATACTGGATTAAATACTGAAGAAGGGGTAGGTGGTATGTGTTGATAGTTCTACAAAATACAAGAATCTCTATGGATTATCCTAATGTATCCCCCTCCATGAATAAATTATGCTTGCTAATTACTGAGGGTAAAAATTCCTTTAAATCCTCTTCAGGAACACTGGGGTGGCGGAGTCAGTTGAGTGTCTGACTCTTGATTTTGGCTCAGGTCATGATCCCAGGGTCGTGGGATCGAGCCCCATGTTGGTGGTGGGATCCATGCCCAGCATGAAACCTGGTTAAAATTCTCTCTCTCTCCCTCTCCTCCTCCCCCACTTGCACGTACAGTGCGTGCTAAATAAATAAATCAATAAATACACCTCTTGAGAAACTCTCCAAAGCCTCTATTTGACCTAACTGGTAGTTCTGTGTCTGACTGCTCAGGTTACTACTAGAAAAACTAGATAAATGCTTAAAGGTGGAAAAAAAGGAACACAAATTCTCTGTACCCTGCCCCCCACCCCCGGCACCTTCTGTCTTCTTTGTCAATACCAGATTGTAGAGTGAAGGGTTACATAGTGAAACAAAAGATGGCATGACTAAACATTTAGCAGAAATGAATATTAAGCTTATCCACGATAGGCCATGTACTGTGTAAGGAGCCAGAGAAAGAAAGAAAAGTGAGTCTCCCTGCCCAAAGTCCAATAAAATGAAGAGAAAGAAAAAGAGAATGTACATGAAAGGATAGAATATGAAAAGTAAGGAAATGAATAAACCAGAAATTATACTGGAAAGTAAATGTGTAGAAGGAAAGGAAGTTTTCACAAAATAAAATATACAAAAAAAGGGGATTTTTTTTTGAAAAGCTTAGAACGATTTATAACGAGGGAGATTAGATTTTTTTTTGTCCCATAAAAAGAAGTTTGCCATTCTAATCCATTATAGTAGGACATGTGTTGTTTGTTATCTTTTGTTTTTGTTTTTATAAGATAATGAATTGTACTCGTTCCCTTGTGATTTGGAGCATAAGGTTTCATATATGTGGGATGTAGCAGAAATGTTAACTGTTCTAAACAGAGATTATCCTAGCAATGTTGGTGTTATTAGCTCAAAATAATAAATGTCAATTCTAAAAACAGTGAAAAAAAAATCAAACAAGGAAATGAAGCTAAACAAAATTCCACTAAGGTGTGCTATTTTTGACCATAAACTGTAATTTGGGAATCTCTAATCAACACTTTCCTTTTTTTATCAAATGTCCCTTTGTGAGTCCTTTTCAAAGTAAACATGTATGCATATCTATATACAAGTAGTCAGGAGCAGAAATCAGATTATTTACACTTTAAAATTTGGAAAAGGACGATATCATGAAGAAGTGTTTTCTAAAGTAGTCAAAGAGAGATCTTTCAATTTCCACTCAGCAGAAAAATAATTTCTAACAAATCTTTTACAAATACATTGGTATATTAAATTAAATTTTTAATCTTCTTAATTACCTTATCAATCACTGTTCAAACCCAAATCTTTTGAAGGTTTTTGTCAAATTTAATTAATTAATTAATTAATTAATTTTGAGAAAAAGAGGGGCAGGGGCAGAGAGAGAGGGAGACAGAATCCCAAGCAGGCTCCACACTGTCAGCGTGGAGCCTGATATGGGGCCTGAACCCATGAACTGTGAGATTATGACCTGAGCTGAAGTCGGAGCATTAACCGACTGAGCCACCCAGGTACCCCTCTCAAAATATGTAACAAAGCATGCACATATTTGAGTTCTGGGTTTGTGTAGAATATACAGTATAGGATTGATGATGCTCAGCCACTTTAAATAACACAGTCATTCATTCTTGTATTCATTCACACATTTGGTATGTTGCTATACTCAGGGCTAGTGAGAGGAACATGGCACAGTTCCAGATCTCAAGAAATCACAACCTCTTGGAGGGGATGACACCATCTCAGTTTCAGAAGCACTCATCTCCTTTCAGGGCGTATATAAAAAACTGTAGCATGATGCAGAAGAAGGTGTGTTGGTGAGAAGCCCTGGCTCCAGGGCTCTCTTCTGCTAGTTACTAGTTATGTTCTAAGCAGGACAGCTGCTCATCAGTAAAATTAGGTAGGAACTCCTTCACTGGGTTGAGAGGATTATATGAAACAGTGCATGTGAATCACTTAGCACATTCAAAACGATAAAAAAAAAAAACTGAGCTGCTATTATCGTCGTATCACTTGAATCTGGACGAGAATTATTTTATTTTTTTTTGCTTAGAAAAATACCAAACAACTTACACAGAGCATAGGTAGAAATACTTGGATTCAAACTCACATTTCAGCACCGAGTAATTTACATGCTCAGTTTTTTTTTTTTTTTTTCTTTCTACTACATTAGATCTCTTCTGAAATAGCTTCATTTCCAAGAGTTCCTTGAAAGGGTACTGCTTACAATTAATATGGAAAAATACACAATTTTTTTCTGAATCTGTTTTTCTCTGGCCTATTTTGCTAACTCTTCTGTAAGAGTTATTCTTTTTACTCTTTTACAGAAATATTTATAATGTTGCAGCCTGATATTTGTTACTAGATGATGAATAATAATCATAGGAGAAGGTATTCACTTTTTTACCACCAAATATCACCACATTATGAACCCAGCAACTTTAGACCTTGATTGACTCTTATTTTGTAGCTACTAAACATAGTTTAAAAAAAAAGTCTTAAAACAAGGATGTCAAGTTATGTACTAAAGATTTGTCAGTTCTGTTTTCAGGCTAGAGGTTTTTTTTTTTTTTTTTTTTTTCTTTAACTGCTAAGTTATACACTCGATTGGAATCCATTACCGTGGCAGGTTTTTCTAGGCAAATAGCACACCAGAGGAAAGTTTGGCTGTGAGTTTTCTTTTTTCTGATTTAGTTTATTCTTTGGTTGCTAATTTGCATTTTTCTCTGAAATGGATTAGAATTATAATACATATGCAAAAGCATAAAGCAAAGAACGACCACCCCTGGCCCGGAACTAACAATATGAACTTGGGAGAATTACTTCACTAATTTCTGTTTCAGTTTCAACATGTGTAAGAGAGAGTAATAATTTCTAATCTCAAGTTTTGTTTTGAGGATAGAATGTAATGATGAGCTGGAGCTGGCCGATTGTTAATTATTCAGGAATTCTGAGAGCTGGATATTGACATCTTGGTAGTTTAAAATTAGCCATGGGGGCAGTATTTATGCCACGGAATTTGGCAACTGCTATAAATTCGAGTTGTCCTTTCCCTTCCTAGAGAGGAGGTTTACCAGCACCTCACTGGCTGATCCTTGTAAACCACTTAGTAAAGTTCCAGACCCATGTTAAGAATTCAGTATTCTTCGTTCTTAGGAGTGTGATTTGGATGCTAATTCAGAAATCTGCATGGGAGTGTTTTTCTTAGTTTCCTCTCCAAAGGCTTGTACCAATTTATACTTTTATGCTAATAATGAGGATGTCAAGATGTTTGTGTTAAGAAGCTTACCTTTTAAGGTAAAAGAATCAATTAAAGAGGAATATGCATGGCTTCCTAAGAGAAAACTCTTTAGCTGATAGCCAGGATACCTTAATGAAATGGAGATGTAGAAATGCTGCTGACGGCAGGTCCCTGTAAGCTTCTTGTTTTATTCCTTTCCTTTGGTGGCAGTACACAAAGTATTTCCAGAATGAATCTGAGCTACCATATATTCTCATTTATATATAAATATTTTCTAAGCATAGCATGCCACCTCATCTCTGTTCATCTGTTGGCTTCTATTACTTTTGTTTCCTTTATACAATGAATTTTGTTTACCTGGAAGTAAAGTGCTTGAAAATCATATACAAATCCAAAATGTGTTTTTCATGTCAAGGTCCGTGGATTGACTCTGAAGAGAACATTTGTATATCAAATATCCTTATATAAGGCTCTGTCTTCTGCATGATCAAGACACAGGCAAAGCAGGGTTCCGGACAGAAGGGAGCAGTTTCCTAAGCCTCATTTGTGCAAGTGATTTCAGGTAGCTTTTGAATTCACATTATAGAGGATGAATTCAGAAATGGCTCACATTTTTTTAGTTGGACTGCTTCTCTGGGAGAGATGAGGGTGTCTGCTATAGCTAGATAGCAGAGTCTAGGGATAGAGAACTCCCCATTTAGATATAAATTAAGGAAAAGGGGGTGTCTGGGTGGCTCAGTCGGTTAAGCGTCAGACTCTTGGTTTCTGCTCAGGTTATGGTCTCGTGGTTTCTTGGGTTTGAGCCCTGTGTTGGTCTCTGTGATGACAGAGCAGAGCCTGCTCAGGATTCTCTCTTTCCCCCTCTCTCTCTCTGCCCCTCCTCCACTCACATTCTGTCTCATAATAAATAAATAAAACTTAAAATAAAAAAAATAAAATAGGGAGAAGGATGTACAGAATAAAGAGGGAATGCCAAAGGATGTTGAAAGAATGTGCTGACATATATCTGGTGAATATCAATTGACAGGAAAAAAAAATTGACCTAGGTTAGTTTAGTTTAGTTTAGTTATTTATTTTGAGAAAAGAGAGAGAGAAAGTGAGTGAGGAAGAGCAGAGAAGGAGGGAGAGAGAGAATTCTCATCAGGCTCTGCACTGTCAGCGTAGAGTCTTAAGGCAGGGCGAGATACCAAGAATCCTGAGATCATGACCTGAGCCAAAATCAAGAGTCAGTCGCTTAACCAACTAAGCCACCCAGGTGCTCTGGTAATTTTATTTTTGGTGACGTGTTCAGGGAAGTTATTGCTCAGATTCAGTTACATTCCTTTTATTTTTATAGCATCTTATTTGCGTACATAGTTTTTTCTTATATATATAATGTATAGGTTAAATATGTAACATAAAACTATATTGTCCTATAGTAATTTTAATTCTTTGTGATTATTAATGTTTTTTTTTTAATTTTTTTTTTAACGTTTATTTGTTTTTGAGACAGAGAGAGACAGAGCATGAACAGGGGAGGGTCAGAGAGAGGGAGACACAGAATCTGAAACAGGCTCCAGGCTCTGAGCTGTCAGCACAGAGCCCGATGCGGGGCTCGAACTCACGGACCGCGAGATCATGACCTGAGCCGAAGTCGGCCGCCCAACCAACTGAGCCACCCAGGCGCCCCAGTGTTTTATAACTCAGTGTGAAATTTCAAGAAATAGAGAAATAAATAAAGCATAGGTAATCCTATCCCTCAGAATCAACCACTGTTAATATTTGAGTAGCAAGCTTTTAGACATTTTAAAAAATATTCAAACACATATATATACTCATATGAACATAAACATACATATATATGATTGTCCATTTGCTTGTTTATTTCAAATATGGAGCTATTCCACTCTAAAAACTTGCATTTTCATTTAATATATCCTGGTTATTGTTCCATGTCAGCACATGTAGGCTTATTTCTTTTATTCTTTTTTTCTTAAGAGAACGAAAGCAAGAGTGCAAGTGGGAGAGAGAGCAGGATCCATGCCTGATGCAGGGGTCGATCTATAATCCCGGGATCATTACCTGAACCAAAATTGAGTCCAACACTCAAATGACTGAGCCACCCAGGCCTCCCTATTTCATTATTTTTAATAGTTGTTTACATGAATGTCTTCTTTTCCATGGAGGATATGTTCCACCACTCCAGGTGATGCGTGAAACCACAGATGGTACTAAACCCTGTATATATTACATTTTTTCCCATATGAACATACCGATGATAAAGTAGAATTTATACATTAAGCACAGTAGGAGATTAAAAGCAATAATTAATAATATGATGGAACAGTTGTACCCACATGCTGTCCTAGAAGTTATGTGCATGTGGTCTCTCTCTCACTCTCTTTCAAAATGTCTTACTGTACCATACTGCCCTTCTTCTCATGTTGGTATAAGATGATAAAATGCCTACGTTGTGAGATGATGTGAGATGAATGATGTAGGCATTGAGACCCAGCACTAGGCTACTGTTTCCCTTCTGACAATATGTCAGAAGGAGGATCATCAGTTTCTGGATCACAGTTGACCATGGTTACCTGAAACCATAGAAGGTGAAACCATAGGGGATGGGGGACTACTGTAGTATTTTTCTGCTTTATATACTGTAATTTATATAACTAATATATTGAGAGAAATTTAGGAGTTCCTAAATTTCCAACATTAAAAACAAGGGTCATTCACATGTGTATCTTTGGATTTGTATATAATTATGCATTTATGAGTATTTCTATAGAATAAATACCCAGAAGTGTTATCACTTACTACTGCTTTTAATTTTCAAAATAACCTTGAAAGGCAAGGTTACCATTGTTCTATTTACTTTGTGGATGAGAGAACTAAAGAGTAAAAAGGTTAAATAGTATATCCAAGGTCATGTAGCTAGTAAGTAGAAGAGCTAGGTTGCATACCTCCCTCTTGTATGAGTACAGCACTCATGCAGTCTGACTACAGAGCACTATGCAAAGCTGTCTCTCATGATTTCTGCCTTCTAGTATTTCATTTCTTCCAGTAATTTAGCATTTCTCAGGTCAGAATCCATCTCCCTGTTAATGCCATTTTAACAATCCTTGTCAGCTAGATAGCTACATGACATCAATGTCATTGTTGACGTATGTGCACCTACTTTGTTATTACTGGTTCCATGACCAAACATTTGTAACCCTTCAACCCTTCAGCCCTTCAACCCTTCAACAAGCCATTTAGGGACCTTGAAGGGAGAAAAGGGAGCCCTGGTCAACCTTCTGTTGACACTTTCATTTAATAAAAAAGTGCCAATAACAAAAGTTGCCAAACGGGTGTCAAAAACCTGATAGAAAACCATAGAGATGTTAGTAGGGAATTCTTTAAATGTTTATTTATTTTGAGAGGTGGAATGGAGGACCATGAGTGGGGGAGGGGCAGAGAGAGAGGAAGAGAGAAAATCCTAAGCTGATAGTACAGAGCCTGATGTTGAGCTCTGCCTCAGATCATGACCTGAGCTGAAATCAAGAGTTGGACACTTAACCTAATGAGTCACCCAGGCACCCTGAGAATTGTTTAAAGATATTGCATCACCAACAATCTTGATGATATAGTGGATAATAGTTGGCAGAAAAACACAGACATTGTTAATTCTGAGTAAAAAAGTACTTAGGAAGAATTGGACCCCAACTGTGGAAAATCTCAACCAATTGGTTTAATTCATATAGTCAATGTTATGTATCCATAGGAATGACATATGATAAAGTTCAAGTCTACAGTAGAAAAGCTCTTTGAGTAACTAAAAATAAAAGTTATGAATGGCAAGAAAGCATTGCACATGTAATTCAGTCGGTTTTTTTCATACTCTTAGTTATATATAATATAAAGGTGCCCTTTATAATTAATGGCTTTCTAGATTTCATGAAATATATTGACCTACCTTATGGTGTTGTTTTAAGAATGACTATAAGTGCTTAGGACAGTGCCTAGCATATGATGAGCATTTTATAAATGATAGTTATTAAATATATTTAATAGAAATTATAAATTTTGCTCCAAAAAGAGTGAATAAATTTACAATACCATTTTAACAATTTTATTACAGTAATTTATAACCTAAAACATAATTTGGTATAATTCTTCATCAAAGAAAACAAAGCAATTATCTCAAAGCTATCATATGTGACCATATATCTTCTGTACAGACAAAAGGAATAGTTATGTTTGCTGAAAGTCTAAAAAAAATTCCCCCAAAATGCCTTCTGCTAGTCCCATAATCACTTAACTCTACCTATTATTTTCTCAAATAGATGTTTAAGATTTCTGGGTTATGTATGTGAATAAAGATTGCACTTTCACCAACTATTCTTTGACCTCTAGTTAATAATAATTATTCAACAAATTAATTACATTTTAAAAAATAAAAAAAATATTAAGGGCATTTCTTAGGGTCTTGTATTTTTTTTTTTTTTTTAAAGCGGTGAGAACATATTACATAACTAGATTCAGGCATATATTGCTACGTATGAAATCAGTCAGCCTTTCCATACAATGCATCTTCTTGAGACTTTAGTTCTTTATTGATTCAGTTTCCTGATCAATGCAAACTTGACACTACACTTTGACTTTAAGATATCAGAATTATGACTCTACTCAAATTCTCATTTCAGAAGTAGGTGTGTCAAACTGCTCTAGGTAGAAATTAGAGAAATAAGTTTTCTAAATAGAGATAATTGAAAAATTTCTGCCTGTTATCTTCTCATGAGGCATCTCCACTTAAGATCACATTGCTATCACATTTTAGAACCAGTTCTCCTGAGTTCCTGATTCCCTAACTTCCATGTTTGAACCTAGAAATCTATGATCACAACATATTCAAAGAAAGGTTTGGAGTCTTCTGAACTTCCTATGGATATTTTTTTGGTTTAAAATGGTTAATTTAGGATTAAAAACATGGCTATAGAAAATTGATGGGCTTCTCTTTCTTGTCTCCCTGAGGAAATATTTGCTAAACTTTTGGAATCACCAGAAGGCTTGGTCTTACTGTCTCTCTTGGCAGGTATCTGCTCAGACCTTGTTGTGGGCCATGCAGCAGGCATTATCACTAGTCTCCCAGAAGGCCGTGCCCACCTACAGGGCTGACAAACCTTTCCTCCAAGATCCTTGAAAGAATGAATGGAACATTGCTCACCTCCATTTATTTGCCATACTCTCCCTTCAGCTTCTCAAGACTAAAGAGCACAGTCTGTAGACACAGGTGAATTTCTATGGGAGAGTCAGAGCAAGTCAGCAGGAAATTACTGTCAGTTAGGGACAAAGTTCATTTTCTGGATAGTTTGACTTAAAAAAAAATTATTTATTTATTTTGAGAAAGAGAGAGAGAGAGAGAGAGAGAGCCAGCCAGGGAGGGGCAGAGAGAGGGAGAGAGAATCCAAAGCAGTTTCTGCACTGTGAGCACAGAGCCCGACATTGGGCCAAACTCATAAGCTGTGAGATCATGACCTGAATTGAAACCAAGAGTCAGATGTTTAACTGACTGAGCCACCCACGTGCCACTCAAGTGTCTGGATAATTTGACTTTTTAAAGAAATCTCATAAGAGAAAATACCTAAATATTCATGCTGTCAAAACATTCTTAAAGATCTGTACATGTTGCCACCTCTAAGAAAACCAGAATTCTGATGGAATGGAAAATATAGAAAAACATATAAAATACACATCCCTAGTTATTCACATCCCTAGATAGTTACCAATTACTACAAATATACTCACAAAGGAGAAATTTTATTCCATGTTATGTGTTCAAGTCACTTGCTGACAGAAGTCTTCCATTTCAGTCAATCTCTTATACCTCTGCTCTCAGAGCTGTTTATAGATACGCTAAGGGATGGCCAAGTTCAAGGGCTGAGTTGTTGCAAAACCATTGCAATGAAGTTTTTAGTTGTTTCTGGAGGCTATCTGAGGAAGGAGTTTAGTTTGTCTTCATGAGTGGAGCCAATAATTGGGTCCTCCTTGGGTGCCCATAACAAGTCCAAGAAATTGCTATACCTACACAGAGGGCAGCATGGCATCGCTTACCTGAGGAAGCGATGAGGTTGGATAGTTGATGCTTAAAATTTTAGCAGACCTCATGCCACTGTATCTAGTACAGTAGTTGTTAAGATAGACAAGCAAACAATTGTAATTGAAAGTGGAGTCAAGCATTTAGAGGCAGAAACACTAATTAGAACTAATTGACAAGTGTTATAACACTCACCAGGGTAGCTCTTTACATAGGAAAATGATACTTATGTAAATACAGTGATTAATTGTATTCACATAGCCATTACTTTTCTTCTTGGCATCAAGCACGACCAGAACTTGGCCATTGATTACAACTTCAAATTTATGGTAGATTTCTAAATGAACATTTCTGTTTCTCAAGGCAGTTTTGCTTCTGTCATTTATATACATGTGTGTGTTTGTGTGTGTTTGTGGTGTGCATGTGTTTATCACATTTTTATGTGTGTGTGTTTTACTATTACATCTCTGTTGGATATAGATACAGTTTGTAACCATCTTCAATCTCTGTTGTGGAACTTACTTTCAATCCACTGGCATATTGAAAAGACGTTCCAGGCTGGTAAACATAAGTTTAATTATTTGCTATACTTTTTTTATGATTTAAATATTCTGGTAATAATTTGAAAACAAGTCTTCAAGTCTGTCAATGTAGCATCTGCCACAAACACTAATTCTCTTAGGAAAAGAAGAGTTGCACTGAGTGCATTATTTATCTGTTAGTACATTTTGCCATGTTAAAAATATTTGAAGACTCCAAATATAGAGGTTTCTCAAAAACAAAACCAAAGAAAGCACATTTGACTGCTTCTTGTAACATGAGAAATGGTGAGGGAGAGTTTGTGAGTATCTGATCAAACACAGATACCAGATAGGAGCTGCAGTGGAAGGATAATAGGGTTCAGAAAAGTTTGGAGATGGGGGCTCAAGCTATGATTCTATCATGAATTATCTGTGTAACCAGGGAAAGCCACTTGAGCTCTTTTGATCTTAGTTTTCTTGTCTTTAAAATGAGAGGAATGAAACAGATGTTTTCCAAGGTCCCTTCTTCCTTTGAGAAATTAGTCCCTTTTAAGTTATTTATTTTGAAATATTTCCAAGGTAAGTTCTCTAGAGTGAAGTTTAGCCCATTTTCACAGACAGTGGTAAAGAGCCTCTGGTGATGTTAATGGAGGCTCAGATCAGGGATTGAGTCCGTCTGGTTTATGACCCTTATGGACTTTACCCATTTCCTTGGCAAGGGAAGGGGGGTGGTGGGAATTGAAGAGTGGTAAGGATATTGGGTATCCTGGGATGGAGATATTCTACCCAGTTATCCTGTTTTAATTACATTGGCATTATAAACCATCTTCTGATTAAAACAAAATTATTTTTTACAGTTTTAGGGAAAGGAAAAGGATAAAGTCAAGGGAGCTGATCCACTTCTATATATAATCATACCTCTAAAATTTTTTTAATTGTAAGTTTTTATTTTCGAGAGTGAGAGAGACAGAGCATGAACAGGGGAGGGCAGACAGAAAGGGAGGCACAGAGTCCAAAGTAGGCTTCAGGCTCTGAGCTTGTCCACACAGAGCCTGATGTGGGGCTCAAACTCATTCACTGTGAGATCATGACCTGAGCCAAAGTTGGATGCTCAACTGACTGAGCCACCCAGGCTCCCTTAAAATCATACCTCTAAGTAGATATTTCTTGAAAATGTATTTAATTTTTGCAACCAAACTCATCACAACTTCTTTTACAACTCAATCCCAGAATAATTTAATATAAAGAATTTTATTATTTTATCAGTTTCCTAGGGTGGCCATAACAAATTGTCACAAGCTGGGTAACCTGAAAAACAGAAATTTATTTTTTCACAGTTTTGTGGGCTACAAGTCTGAAATCAAATGATTGGCAGGGCGATGTTCCCTCTGATGCCTCTATGAAAGAATCTTGTCGATGTATTTTCTAGCTTATGGTAGTACCTGGTGATTCGTGGTGTTTCTTAGAATCTTCACTTCAAACTCTCTGTTGTCACATTGTTTTATCCCTGTATGTTTGTGTCTCTGTCAAAATCTCTCTGTTCTTATAATGACACTGGTCATTGGACTTAGGGGCCAACTTAATACAATGTGACCTCATTGTAACTAATTACATCTGCAAACACTTTATTTCCAAATAAGGTCAATTCTGAGATTTTGCGTAGACATGAATTTGGGGGAGACAGTATTTAACTCAATTAAATTTTCATATAGAGGAAAATGACAACCCAGCAAATTTCTGATGACAAAAATATTTTAATTTGAAAATCAGAAATTCACATAATTCTGTCACTTTCAAGAATTGTGAGATGTAGGTGTTAGATATGATTCTCAAATATGGCTTAAATGTGAAAATTACAGTAAGTTATAATTTTCATAAGTACTAAATGTATGAAATTTGTGGGATGATACACAAAATTGAGTGCATTCCAACTATATTCAGTTAAACAACTTTGAGATGCCCAAACTATGGTTGGATGTGTAAAAGAAGAACAAAAAAGAACAGAAGATAATGTCTATTTCTTTTAATTCTAAATTGCTTCCTTTATGGCTTTTTCCTCTTCTTTTAAAAGTATTTTCTTCTTACTTTTTCCATCTGACATAATCTTACGTATCTATTATTCTGTTTTCTGCATTTTAATCTTTTTTCTCCTAACATATTGATTTTTATAATTCTATTTTTAGCTTTTATATGAAAGTAAGAGCTGGGTTAAATGTGATTTATTAAACTTGACTATCACCAGTGGAACTTGATCTAATTTAGCTACAATAATTTTTTTTAAGGGAAGGTATCCTGACTCAATGTATTGACAACTGAAAATTTTTTTTTTCTATCATCATGTTTTCTCTGAATCCCATGCTCCTCTAATGAATTTATAGTGAGATTTTAATTAAAATGTTGATAATAAAATATTAAAATATTTTTAAATTTACACCTGTAAATAATTCATTCATCTCAAAACATTTCTGCACACACTTCATTGGAGAGAAAGATGGGGCCTGATGTTAGAGGGGCAGGGTATGTTCAATGAAATATTGAGCAGTAAAATGACTTGATCAAATTTGTATTTATGTTTTAAAGGACTTATCTTGTTAAAGAATGAAGGGAACTACACATTATAATGCAGGAATCTATATAACCATGGCTGAGAGTCTTCAAATAAGATAGTGCCAATAATAACTAACTAGAAAGGGAGAGATTTAAAAGAAGTATGAAGTGTAGAACTCACAGTATAGGTTTGATAATGAAAGGGAAGAATTTGAGGAAGATATGTAAGTTTCTGTATTAGTCAATTTGTTTGTGGGTGTTGGCTTTAACATTACAGGGAATATAAGAGATGGGTGAATAGGATTTTGGAAAAGGATGTTTGACTTAGTGTTTATAACTTCAGATGCTTATGGAGCACCAAAGAATAGACATCCAAACTGTGAATCTGCAACTCAGGAAGAATACCTTAGGTCAAAAGAATTTTAAATTTGATTTAATTTTCTCCCATTTTTTTTTTCAAAAGAAATTTTCAGTGATTTATGGATAAAAAATAAAATAAATAGAAAATAAGTAATAAAAATGTAACAAAAATGAAAATAAAGATAGGAAAACCAGAGGAAGCCACAAGTGAGATTAGTTAAGAAAATGCTACAAGGTTTTCTACAGCTGCTTGAAGTGGTGTACAAATTCTTCTGAAAGCCTTCCAGCAGCAATCATGAAGAAACACCATCAATGTTAATAGGGCATGGAGTTGTATGTTTTGTTAGTTGTTGAATTTCTCAAACCTAGAAGAATGTGTGACACATAGTATTGTTCAACAAGTACTCGTTGAATAAATGTATAAAGTGATTTATAGATTTTTAAATGATTTTTGACAATAATTATTTGCCCTGGGAAAAAATTGCCCAAGTATTCAACATAGATTATATTCTTTTTTCAAGGACACTGATATTTGGCTAATTCGATTATCCAAAATGTATTAATATCATTACACTTTGGGGAGGGGAGGGGAATATAGGTTTCCTGAAATAGTTTTATTCACTTAATATTGGCCTATTCCTAGATGCTCCAGAACAAGTTTGCTCATGAAGCTTTTACTTTGTGAATGACCATGTTCTTAACTGTCAAAGAAGTGTACTTATTATTAGGTTCACAGTTAATGGAAACAAGGAGGAGGGCAATTGGACTTCTGTTTACTCTAGTTTTGAAGATATGCGGTTTAATTCTCCCCATCTAGACAAAGTTTGCTTCCTTTGCATCCTTTTCCTATTTCCTGTAAGCATACAGCTGACCTATATGTCCCTGGGGCTCTGAAAAGGACAGAGGAAGCCAAATTCAGCCATTATGGACTAGGGGCTGATTAGAATCAGACACAACTTAGAACAGTGAAATAGGGGCGCCTGGGTGGCTCAGTCGTTTGAATGTCTGACTTCAGCTCAGGTCACGATCTCGCAGTCCGTGAGTTCGAGCCCCGCGTCAGGCTCTGGGCTAATGGCTCAGAGCCTGGAGCCTGCTTCCGATTCTGTGTCTCCCTCTCTCTCTGCCCCTCCCCTGTTCATGCTCTGTCTCTCTCTGTCTCAAAAATAAATAAATGTTAAAAAAAAATTTAAAATAAATTATGACCACAAATTTAGTATCACAGATGTAGTATCTTGACTTGAGAAGAGAGAAAAGATAATCATGTAATTTGTATTAAATGCCAAACAACATACTAGGAAAATGGCAACTAAGGTTTCTACTGTAGGAAACACAAGAGATCATTGTCAGATATTCTGAATGCTCATGAAGCCATGGGTATTCCTTTGCAATATATTTTTATAATCCCACCTCACCTCCAACCCTGTGCCAAGACAGGGACTGTATCTCTCTGCAATTTCAAATTTTTGTGACTTGATTTCCGCAGGAGGTAGGTGGCTACACTTCATTGGACTAGAAAGATCTTCCTCTTTGCTTTCGTCTTTCCTCAAAGCTCAAGCTTTGTATCTATAGATCCTGAATATCTGCTTAAATATCTGCTATGATTCTTTCTTTCTACCTGCCACTATTCAACTTCATGACTTACCTTCTTGTTGGGCGTTTGAAAGAACAGGGTAATAGAGAGAAGCCAACACTGGCCACCAAGTGCTTTCTAAGGACTCTTGCTGCACCTTGCCCATGGTCCCTCTCTTGTG
Source organism: Panthera onca (assembly GCF_046562875.1). Lineage (NCBI taxonomy): Eukaryota > Metazoa > Chordata > Mammalia > Carnivora > Felidae > Panthera > Panthera onca. The sequence goes on from NC_138339.1 coordinate 84,227,261, forward strand.
ACCATCTCACGTAATCATTTATTTGAAAGTGCAGATAACCATGGTTCATTCTTTCTGGCAATTCAATTGTTTTCCTGAGCTTTAAGTCGACCTCTGTCAGTCATTAGGGTTTCACTGTTCCTTACCTGGAGGCACAGATCAGCTTTACAAAAGAATTCTGTATGCCTACCATCCATTATGAAGGATGAGTGATTATGATTCTCTTCAGCCTGGAAGGTGTCATGAAGAAGATAAAGCCATGATATCAAACCTCGTAACACTTTTATGTATCTAAAAATCTTAGTCCAAAGTATAATGTGGATAATACTTCCAAAAATATTTTCAGATGTATTGCTATATCTTATTGCTCTACTTTCTCTGAGACTTCCCACCCAATGGCACTTTGAGTTTTTGCTCTGCAGGGGAATGGTACATAGTCTCTGGAACAAGGTCTTTATTCAGAATTTTTTGTCCACTTCATTTGAGAATATATGAAGAAAAATAGTCCTTTGAGGAGAGATATAACTTTGTAAATTTCTTTAGTAAATCAAACCAAGCCTTCAGAATCCAGATCATAAAGTATTTTCTGTAGGATAGAAATTATATTCTTTCTGGCTAGGACTCTTCACCATGAGGTTGATAAAGAATATATGATAGAACTGAAATCTGCCCCTAATGGTCTCCAGAGATTATGGGCAAGAGAAAGTAAAGACACACAGAGAAAAATTTGGTGATAAATCAGCATTCTCATTCTTTTTTAATAAGTGTTTATATTTATTTTTGAGACAGAGAGAGACAGAGCATGAGCAAGGGAGGGGCAGAGAGACACCCAGAATCTGAAGCAGGGTCCAGTCTCTGAGCTGTCAGCACAGATTCCAACGCAGGGCTCGAACCCACAAACTGTGAGATCATGACCTGAGCTGAAGTTGGATGCTCAACCAATTGAGCCACCCAGGTGCCCCACAGCATTCTCATTCTTAAGTAGTGTTTGTCCTTACCACAATCATCATTAGGAGGGTTTTTTACAGGAAGCCTTAGGACACAGGAGCTAGTGGTGTCCTTTTACAAGCATGCTGCTACCTTTCAGGAGAATCCATAAACCTGGCCACTTCCAATACGGCACTGAGGGGGCAAGAAAAGGCAAGATTTATTAGCTTTGGACAATGTTGCTCCTTCCACATGGCATGAACATAGCACTCAGTGACCCATAAGTGCCCCAATGCAGAGAAGTCGGTGTTGATATAGCTTGGGGGCCATCAGATCTTGGTTAAGGGTAAAGGGGTCAACTCATATGGATAATGTTGATACCACAGTACCAGCACATCTCAATGAGAGAGCCTAATGGTTGCAGTAGCTTTTCAGGTGTCACCTGTGCAGGGAACAGCTAGTTCAGCCACGCTGCAGCCGTGAACTTCGAAGAATCCAGAGGGAACCACGCACATCAGCAAACCTTTTTCATTCCCTACCCAGCACAAGGCCACATGCCATCACTTCCCTGTACAGTAACATGGCTTCTCAGATAGGAGCAAGACTAGGGAGTAGGACTTCAAATGACTACACATTGTCTTAGTTTGCCCACTCAAAAACACAATTATCTGTAAAGGTTGTTGTAATTAGTAAGTTGAATTAAGCTTTCCCAGTTGGAGTAACCCTATCTTCATTAGCCCGAAGGATGGAGAATTTTTAAAAGGAGTGGTTCAGCTATAGAAAAATAAAAGCATTTTCTTTTGACACAGATGGAAGGATATTTGAGATCCTGTTTCAAATTATATTTCATCTTTGTTTAGGTAATTGGGAAATGGGACAAATCCAGGAGACTTTTTATTAATATTATCTGTGACCAACGTGGCATGCTACAGAAAAGCCTTAGGATTATGCAACAATTAGTGTGCTTGACATTATTAAAAATTTCTAACCCATTCATAGTTTCAGAAGGTCTACAGTGAGAGTGGATATGACTTCTTTCAAAATAATTTCTTGAGAGGGAAGCAAGCAAGGCCTGGTTTGACTTTGAGTATAAATAAGCTAAAACGTTATAGTTCTCTCACTTTAGAAGAGTACTCGGGCTCAGGATACCCAGCTTTTGTCAGGGACACTGAAAGTTCCATCTTTATTTTGATGGACGAAATGAGAGATTAGTTTGAACAGCTGATTTTTATTCCAGTCATTCCACAAACTGTCAGGGTTTGTTTGGGATTTCTTCCTAGTAGGCTGTTTATCACTCTGACTTTCTTTGTTCTTCCTGGCTTTGATCTCAGTGGACCAGATTTTTGTCCTAAGTAACTCTAGGGGAATTCCAGGACAAGAGCAACACTCTGATTTGATGTTTGGAAGCATTGGTTTTGCTTTCTCCATCATTTGTCTTTGCTACTCTGTGTGCCTCTTTCATTTTCTTCTTTTACTTTAGTTCATTTTAAGAGTGCAACATATCAGAGAAACAAGAAGAAGATGGGTCTTCTGCAGAGTCTCTCTTTCAGATTGATTTTTCAAAGAGCTGCAGAATAGCAATAAATGCCTTGCCCTGGTTCTGCCACATGGGAGTCAGTCCAAAGACAAGTGTTTATTTTCTTGGTGAAAAATAATATCCAAGCCTGTTTGTGAGTTAGAAGCTTTGGATTGCATTAGCTGATTATTGTGAGGCTGAACCCTTTCTAGATAGTTTTGTTTGATTGTTGTAAAACGTTATCATGGCCAATTTTTGGTTCACTGATACTGTTTTTAGATTACTCAGATTTTTGGTTGTTTGTGACATTGTATATGTACAGTTTCAGCTCATATATAATTTTTTTCCTTAAGTGTTACTCTCTTTTGTGGATTCTCTTCCCTTGAGAGAAGTGTCCTTTGTGCACGTGCTAAGGGACCCTGTGAATCTGAATTGTTCTAAAGCAACTTGGAATCAGTATTGCTTACAGGGTCTACAAAAATGGTTTATGAAACTATTTTGCAAACATATAATACAAACCTGCATATATATTTAAGGTCAAATAAAAATTCCACATATATCAAATTTAAGATGGTTTGAGAGACTGCGGTGCCTGGATGGCTCAGTCAGTTAAGCATCTGACTTTGGCTCAGGTCATGATCTCACAGTTCATGGGTTCGGGCCCCACACTGGGCTCTGTGCTGACAGCTCAGAGCCTGGAGCCTGCTTCTGATTCTGTCTCTCCCTCTCTTTCTGTGCCTCCCCCAGTTGCAGTCTGCCTCTCTCTCTTTCAAAGACAAATAAACATTAAAAAAAAATTAGAAAAAAAAGATAGTTTGAGAGTCAAAATTGACACTTTGGCTGGAATTGTAATAGTTCAGTGTAGTACAATGATCAGAATCACAGAATATGTCTCTCTTCATATGCTTATTAACAAAGATATCATAAAATCATAAATTGACTTTTACTTAATAAACGAAATATATTTAAGCCTTCAAAAATCTTCAAAATATGGAGAACAATAGAAAAAACAAAAAATAAAAAAGGGGTAAGGGAGTCCTTATAGTTGAAAAGGTAGAAAAACTTAGATTAGGTGACAGGTGCCATCTGATCTGGGAAGCCTTACTACACTGCCCTGTGCAATCAAGTGGTGTCACTCTTTTGTTGAAGGCATTGCCACTATTTTGATAATACCATTCCTTGGCTACAATAGGGTGAAAGATCTTTTTTTTTTTAATCTGGCATTAAAATGGCCCATACCTAGAGCCAAAGCAATTGTCATTACCTGTGGAACAAATCTATGCTGATCCAGAGCCTGAAGAAGATGGCCATGTGTCTCTATAGGATGGCAACTAACACATCCACAGTAAACCATGTTTTTACCTGCTATACTGTGTAAAAATATTTATAATCAGAATTAGTTACCTCTCCTGTAAATCTCTAAAATATATGAATGTAATTGTCATTATATGAGTAAAACTTCATTGTTAATGTGTTATGAGCTCTTTGCACCATTTCCTCCTCTTATAGCCCACTTTAAAGTGAAGTGAAGTGAAGTGAAGTAAAGTAAAGTAAAACCCTCCCACTAGCTCAAATATCTAGAGAACCGCCAGTTTGAGGCATTTTCCACAGAAAGTAGAATGAAAGGCAGTGCTGGAAACAAGTCTCCTATGGAAGTTAGATTTCTTATACCATGAATATACTCACTTCTTACTTATGACAGAGACATCCATCATTTAGGTCCTTGTCCTTTAAGAAATTACCAATTATTTCCATGTAGGAGTTTGTCCTCAGAAAATACTTTTAATGCAATCTATTATATCCTCACTGAATTTTCAAATCGGGTTTTACTAGTCAGTCAACTAAAATGTCAGTGAAAGTGTGTAATTTTTTATCTTTGTCTCAGCTTACAAGTTAACACAACACAACATAACATATTGATGGCAAAATGTAAAGCTTCACATAAACAAAAACAAAAGGCAAACAGATGGAAGCTCAACACATAGGAGAATAGCTATGGGGTAGAGAATATGTATTTATTTCTTATTTTCATTTAGCAGTCTACATTATGAAATTGTTGGCAAGTATATATATTTTGGGCCGAAGTTTTGAATGAGAAATGAAACTACTCAAACTAATTTTCATAAATTAAGAAAATGTAATAGGATCTTCACAAAATAAAATTTATTAGTTTAGTTTATTTCTATTAGAGAAAGCATGCTGATAGTGCCCAAATTCCTCTCAGAACATTCAGCAAAGCCACAGACCAGAAGAACCTAGAAAAGTGGCCTAGTTCTGAGAAGATTGGACCATCTGGGGAAAGCCCTGGATAATCCCAGTGTGCTCATTTCTAAATTTACCCAAATACCAACTTAAACCACATGAAGAAATGATAGAACTTGACATTGAACTTCAAAATTTTATGTAGCCCAGAACTAAACCTAAAATGTGCTGCTTTTACTGTAACACAAATGAATATCAATTCAAAATAGTGCCAAACTAGGAAAATGAATGAGCCTCCAAATATTCTTGCATTCCAAACCTAAGTGAATTTAGAAACATGACCTTCAGCCATGTGGCTAAGATAGGATTTAAAAGACTCCCCTAACAGCCTGTTCCTCAGTCTTGAGATTTAGTTAGTGTATGTTTCCAACAACATGCATGTGGAGGAGGATTTAAAAGGGCACCTTTCATGCAGCCACTCTGGAAAGCAGTGTGGAGGTTCCTCAGAAAATTAAAAATAGACCTACCCTATGACCTAGCAATAGCACTGCTAGGAATTTACCCAAGGGATACAGGAGTACTGATGCATAGGGGCACCTGTACCCCAATGTTTATAGCAGCACTCTCAACAATAGCCAAATTATGGAAAGAGCCTAAATGTCCATCAACTGATAATGGATAAAGAAATTGTGGTTTATATACACAATGGAGTACTACGTGGCAATGAGAAAGAATGAAATATGGCCCTTTGTAGCAACGTGGTTGGAACTGGAGAGTGTGATGCTAAGTGAAATAAGCCATACAGAGAAAGACACATACCGTATGGTTTCACTCTTATGTGGATCCTGAGAAACTTAACAGAAACCCATGGGGGAAGGGAAGGAAAAAAAAAAAAAAAAAAAGAGGTTAGAGTGGGAGAGAGAGCCAAAGCATAAGAGACTGTTAAAAACTGAGAACAAACTGAGGGTTGATGGGGGGTGGGAGGGAGGGGAGGGTGGGTGATGGGTATTGAGGAGGGCACCTTTTGGGATGAGCACTGGGTGTTGTATGGAAACCAATTTGACAATAAATTTCATATATTGAAAAAATAAAATAAAATAAAACTGAGAACAAACTGAGGGTTGATGGGGGGTGAGAGGGAGGGGAGGGTGGGTGATGGGTATTGAGGAGGGCACCTTTTGGGATGAGCACTGGGTGTTGTATGGAAAACAATTTGACAATAAATTTCATATATTGAAAAAAAAGGGCACCTTTCAGAAAACTGGTGCATTAATTGGAAACTTTGAGGTGTCTATTCATGATTGTGCTTTAACCAACCCTCTTCTGCCCCCTAAACATACTTTTCTTTTTTACCTTTGTATTATATGTGTACTGTTTTGTGTTTTACCAAACCACGAGCCCCTTTGAGCCAAGGAAATGGTCTACAATGTCAGCTTTGTTTCTCTCTATCCTCTCTTTTGAGAATTGATATCCTGGAATCTTTGTGTACCTAAGCTACTTAACACATACTTGCATGTAAAGGATACTAGTGAGTAAAACTACTGAGATCTAAATGCTTTCTGCAATGTATAATTTTGTCTAACTTTTTCCAGGGAATAGTTTAGCAAGGTGAGTGAACTGATTCATAGCTACTCATGTTTTATGGTAATTTCACAAACCATGAAAAATATCAGCTAGCTCTATAGTACTGTATATTAAATCTATATGGAATAAAATCAAATTTGTAAACTAAAACATACATATAACATTAATCATTTATTCAACAGTTGTTGAATTACTAATAGTACCACTAAAATTACTATTAATAAGTGCCACTCTAGATTGGACACTGGAGATACAGTTTAATATTGACAATATTAAAGACCTTTATTCAGCTCTAGAACTTTATTAAGTGACTACTATGTATTAAGTACTGTTTACCATGCATTACCTTCCTTTCCTGTCTTAGTTATCATAACAGTTCATGGTCTCCATTTTACAGATATGAAAAATAATGCTTGGAGACATTAAGTAAATTGTTTTCTAAAAGCTAAAATATTAAGATGTCTAATTACCAGATCTGTGCTTCAAATCTGGCCAGAAGACATGTTTTTTTCATCACCAGAAACTTTCTAAAAATGAATTAGTTCCAACACTGAGATTTGGGGAGATTTCATAGAAAAAATCAAGATACTTAAATTTTCTTGAAAAAGAAAACCTGGCAACAGTAGGTCTACATTCCACATAGCAAAATTTGGCTGCAGCTGAATAGTAGCTTTTTGCTTTATGCTGGTCCTTTTTTCCCCCGTCTGATGTAGTTTCCAATGGATAACTCCACTTACATTATTTGCATCGTCCCTGCAGACATTTGTGTTTAAGACTCCTATATTCTTCTATGCTTTCTTTAAAAAAAAAAATTAACATTTATTTATTTTTGAGACAGAGAGAGACAGAGCATGAACAGGGGAGGGGCAGAGAGAGAGGGAGACACAGAATCTGAAACAGGCTCCAGGCTCTGAGCTGTCAGCACAGAGCCCGACGCGGGGCTCGAACTCACGGACCATGAGATCATGACCTGAGGTGCAGTTGGACACTTAACCGACCAAGCCACCCAGGCGCTCCTTCTATGCTTTCTTATTTTTTATTAAAAAAAATTTTTTTTTTAACGTTTATTTATTTTTGAGACAGAGAGAGACAGAGCATGAACGGGGGAGGGTCAGAGAGAGAGGGAGACACAGAAACCGAAACAGGCTCCAGGCTCTGAGCGGTCAGCACAGAGCCCCACGTGGGGCTCGAACTCACGGACCGCGAGATCATGACCTGAGCCGAAGTCAGACGCCCAACCGACTGAGCCACCCAGGCGCCCCCTTCTATGCTTTCTAAATGTAATTCATGTTATTAAAAAAAGAAAAAACATACTGGGACTTAATTAAGGAGTGAAATAGGAGATTAAAATTATGGTCTTATTAATGACACAGCTACTGGAGGAAGAAGTCTAGGTGTAGGGCAATAGTGATCTTATTCTAGAACTCCAGTATTAAACAACCTTTATCAGGTTGTATAAAAAGACAGGTGCATTTAAAAAAACAAGCAAACACAAAAACAGAATTTTTATAAATTAACATCACAGTTGATTAAAAATCAAACTATATGGATGAGTCTAGACACAGCTGAAGAGAAACTTAATGACATGGAAGGTTGATTTGTGGAAAAATCTCAAATGGGGCATAGATGAATGGATGAAAAACATGAGAGATCTTTAAAGAAACAGGATGGGTTGAAAAGAAAAGGTTCACTACACACTCCATGGAATTTCATACTGAGGAAAAAAATGGAGAGGGGAAATCTTCAAAATAATAAGTTCTGAACACCCAAATCCAAAATACATAAAGAGACGATGATGAATCCAAACACTCTAAACAAGTCCACAAGAAGACACATAGTACTGAAGTTGCATAACATCAATGATAAAAAGAAAATCTTAAATGCAAACAGAAAAGAAATATTATTTGCAAATGGGTGACATTTATTCTCAAAAGGTAGTAGATTAATGTCCTAAAAATTTTTTTTAATGTTTATTTATATTTGAGAGAGAAAGAGAGACAATGAGTCGGGGAGGGACAGAGAGAGACAGAGACAGAATCCAAAGCAGGCTCCAGGGTCTGAGCTTTCCACACAGAGCCCAACATGGGGCTTGAGCTCACGAGTCGTGAGATCATGACCTGAGGCAAAGCTGGACACTCAACTGATTGAGCTACACAGGTGCCTTTAAAGAGTTTAGGGAAAATAATTTTTTGCATGGATTTCTATGCCTGGTGAAATTATCATACAGGGATGATGGCAACATGAAGACTTTTTCAGATAAGAAAGATAGGGCATTTATATCCCAGACGTATTCTGAGAGAACTTTAGAGGAATACATTTTAGTAAGAAGAAAATCAACCATAGAAGAGGGAATGAAAATAATAAAAGCATCAATAATCAAATTAATTTAAAAACATATATTGGCAAATTTATCAGAAGATAAATCTATTCTTGGAAGATGGCAGGTTAAAATAAGCAAATGATAATAGTGTGGAAGATACAGAAGACTGAACTAAGTTTTTCGATGGTCTTGGTAATGTTTGAAAATGGGTTAGATACATTGTTAAAGATGGATGTGGGGTAAAAGATGCATGCTAAATATTTAAGGCAGTAATTCAAAACATTTAATGACAGACATGGTCTGGAGAATAGCTAATCATAAAGGGACACTGACCAATGGGAAAAGATAAGTCTACAAGCAACTAGGACTGCTATTCTGATGTTTTCCAGCTAAATATCAGCCGATTCAAAGATAGGCATTACAGTAATGGAAATGGGTGAATAATTTCCCAAAATGTAGATGGAAAAAGGGGAATACAGAAATTTTGTATCAATTTGCAAAATTAAGAAACTGAGGTCTAGAGGGGCACCTAGGTGGCTCAGTCAGTTAGGCATCTGACTCTTGGTTTCAGCTCAGGTCATAATCTCACAGTTTGTGCGTTTGAGCCCCATATTGGGATCTGCCCTGGCAGCATGGAGCCTCCTTGGGATTCTCTGTCTCCCTCTCTTTCCCTTCTCCACTTGCTCTCTATCTCTTTCTCTCTAAATAAATAAATAAATAAATAAATAAATAAATATTAAAAAAAAAAGGAACTGATGTCTAGAGAAGTTATGTGACTTGCTCAGATCACATAGTAAACCAGATGGGGTTAGGAGTAAACTTGGATTTTTAATTAAGTCTGGTGTTGCTCTACTGCGGTATTTGTCCCCACAAATTTAATTTTCAAAACAATATTTTATAAACATTTATTACATTTATTTTCTTATTTTAGACATATATATGCTGTCATTGTGATTGGTGATTCATATTTTAGTGGTTTTTAAACATCTCTGTTTATGCATTATAGAGGATTATTAACATGTGCAGCTCTAAATGATAATGTCCCTTTAAAAATGTTACCTAAATCGGTGCCTGGGTGGCTCAGTCAGTTAAACATCTGACTTCAGCTCAGGTCATGATCTCACGGTTCGTGAGTTTGAGTCCTGTGTCAGGCTCTGAGCTCTCAGCACAGAGCCTGGTTTGGATCCTCTGTCTCCCTCTCTCTCTGTCTCTCCCTCACTTGCACCCTCTGCCTCTCAAAAATAAATTAAAAAAAAATATTAAAAAAATAAAAATAAAAATATTACCTACAATTTAAATTTTTTAAAATATGCATATACTTTGTTAAATTTTATTGAATAGAAAAGTATTGCTGCCTTTATTAAAATCATAAGAAAATGGCCATTGTTTACAAAAGTAGAATTTGTTCTATGTAAATTATAAAAGCACTTTATTTCTCTCACTTCGGTTTTCCTGAGGGAAAGATATTTTGTGAAATTATATCTCTCTTTGCAACATTATTTCAGAGGCCTAAACATGATTGTCTTGATTAAATGATTTGTAGTATCCAAAGCAACAAATTGAAAGCTAAAAAATGAGAAAAGAAATATGCAGTCTAGCAATAAATCTCTTACTTTATTATTTTTTTCTTATCTTACTATTATTCTTTGACCCCAAATATTCTAGTAGCAATGTAAGTTAGTGTCCTTTTTCAAAAGAAATAAAAATATATTTTTAAGGTTCCATTAAAGTCATGTGATAATACACTGGGAAATTGTTATTAAAGTTCAATAATGATGTAACTCTGCCTCGGATGTCATCCAGGGAGATTGTAGCTAGGGTCGTTTTTAAAAGTACAGTTAAATCACATCAAATCATTAAAAAATGAATACCTGTTATATAAGAGAACAGCCACAACCAAAAGGCTAACGACTCTTTTATGACAGGTAACTGATATTATATCTAGTAGTATTTTCCTTGTACATAATGCTGTAGAATTTACATGGAGGGGAAAACAAAAGAGAGAAGGAGTGGAGTTATCTCAGGAGAGAAAAAGAATAAAGTCTGAGTCAGAAATATAGTTACCATCTTAAACCAAATTTGGCCATTACCTGAGGGACCTGATAGAAAATTGTTTTTGTCTCATGAGTCAGCCTAGGTTTAGAGAAAAGGAATGTTGTTGGATGTTGGATGAATATGTGTGTGTGTGTGTGTGTGTGTGTGTGTGTGTGTGTGTGTGTGTGATGAGGAATCAGAGACAGAAGCTGCTAAGTATCTTTCGGCACAAAAATAAAGGATTAGCTTGTGTAGGCACAAGGAATTGAACCTAAGGCTATGGAAATCACGCTTTATTAAATTCCCGAAGCCCTTTGGGGTAATTTATTTCAGTGCCTTCTTTCTTCCTTTCATACTCTACTTTCCTTACATGTGTACAATGAGACATGAGTTTCTTCTGGGAAAATAAAGAGAGGAAGTCTGATCTACTCGAAATGACTTCCAAGGACTTCCAGCAACTTCCTTGGGCTGGAAGCTTGCACTATCTCCATTACCCCATGCGTGTCTGAGAAGACGCTGGGAATTGCTGTAATAGTGGACGAGAATGTGCACCAGGGATGTGAGCTCCGGTCTGGCTCTGGATCTTGGGTCACCTCTGAGGATGATGTCATGCCATTATGCTCCATCATGTTTAGTTATTTATTTTTCTCTCCATTCTTGTCAAACAGAGACGCTGCAGAACTTCTGTAAGGCAGAGCCTGCCGTTTTTGGAAGAATGTTGTGTTAGCACACAGATGACGTTGAAACTATGATATTATAAAAGTCTACAATGGAAATTGCTCTTTGTCAGGAGTCTGGGTCAGACAGAGGATGATTCATCTGCACACAGACCCCCCCTTGGCCATGATGTAACATTTTATTCAAATGCATATCCAAGATGTTATTTTTGGAAGTGGTCAGAATCCTATTGAATTTGAATTTTAGGATATCTTTATGTTCTACTTGATTTCCTCAATTATGGGGCTTTACCTCTGGTATCAACTGTTCTCCATTACATTTTCACACTGTAAGTTTGCCAGAAAAATTCATGCCAGTTATTATTGGTTTTATGAGTTTATACTCTCAAATATGAAACATACAAAATAGGCTAGAATTTATTAACATGAAACATTTAATACAGAAAGAGATAGGGCATTATAAAGTTATATGTCATGAGCATATTGAATGTGCCCAATTGCTTTTAAATGTCTAAAGTATAACCATTATGTGCTATTATAGGGATTATAAACTATATTGAAGTAATATATTCAAGCATCCAAAAAATCAAAGTAAATAAAAATAATTCTGCTCATTGGCTCACAGTTAGGAAGGAATGAGAGTAATAACAATAAAATAATAATGTGCAGGGAAAGACAAATACATCCTGCAGCAGCCTGAGCTGCAGCAGGCCCTGATTCAAGGGAGGGAGCCGGAGGCTTCCAACTCGTAAAAATGAGTATTTGTCTGCCAGGCGAAGACTGCACACATCTCTTTCCCACTTGGGCCCTCCAGGGGCCTATTCTGACCTCCCTTTGTCCCTGTTGGGAAGGAGAACAGAGGGTATGGATACAGCTAGGAACATTTCATTCCAGGAGCTTGTGACTATAGGAGTAGTTCAGCACCTGTGTCTCCCAGGAGTAATTTAGTACCTGGATCACACTGACTTTGGATGGTGGAATCTGTGAGGAACGTCTTACTTGGGCCTTTCCTTAGGGTTTGTTCTCATTAGAAGGTGAAGAGAGGGACTTTTTCAAGTCTTCTCATTTAGCCAACGGGAAAACTTGGGAATAGGTGTAAGCGATACCTTATTCCACTTCAGTTTTTTTTTTTTTTTAGAATTCCCTCGCTGAAACCCAATGTCAGTATTGTCCATACTGGCAACTGAGGACTTGTTTTCTCAGGAATATAGTATAGATGCAAGTGCATTGTAGGACAATGCACATTTGCTGCTTTATCCTGGGCTGCCTCACCTGTGCTCACTGGGAGGGCTTACATGTATCACTTCACCTCGGTGCCTTCCCAGGGTAAGCACTGGGGAGAGGAGGAACCTGGGAGGGCAAGGCTAGTGCTGGGGAGCGAGGCAGGGCAGAGAATGCTTCCTTGTCAGCCCTTGTTAGTCACTCTCATAGGCAGTACAGCAGAAGATCAAGCTCATTACAAGGAAACACTTTTTTCTTATGGCAAAATGTATGAAAATCTTAAAGGTCAAGCTGTATGCTAGGAATTGTTGAAGAGCCTTTGAAGCATTTGCTAACTGAATCATGAATTATAGTCTATGTTAAAAATGATTATGTTTAAAAATAAGGCACATGCAGGGTTGTAAGTGACTTTGAGATTCCCCTTATTCACGTACACATGTGACCTTGAAGGACATGTATCCATTTTTATACATATTTTTAATAAAATTTTTAGTTTAGAATAATTTCAGGTTTATGGAATAATTGCAAAGCTAGTACGGAGTTTTTTTTTTTTTTTTTGCTATGTATTCCTCAGACCCAATTTCTGCCATTATTAACATCTTGCCTTACTATGGTATATTTGTCACAAGTAATGAACCAATATTGATATTTATTAACTAAATTGCATACTTTATTCAGATTCCCTTGGTTTTAACTATCATTCTTTTTTCTAGTCCAAAACCTCATCCAGGAATGTAATTTGCATTCTTCTATTGACACATGATGTGGATTATCCTTTCATATCCTTATCTGCCATCTATATGTTCTCTGCAGTGAAATGTCTTAGAGCTCATGCCCATTCTTCAACTTGACTTCTCTCTCATTCTTGAGCCCTGTGAGTTCTAATCTGGTACAGTCCCCTTCCATCAGATTTATGTTTTGTAAATATTTCTCCAGGATATGGCTTGTTCCCTCTTATTACCAACACTATCTTTCAAAGGGAATTTTTCAGTTTTGGTAAACTACAACCCATCGAGCTTTCCTTTCATGGGTTGCGATTTTGGTGCTGCACCCAAAAGCTCATCATCAAATCCAAGGTCACCTAGATTTTCTCCCATGTTTTCTTCCAGAAATTTTACAACCTTGGATTTTATAGTTAGGTTTATGATCCACTACGAGGCAATTTTTGAGAAAGGTATGAAGTCTGTATCTAGGTTCAATTGTTTGTATGAATGTCCTATGTTCTAGCATTTGTTGAAAAGACTGTCTTTTCTCCATTAAATTGCACCATTGTCCAAGATCAGTTAACCATATTTGTGTAGGTTTATTTCTGGACTCTCTATTCTATCCCATTGATCTTTAAGTATTTCAGGTCACTGTTTTCATGTTTCCATGAATTCTGGTGGAAAGTCTACTATAATTCTCCTTATTATTTCTCTGTAGATAAGGTGTCCTCTCCTCTGGCTTCTTTCAAGATTTTGTTTTTTTGTCTTCCATTTATTGCAGTTCGAATACAATATGCCTAGGTATGTTTTTGTTTTGCTTTAATCTGTGATTTAAATTCTATCATAAATCTTGATGATTTTACTTTAAATATTTGTCCTGCTTTGTTCTGTCTTTCTTCTCCATCAGAGATACTACAATGAGGTATTTGGTATACCTTTTGAAACTGTCCCACAGTTCTTGGATGTTTTGTTTGTTTTCATTCATTTTCTCTTTGCATTTCAGTTTCTACTGAGCTCTCAAGTTCACGGATTCTTTACTTGGCACGTCAGTCTAATAATGAGTCCATTGAAGTCATGCTTTATTTTTGTTACTATGTTTCTGATTCTGGCATTTCTTTTGAATTCTTTCTTAGAGTTTCCATCTCTCTACTTACATAAACCACCTGTTCTTGAATGCCGTTTATTTTTTCCATTAAAGCTCTTAACGTATTAATCATAATTATTTTAAAATTCTGATAATCCCAACATCTGTGTCATTTCTAAGTCTGGTTCTGATGATTGCTTTCTCTCTTCATACTCTGTTTTCTTCTTGATTTTTGTCATGCCTTGTAATTTTTTTTGAAAGCCAAGCATATTGCAATGGATAATAGCAACTGAGGTAAACGGGCCTTCACTACAAGGATTTATGGACATCTGGCTAGGGATTTGATTGTGTTTAATGTTTGCTGTAGCTATAGGTACCAGAGGCTTTAAATCTCTCTCTTGCCTTTATTTTTTTTCTTCCTCCTATTCTTTGAGCTTCGCTCATACTTCTACACAGAGGAAGCCAGTGCCTTGCAGCTCTTTCAGCTGTAATCCACTATTATTATACTGGAATCCTGTTGGTATGGTGGTAGGATATGGGCAAGGAGAACATTCTGTTGTCTTCCAATTAAATATCCATGTTTTGGTGGACCTTTGTCTGGCTGCTATGACCATCAAATGTGTTTCTCTAGTTGTCTCACTCCCCCACCTCCCCTCTTGTCTCCTCTCTGACTGTAGACTTCCCACTCTGTTTCCTTGAAGCTCTGACTCCTGTTGAATATAGTTTTTGTTGGTTTGTTTGTTTTATCCTTTAGTAAAATAGAGAAACATTAGGGAACAGGAGTAGAATGATTGCCTGGCTCTAATTAGGGTGAGGTTCTGGCACAGTCTTTCTCCCTGGAGTCTACTTCTTTTTTATGGAGAAGGCTTTGGGAAACTTCATGATGATTCCCCTTCCCCTCCCTCTTCCAGAGCCATGAGAATATCTTTTATAGATCTTAACTGTGAGAACTTGTTAAGGTTTCTAGAAGTAAAGTCCATGAAAGTGCGAAGGCTTTCCTGAGATTATAGTCCTCAGTAGTTTCTTGCTCTCATACAATCCAAATTCAATTTGTAAAGATTAATCTTTATTCCTACCAGCTTATGGCTCCACATAAACACATCTTGGTTTCTATATCTCAGGATGGTCTTGTTCTCTTGATTTCAGGATGGCAGTTTGCATTGAGACCCCAGTTCTCTGAAACATCGGAGAAAAGTCATTGACTTTCACATTGGCCAGCTGTTTTTTTTTTTGTTTTTGTTTTTGTTTTTCCTCATGAATGGGGTGATGTATTCTAAGCTTTTGACATATTGGGGCTGAAACTGGAAGTCTGTGTGTATTAATTTTTTTCTAAATGTAATGGATAGCCTCAGTGATACATGCTAGATTTACACTGTCATTACTTCTGTTGTAATTTTTTCTCATTTTTTTCTCTTGCTTTTATTGGAAACAAAATAATCAATCTCCAGAAACTTCGTAAGGCTCAGTTCCTCTGTTTCGGAAGTCTCTTCATTTGCCAGATATTAATCAAAAGCTAAATAAATTCTAGGCCATTGAAAGAAACAAAGTGGGATAAATTTTCCGCATTGGAAGAGTTCAAGGTCTAGTGTAAACAGACAAGTAATAAGACAAATAAATGGGCAGAGTGGGAAGAGCACAGAAAAGCATATAAAGCAGACACCAAGTTGAGGAGGGTTCTGGGACAAGTTGATGGAATCAAGAGTAGTGCTGAGGTAGGTGAAGTGCAGATTGAGGAAGAGGGAAAGAGAAATACTGCAGCCATAGGGACACCCTGTGAAAGCATGAAGGACCCATGAAGCAGTGTGCAAATCTGCTATGGGGAAGCGGGCTCTGCTAAGGTATTTAATTTGATCCTGATTTCTATGTGGGAGCTATTGAAGGATATTGAGCTGCCCTATATTTGGATTTGCATTATATATATATATTTTTTTTTTCTAACATTTATTTATTTTCAAGAGACAGAGAGAGACCCAGTGAGAGGAGGGAGATGCAGAGAGAGAGAGGGAGACACAGGATCTGAAGTAGGCTGCAGGCTCTGAGCTGTCAGCGCAGAGCCCGACATGAGGCTTGAACCCACCAACAGTGAGATCATGACCTGAGCTGAAGTCTGACGCCCAACCGACTGAGCCACCCAGGCACCCCTGGATTTGCATTTTATATTGAAGACTCCAGCTATAGAGGGGAGGATGGGATGGAACATCTAAGACATAAAGCAGAGAAGCTGGGCAAGGTTAGGAGGACCTGGATTGAGGCAGGGACAAGGGGGTGAACTAAGGGACAAATACATTTGATATTAAAGTGCACATGTTGTGTATACATATTGTATATGTGAGAGAATATAAAGTTTAAGGGAGTTCCAGGTTCCTGTGATTTTGATAATGGGGGAGAGGATAGTGCCAAGCACTGAAATGTGGGCTGAAGGCGCAGGAAGAATAGGTTGTTGGAGAGTGGAAGGGGAAAGGAAAAATAGTGGTTTTTTTCCCCTGTATATTTCAAAAAGAACAATGAGTATTTCTTAAGTATTCTAAAACCCACTATATGGAGAAGAAGAGGTATAAAAAGAAGTTGCTGCAATAAATCAAATTGTATAATTTTCTACTCTTGAATAGAAATTGGAAACCATCATCATAGCTAAGTTTCAAAATCAAATGCAGTCTCTTGTTTCAGACCTTGTGCCTTCAGAAAGAGATCAATGTTCTACTCAGTTATAATAACACCAGAAAGAACTTCTGTTTTTGGCTCTCCTATACAACTAATTATTTATTGGGTAGGAATACCTGATTAAAAGGATAAGAAAATAGGTGGTAGAAATATAGCTACAGATGAAACACTTTCTTTAAAGAAATTTTTTTTAAATGTTTATTTATTTTTGAGAGAGAGAGAGAGAGAGAGAGAGAGATAGAGCGCACTCTCAAAATCAAAGCAAAGCCAAAGGAAGGGGAAGGGCAGAGAGATGGAGACACAGAATCTGAAGCAGGCTTCAGTCTCTGAGCTGTCAACATAGAGCCCCATGTGGGGCTTGAACCCACAAGATGAGAGAGATCATGACCTGAGCCGAAGTCAGATGCTCAACAGACTGAGCCACCCAGGCGCCCCTAAACACTTTCTTTAACCACTTCCTGACTGATTAATGAGGGATAATCTTTTTGAAATTAGGTAAGAAAATTTCTGACTTCGGCAAAAATTTCATCACACTTTTAACTACACAAATGGCTGTTCATAATCGTGGAAATTCAACTAAAATCCTAGAAGAGCATCTAACGCAAAGCCAGGATATTTTTTCTTTAGGCTAATGAGCATAATTTGGTAAGTACTTGATAGTCAATGGTAGATACATTTCCTATCCACCAACTACTCTGACAGCCATCATTGTAAGGAATTTCCTATAACATTGTTTATATATCATTTGGGTTTTCTTCTTTGTTATATGGCTATTTTACATGTTGGTTTTTATTTTTATTTTTTGACCATGAGCTTCCAAGGAGCAGAAGTTAGTAACATATAATTGGTGCTTAATAAAAAAATAATCCTGCAACAAACATTTACTGAGTGTTTATGATATGCTTAGGAGACACAATATTATCAGTGCCTTGAAGGAAATGGAATGTTACGGAATAGATAAATTTAAAATATGACTTCTCTGAATAATCATGCCCATCTTTTAAAAGGGATCATATTGAGTAAAGAATTAAACCAGGTTCCTCTGCTTTGAAATTAACAGAGAAAATCATTTTACTATAACCCATCAGAAAAAGTAGGCATTTTTGCTTTAGAAATAAAGACATATTTTGCTGACAAAACTCAAGTGGAAGCCTATAATAGGCCACTAAAAAGAATAGAGCAAACTTTTTAAATATTTAAGTGTGTTGCTATTGGAGCACACAGAATCTGGTCAAAAGAGAAGTCCCAGAAATCTTTAGAATCATATAATAACACATATGCAGTTTCAGTTAGGGATATCCTTGTACTTAAAGCTCTATTTTTTGGTACCATAACGAGAACTTATATGTCTAATATTAGTTAAAATTTGTCACAGATAATGAGCTCTCTTTCACATTAAGCTATGCTCCTCTTTAAATACTGGCTCTGTTTCATTGATACTCATTTTCAGTTATGCATTGGTGGGTTCACCTCTGCTCTGTTCAGTTTACAGAATGAATAGAAACCATAAACTGAGCATATACTGTATCAGTTAAAGGTTTACCAAATGAGTTCCCATGGTTGCCCTCTCTCTCTAAGTGCATTCCCGCATGTTGGAAAAGATCTCTGAAGCGGAATGCATCCTGGCCTTTAGGCCTGAGGGTACATTATTTCAAGCATATCAGGCTGCCTGGTCTAGTGCCTTTTACATGGGAAACATCTAAAGACCCTGTTCCCTCACAAAGCTTTCATTAAAAATCCAAATGGAATTGATTCTTCCTTTGGCTTTGTTTTGGTTTTGGAGATAGGAGCTCTGACATGTTTATTCTCTTACCTTGTTTTAGCTCCCCTAGCTAAACACAAGGAAGAAAGCACCACAAATAGTTTGTTTACATAAATTGACATTGTCTTTTTAAAATTGTGTGCCAGGTTTCCTTTTTATTTAAAAAAAAAAAATGTTATTGTAAATCCATTAGTAGGAGCTGTTTAAGATCTATTGTAAGATGTAAGATCTATTAATTACTAAAACTCATATAAAATAAAAAATAATGCTCTCTTGTACGTATTTAAATTGTCGTAAGTTCACAGGGCTAACTTAAATGAGTCTACATACTCCATAAATCAGATAAATGCCATATGCCAACTTCTAATGAATATTTTTTGAAAATCCCACATTTTCTTGATTTTTCTCCCTTTAATTGGTAAATCAAGTTGTGCATCATACCTTAAACATCAAAGGTAGATTTGTTGGTTTATTAATTCAAGTGGGCTATCAGATCATAGAGGTGATTTGCCTCATTTGGGAATGTCATTTGGTGATTTTCTAATTAATGCACTAGCATGAGCAGAGGCGACAGATTAACTATAGCATGAACAGGAACATGCTAATTCTTCACCGAAACTCTCAACAGTTGAGTCACATGCAGTTCCAATTATTTTGCATGTTTGGCAATCTTTCTTCCCCAGTGGAACAATAAACATTAACTCATTACTCTGAAAGAAGCTTATAAAAACATGGTTGACATAAATTACTCTCTATTAAAATTTTTTATTACAATTCCAGTTTTCCCTTTTGCAGCGTGATAGAGTTGTTCTTTTATTTTTAAAAGAACATGGTCAAACTTCCCCACAAATACTTCACATGTGTCATGGGCCACTACAATGTCAGATCTCTGATTGTTCTGTGAATTCATTCTTTGTCAAGATGATGCAGGCAACATAGTGGGGAGTGGGATATATTATAATCTGAAATTTAGTACCCGAACCAAAGACTTTTTAACGGTATTACGAGGACTTTAAAAAATAACAATGCCTTTTTGTTCCAAATTTGTTTCCAACACCAAATATTCCTAGAGATACTTAAATTATAAACTTCATGTCATTGTATTTACAATGATGATGGTTTTAACATGGGAAGTTCATGCTACATTTTCCCTTTTTCAGTTTGACTGAAAACGCAGATAAGATCAGTGGACACTCTCTACAGCCTTTTTAGAGGCAAAGCTGACGTCCGGGAAGCCTTTGGTGGGCGGCCTCCGCTGTCCATGCCCCCTTGTGAAGGAACCTTCTGTCCTGCAGTGGGATCGCAGCTTCTTGGAAAGGGGAGCCATTTATCACAGTCCTAAATGAAAGCATTCTTTGAACACAAATGTCTTTTTCTCCCTTTGTCTAATTACTGAGAGGAAAAGTGAGAAGGAAATGTCAAAACAGAGAAACAGTGGTGTATAGAGAGAGCAGCCACTCTGGAGCTCAACTGGCTTTTGTGAGGGTCTGGGCGATTTGTCAAACGGTTGTGGCATAAGTCAAGCTCTGAGGTTGAAAGGTCTTGACCTAAGGAGTCCTGGAATCAGACAGTATAAGCAAGGGGTCTGCTAGAATTTTCAGCTGTAGTGGAGATGAACAATAATGGGAGCTGGACATAACAAAACCTCATTTGCATAATTCAGGTAAGTAATTTTATTGAAACTGACAAGGATGTGACAGGCTAAGAAAGAGACGAGAACACACTCTTGCTGGGAACCACTAAAGCTCCTCAGTTAGGTATGTGAAAATAAATGACAGCTAATCTCTTCACTAAAAAATCTGTAAACAATGCCATTTTACCCAGGACTTACCCATGACCTTTTGTAGAGCTGGCTATAGATTCTTTAGTTTAATGTTCCAGAATATAGCAAATAGAATGCACTAAATTCAGATTATGTTTTAGACTTAAACTGATAATAACTATTTCCCTAAATAGGAGGAGATCCTTCCAAGGTAGATCTAGATGAAGAGAGAGTAGAAACCTTCGTAAGTGGATGGTTATCAAAGATTTGAGATCGATGCTACAAAAAGCCTTATTTTCACTTAAGAATAGGTTTTTTGGTGGGGAAATTTTAACTCGAATAGCTTGTACTATGAATCTAAAGAGTGAAATGCCTTTAGCACTTGAGCTTGCTGATATATGTTGAAGAGATTATATTAATCTTTACCAGCTGATCTTTTCAGCAGTTTTCATCTTTCTTTTCTAAAAGGTATGGATTTAAAGACATGAATTTAATACTGATGCATATATTTTAGAAACTGAAATATTTAATGTCTAATTAATAAGTACTTGTTTTGAATTTTGATAAAATCTTATGACCTCAGCAAAATCTACAAATTAGGTTTTATATGTCCTGGATATACCTAGCCATTAAAAAAAGGCAACGAAAATGGTAAGGTTATCAGTAAAAGGATTTCCTTATTTTAGATAAGAGAAACTAAATTCTAAAAGCACTCTCTCTGTCCTATATTTGGCTTTGCTTTTATGTGTGGATCACCAGGAGATAGCTACATATCTTTTGTAAATCCAGGCTGCTCACCAGTCATTGGTGACTTTTATAGGCAAGGGCAGTAATGGATGGAAATAGTAATCAGGGTAGAGAAGAATGCTACTCAAACCTAGTTTGCCAGAGGAGAACCATGTCTGCTGTGCCCTTCAAACATGAAAAAAATATGAAACCCACTCAGTCAGACACGAGTTGCAAAATCTCTAAGATTTTTTGGGTAGGAAATACACAAATACTCTTTCTGCAGTATATGGAACACATACACACTTTGACCAAAATGTGGATCATTCCATCGAATGGGAAGCAGTTGAGAGTTCTGGCTAGATCAAATGTGGATCTAGCAGTATTATAAGCAGTCTAATGCATAATTCATGAGGCTTAATGAATATTCCAATTCATGACAGCCAACTGGCTCCATAGGTCACACCTCCTAGTCTCATATAAATAAAGAATGAGATACTGGAAAGCATACCAGCTGAACCAAACTGAGTGCCAAAAACATGCATATTAATGAGGCACTATAATAGATACTTGACTCTTTGGAAGTGCCTATATTGGTTTCCAGCTACAGAGGGAAAGAAAGTTCACAATGTACCTTTAAACACACCATACTGTGTACCATAAAATACAGCTTTTCCTATGAAATATGGAATCAAATTACACTGATGTGATTTCAGATTCAGTCATTAACTCCATAACATCCTCTGACACTTCCATCAACACTGAAACATTCTGGAAAGATCCCTACCCCCTGCTCCCATGTTCCTTTGCAAGTCTCAACTTGGTAACTAGGGAGAGGAAGTCCTTCAACAGTGCTGTTCTTTTATGTGTTCTGTTTAGACCTTGGATCAGGATGAATGGTAGCTCAGATGAATGCATTTGTGCCATTTTTCTTGGCCCCAGACTATGTTTCCTCACTACCATGACATCTGAACAGAAGGAGAAAACATCTCCCTTTTGTAGCAGGCTAATTTAATTTGTACCTTCCACCTAGGGGTAAATATGTTTGTCTGTCTGTCTGAACTTTTTGCCTACTTTCTTTTCTCACGGGAAACCCTACTGAGTCAAGAGCAGGAAATTGCTTGGTGCTTTAACTTTATTTTAAAGTAATTTAATTTTAAGTCTTCTCACACCCACCCTAAAGTGAAGCAACTGTTGGAACCCCCTCGGGATACCCTTAATGACTTCTGCATGTCTCCTGTGTCACAGATGTCAAAGGCTTGTTGTTTCGGAGGTATTTTATCTTTTGGAATAGACAGTGTAAAAGAGATTGCTTTGGGTTTTACCCACAGAAGATGTGCATTCGTTTGAAAAGAAGGAGGAAAAAAATCTTGCTGCTTTTACATTGACCCACATCCTTCAAAATCCATATTACAAGTTATTGATTTTTGCTTGATCTTAAGTTGATCTTGGGCATTATTTGTGGCTTGACCTTGTTTGATGTAGAGTGTGTCAAAGATTTAAAGTAGACTACCAAAAAACTCATTTTTTTCCTAAGCAAAATAGCTGTAATTCATTACTCAAAAACTCTGAAATATCCAGGCATTTGATCTAAATATTGTTACTGTTTCTCAGGGCCCCCAGAGTGAGCACCTCAAATGAAAATTATGGCAAGGAGCGAATGGTCTATTTCTTAAGAAAAAACTTTTAAATAGGGGAGAATTTCTTATTTACATGAAATGTACTTATCAAAATGCAATTTTGTTTCTTTTATTTTTGTAAGAGTTTTCAAAGGCACTTTAAGAAAAATATTGCTTTTTTCTTATGTTTATGAGAACACATTCTAATTATTTTCTCTTTCATGGTATTTTATCTCTCTATACCACTTTCAATATTTACAGATATAACTACAAATAATAATTCCACGTTATAAGAAATATGACATCTCTGACACTGCTTTATAAGCATGACTTAAGAGAAAAATAACGTTGTTAAAATTATTTTATTAACTCCTATTTAATGTAAAAGATCATTCTGAAATATATTATTAGCTTCTAATACAGGAATCTTTGCTAATGGCCAGACCAATCTCAGTTTTAGTACCATATAATAATAAGTTATATGTCCATGCATATAAACTAAAACGAATATCAGTTTAGTAATAATGTTAATGACAAAATTGTATCAGTTGAGCCTAAATTCTGAACTCTCAGGAGTTAGTTCACAAGATAGTTAAACACATTAAAAGGATTTTATATTATTGAATAAATACATTTGAAAATTTCTTAGATTAAAACATCAAAATATCTTCATGTGAATCTGTATATTCAAAGATATACATAGAGATATAGCTTTTTCTGAAGAAGAATTCATAAGAAAGAATATTACAGTTGGGTATAAGAATTTTTCAGTGCCTTCAGAAAGTCTGAGTTTTGCACCTCCGATCCATGTTCCTTCAAAATATGTCAAAAAATTTTCAGTTCTAAAATTTTCATTGGACAACTTTATTTCTAAAGGATTACTTCTGATAGGGAAGGCCAATCTAGTTAGTATGATTTAAAGTAACAAGAAATTTGAGAATTTAATTTGTTGCTAGAGAAATATTCCATGTTTGGGGGGCTCTAAAATGGCACAAATTGCTGCACAAGAGATGTATCTTTGGTATAATAATGTGGCATTTCCAATTGAATCCAAAATCTCACATCAAGGCTGGCCACTAGAACATTAGATCCTAAACCTGAGATTGGAAAGATATTTCTGTAAATGGCCTGATAATAAATACTTCAGGCTTTGGAAATTACATATGGTCTCTGTCATATATCTCTCATTGTTTTGTTTTCTATACAACCCTTTAAAAGTTTGAAAACCATCCTTAGCCTGAGGGCCATGTAAAAATAGGCCTCGGGCCCAGATTTGGATCACTGACCCTAGTTTATTAACTCTTAATCTAAGCTTTTCAAGCCTGGTTTAATGTCCCAAAACATCTGCTTATCCTCAGACACATTGTCATACAGATGATCATTTTAAGTTAGGGATTTCTTTCTTATTTTATACTGTGCTATGATTTGTGGAAGAATATCTTATCTATAAGGCTTTGTATACGTTTTCTGATTGGTGGACTTCAAAATTTTAACTTCCGGTACTTATTCACAACAGTCCAAGAACCACTGTCATATATCTTATACGTGAGATTCTTTCATCGGAAAGTTGAGTTTGTGGTGGTGGCTGTGGGGGGTCTGGACAACTTTCAACAAAGCATTAGCTTCTCCACATTGCTGCAAAGTGAATGATTCTATGTAAACATTTCCCCAATTAACTTTGAGATAAAATACCACAAGGTACAATACTATATGCATGTTACTTTTAGAATTCTTCTTTAATACACATTTAAAGCCAAAGTCTTTTAATCGTAAATAACACAAGGCCTCAAAGAATTCAGGGTATTTTCCCAGTAATTACTTCAAGTATTTCAGTAAAATACAGTTTCTCTAATCTTCAGCCTAATATGATGTAGATTCCCTCTGACATGCTCAAAATAGTATGTCTGCATAGGCAAAACCTTCCTCTTTGTAAGAATGGCTTTCTTTAAATACAAGTATTTGGATGAAGCGAGGATGATCTTCAAAATATCAAAATGCATTATTCAGTCTGCCTTCCCCACCTTCATCATCAACACAGTGCATACTTAATGGCTGTGCTTTGAGGCCGAATTTTCTTTA
The DNA here is from genome assembly GCF_046562875.1 of Panthera onca. Classification (NCBI taxonomy): domain Eukaryota; kingdom Metazoa; phylum Chordata; class Mammalia; order Carnivora; family Felidae; genus Panthera; species Panthera onca. Next base: position 84,252,118 of record NC_138339.1, read on the forward strand.
ATCCTGCCACATAAGGTCTATTCCTGCACTGCCTGTCTCTCCAGGTTCTGCACTCAGTAACGTCCTCACAATTCTCCATCGCAGTGTCTGGGGATGGGACCGCTCCCAGAACAAGTGCAGAATGTGAAATAGAGATTCGCTGTGTGATGAGGGAAAGAGAATTTTGCCTTTAGGCAGGTTGTTATTTTAAATGCAGGGCTAAAGATATTATTTCATTTCACAGTAATACATAGGCTCTAACATTTTGTCTTAATACAAAAGAGATCATGGGCCAATGGCCACAGGGTTGATTCCTGCCAACAGGAGAAATGCAAAAGCTACTCCGACCCTGCTGGAGGTGCTAGGGAATAAGACGGGGGGTGAATCTAATGGGGATCTTTACCTTAGAAGTATAAGAACCATTTAGCATCAGGCAGAGAACTATAAGGATGAATATTCAGTTGGTGGCTTATCCATGACCTTTGCTTTTTTCAACAAAAGTTATTTTGCACCTACCATATGCCAGGGATTGCTTTTTGGCTCCAGGGATAGAACATGAAAAAATCTGTCTTTGCCCTTAAGTATTGCTGAATCCTTTCTTCCATCTTGATTGGCTTTTTTTTTTTTCCTTTTCACACTTTTTCAAATCCTATCTCTACAGTCATCACAAAGTGCTCCCAGATCCTAAAATATGTATGATTTACTTCCAGTCCTGTGAATATCATGATCTTGCAAGTATAGCACTTATTGTAATCATTAGTGAACTTAGCTGTTTCTTCCACTAACTAGAATATGAGTTAAAAAATCCCTTGGTCTACATAAAAAATGTGTATGTAGGTCCATATGTGCACTATTCTGTCAAAGGACCCATAGCTTTTTTCTGTGTCTCAGAATTCCATAATCCAAAAGAGATTAATAAACACTGAGTTACACTTCCGTTTTTCAAGGTGTTACTTATTTTCCATGACAAATATGGTGTTATTGTGAAAATAACATTATTACACCTAATAAAACTAAATATCATCTGATCTATATATATATATGTATATATATATATATATATATATATATATACATATATATATATAACTAAATATCACCTGAATATCATCTCATGCCTGATCCATTTTCAATTCCCAAATAAACCCAAATATGCTTTTCACCATACACACTGCCCTCCAGTACTTTTTTGATGATGCTCTGACTTGCTGAATGGTCTACCAGCAGGGATTTCCCACACGGGTGGGAATATTCTGCTCCCCTGGGTCCTTGTGTGAAAGAGTTTTTTTGAAGCTGATGAAATGATCTTTTAATAGCAAGATCAACCAACCTTTTTTTTTTTTTTTTTTTTTTTGTCAGATACGGCAATGAATTCATCTGTGACAGGAGTGGGGGCACTGAAATTAAAATGCCACCCATCCTTGGTTCAAACTTATTGTTTCTGTAAGATGACTGTCCAAAGTGGCTGAAAGTGGCTGAGGACAGAGTGTGGGGACTTCCATGAGCTTCCCACAAAACAGGACATATTCCTTTTTTTGTGCCACCTTTTTAATAGTTATTTGATATGTGACAGATATTGGTTTAAGCTTGCTTTTGCTATTGCACTCCACTCGGCAGAGAGGCTTAGGAGAACAGAAAGAAAAATTTGATGTATTCATTCTGTTTCTGACTTCTTTTAATGTACATAATAAATGCTTGACTATATCGATAGCAAAATACATACCTATGGCACAAAATAAACAAATAAGTACACGTAAAATTACTTACAGATTTGCTTATTTTTGGTGCCAACCAGTACCAGAATATTTCTGGTTGGTCAGACTAATAGAGCCTCTACAGACCGTGTGTGGAGATTGATAGATTTTTAGATATCGGCACATGTACATTTATAGCTATTGACAAAGCTTAACTCTTTTCAAGAACATTCCAACTAATATTGGCATTCTGTTTTATCCGTTGACACTCAACATGATGTACTGTGGAAGACTTTAAGACTTTCAGTGTTTGACTAAGCTTTACAGTCATTAATGTTTAATCACTAACAATTCAGTAAGCATTGTGCTTTCATTTTTTATGTGGCTTGTTTATCTATGTAAAGTAAATCAACAGTGCTTTTCTCATAGTCTCCCAGTACGTTTATAATCAGTCCCATTTAGCGATCAGGGATAAATATGGACACTACTGCTATTTGGAAATAGTTCATTGCTTTCTACAGATTCTGAATTCACTTTCCCCATTCACAATAATTATTAGACAAGTGAATGCTAAGCCCAACTCTCCAAATCTATGAACATGGTGGTGGAGGAGAGCGAAAATAATGTTACTTTTTTTCCCCCAACGTACTGTTTAAAATGTGTTTTATGTTCACACACTATTTGTATACTCTAAATAAGAAAAAAGGGTCACATGAAACAATATTTTGGATGAAAGAGATTTTTAGCCATTGAGAGAGTCAAAATGTTGCAGTGTTCATCTTGAAGGACAAGTACAACTCGCTCCCTGGAATGACTGCCCCAAGGAAACAATGAAGGAAGTTTGCACCATAGTTCTGCACAAACCACTGCAGTGAATACACACCATTATGTCATCGTCATCAGAGCACTAGTGAGAGACAAAATGTGCTTGGCCAAGGCTAGGGGAAATGGGGACACAAAGAACCCAATTCAAGCAAAGCATAGTGGGTAGAGGGCACCTTTGTCGAATTTGAACAGACTCTAGTCATTTGTATGTTTTTGTTTACATTGGGGCTTTTACAGAAATGCTGCAGTGATTTTGCAGGCCTTCCCTGTATACGGAGAAACTGAAAATGTAGATAAAAGCACAATTTGTTACTTAAGAAAATTTATTAACATTCTCAGAAAAATGTTTAAAAACTGGTTTCAGAGAACCTGAGAGACAATCGGAAACTATTCATATAACAAATGAAAACGTCATTTCCTTTTTACGGCTCTACAGATGGAAAAACACAGTTCTGTCTTTCCCTTGCATAAAACTGACCCTATGTGTGAACAAACAGCCACAACCAGGCTGACAGATCCTCACTTAGACTTTATTGCCGTTAGAGTGATGCCATCGTGTCAGATACCATATTCTCCAGTCACCTGTGTGTATTTGTAAGAAAAAAGATCCTTATGTGTAGCTTTTTTTTTTTTAAGTCTGAATTCACTGTTATTCTGTACTGTATATTTTAAATACATATTTACATATTCATCTTTTATTCGACATATAATTCGTGGTCACTAAGGATGACAAGAAGATATGTCAATACGCAGAAAATCAGAAACTTGGAACCACTGTAACTTTCAAGAGAATTAGATAAAAGGCAGAAGCCAAAGGGTCTGTGTGCTGACTGAAAGGGTGGCCGTAACTGAAATGCCCATAAGGGAACTGCGTAGCTGCTTTCCTGCTGCCCTTACCAGGTTCGGCTGGTGAGTAAAGTTGCCTGGACTCATCCTGCTGCATTCACTTCAGCCTCAGTGCACAGGAGTGCTTGGGAAGCCAGCTGCTGAGGTTAACTATGAGGTGTATTCTTGGAGGCCATTCTCTGGACTCCCAAGCTGATTTTCCAAGGGCCTTTCTATGTGGCAATGCCTCACTTCATGTGCTTGCTGCTTCGCGGGTGTGTGTTTCTAAGGCACATCTAGGACTCTTGTTGTGTACCCGTAAGGATTAATTTTTCTGTTTGCTTCCTCTGCATCAGTGAGTCTCAAACCTGTGTGCATCAGCAGCTTCTGGGAGTTCGTTACTGATTCAGATTCCTAGGTCCGTATAGGTCTGGATAGCATCCGGGTTATCACTGGGCATCATTTTGAGAAATCACTATTCTCTCAATTGTGATAAAGAAATAGAAATTTCCTTTAGCTCTCTCTTTTCAGTGAATTTTTAAAGTCACATCACCTATCTGGAATACTAGAAAGTAATCCAGATAGTAATTAAATCTGTATCGAATATGGATTAAGACACCGATAGAAGTCACATTAAAATAATTTTATTGTGCATCATGGTAAATTTGTGGAGCATTTCCCCTAACAATGCAAGGAAATGATTTGGTGAGTCATAGATTTGGGAGCCATCTGAAATTCTAGGGAAGTACTTTACATGCCACCAGATCACGGCTATCTGACTATTCACTCGTTAGAGCTGAGGATGAATTGTTCTTTTTCTTATTTGTTCGTTCATCTGCTATTACTAAAGAAATCACATATTTCTTGTGCCAATTGGTCACTTATATTGCTCCTTCTTTAGCTTGTTTTATGCATCATTTGCCCATTTTTCTCTCTCCCTTAGAGACATTAGAACTGATTGTTGGCTTGAAAGGGGTCTCAGTAATTTCAGATTATTACCCATTTATTGTATTTGTTGAAAATTTTTGTTCCTCTTAGATTTTAAAACAGCATAGCAGACATTGCTAATCAAACCAAGATGAAGTTTTAGAATCATTTCAGCACATCAAACAGACTGCAACTATAAAAAGACACTTTACTCAAACTGAAACAACCTATTTAATATTCCTATTATATAGTCTGAAGTTTTGTGTTACTTTTCATTGGTGTTGTAATTAGGTAACTTTTAAAAAAATGTGCTTTAAATACCTTTGCTAGTATGGGGATTATCTTTTTCTTTACATGTAAAGAACTCTTTGGAAAATTATTCTGGCACTGAAGTCTTGTGTAGAATATATATGTTCTGTGTCCAATAATTCCAAATAGACATTGTAGGTTTACTTCTGCAGTTTGCTGTGTCTCTTGACTTTTGTTTGCTTTTGCTTTTAACAATGCCAGGTTCCTGGGGTTTTAATCCTGGGACTACTTTAAATTAATTTTAACCTTCTTTCTTCTGTGTTCGAAAAGAACACAGTTGGTGGCAGTTGTGAATACATTAAGCTAAGTTAATCAACTGTTGATAAAAAAAAAATTTTTGAAATCCTCATATTCAAAACCTACAGATTAGAAAATTTCAGGCAACAAAATTTCAGGCAATTTATTATACCTCTCTGTGCCTGTAGACACATTGGCCTTCTTGCTGTTTTTAAAAATAACGTGAGTCCACTTCAGCCTCATGGTTTTGCCCTTCCTATTCCTTCCTCTGACAATGATCTTACCCCAGACCTCTCATGCCTGGCTCAACCTATCTTTTCACTGAAGACTCTGCTCAAATTTGATCTCCTAAGAGAGTTTTAAAAAGACAGTCTATCCATGTAGTATTCTGTTTCGTTTTTCTTAATATCATTTTTCCTTACCTAACAATTCTTATATAATAGGTAACTTATAATTATTGTATGCATTGATTTATCTCTATATATGTGTTATATGCTCAGTGGTGGCCCCAGCTCTTAAGGCATTTACTGAATTAATAAATGTATAAGTAACTCTAACATAAAAAACTTATATTCTATATAGATCTCTTTTTAAATAATTTTCATTTTGAAATCTCACCAATATGAGATACTATCAGCAAAATAGGGGACTAAGTAATAAGTATGAATATTTTGAGTGTAAATTTATCTTGATGCCCTGAAACTTAACCAAATTGTGAATAATAATAAAAAACTAATAATAATTCATATTATGTTAATAATTTATTAACACCTACTTGATATGATCACTAAAATGATTATTCAACAATTATCCTTTCATTCTTTATGTACATAAAATCTTCTTCAATTCAATGTTCTGGGCACTATCCATACACCTGCCAAAAAAGGCTATTGATTATACAATTACAGCCCAAGTGTTAGCTTTGTTTAAAACAAAGCTCCACTCCCCTCATTTCATATTGATATAAGCGGTGTTGGCCCAATTAATTTCCCAGAAGCAACCTGAGATGTAATACTTGGCATTGGGTTTCTTAGGCTACTCAGATTCTTGCTTGTATGAACTTTTTATGATTGGCTTCTTTTCAGCTCATCAAATAGAGATTGATTTCCTAGGATTACTTAATATTTGGATGATAGTGAAATGGCTGTGTTTTCTGACAGTTTATTTATCTGTATTGCATGCGAGAAGTTGTGGATAAAAATACTGAAGAAATCATTTCTCTAAATATATTTATCTATGTATAGGTACATAGATATCTTAGTTCTACATTTCTATCTGATAATGAATGCTATTACTATTCCATTCTATGAACTCTATTCTCTAAACCTCCTATTTGACTGCCTTTATTATTCATTTGATACTTAATTGTCTTGTGTTAAATATATTTCCCATGTATCATTTTAACTAGATAGTTAGTTCTTTAAGGTAGACACCAGGCCTTATTCTTCTTAATTGGTATCCCCCAGTGCCTAGTACAATGTCTAAGACAGTGCCTAACATGTGCTAGGCTGTAAACATTTTTCTTAAGAGTTTGACTTATTTGAGTTTGATCTATAGCTTTGTGTCCCCATGACTGCCATTATTGCTACTGATGTTACCATTCGTAATATTAAGTACTTATTTTTGAGTGCTTACTATGTTCTAGGATTGTGGTAAGTGCCTTCAATACGTTTCTGTTTTAACCTGAATCTCCCACTGATTTTATGATATAGGGTCACTTTACAGGTGGAGGAACTGAGCCATAGAGAGGCCAGCACTGATCACTTAGCTTTTAGGTCTTGATCAAGTTCTGATTTAAATTCAAAATCTTCATGGGACTAAGCATCCAGGTCATTTTCCTGAGCACTCAAACCAGTGTCTTTAAAGGGAGACTAATAAATAAGGACCTTGACATGTTCCTTATTTTCATGGTGACCACCAACTGTTTGTCTGTCTTCTCTCCTCTGTCTTTCACATGAAATAGAAAAATATTGTTGTCACATCTTGACAGTGATATGATACATCAATTACAAGAAAAGAATATAAAGTCAAGATACAAACAATAGTGTGTTAATAAATATTAATAAAAGCTGAGTTGGAAATAAATCTTTTCCCCAAACCCTGAATGATAAAAGAGAAGAGATTAGCTTATGGTGGGAAGGTTAAAATTATTTTAAAAGGATACTGATTAAAGTTGCACTCTTTTGGCACTTTTCATGGAAATACAGAATAAAATAAAACAAAAACAACATCAAACATAAAACAAGTAGGCTTCTTTATGTCAGTAAACTTATTTAAAATGTTCCTTTTATTGTTGAATGCAGTGAAATATCTTTGCATCCTTCCAACTGTGTTTTTCCTACCCCAAGGGAAAATCGCTTTGAAGAATGCAGCAAATTATTTTGTATACTACATCCAAGGCTACTGAACCAGAAGAATAAGGACATACTGCTTGTGAGTTCAGCTGGATCAATAGCTCAGCCCTGGGATTTGCTCGTCTGCTAGATACTGAATGAAAAGCACTAAGCTGCCAGTTTGTACCATGGATATTTAAGACCCCAATGCAGCCAAGAGACGTTTTTCATAAGACAGAAAGCAACTTACCTGTAAAAATGTTTAGATATATGAGCACACAGCATACAGAGACTATGAAATGTACTTGGCATGTCATGTAGGAAATTCTCTTTCTGTCCTATTACTCAAGAGAAAGAATGTGCGCGCGCACACACACACACACACACACACACACACAACTATACATAGAAATATATATTTGTGGAATGCCTTTATTCCAAAGGCCTCAAAGCACTCCACAGATATGATCAAATTCATTCTCATACCTCTGTGAATAAAAAGTAAGTGGTTGTGATTACCTACTTTTTCTTGTTGGAGAGCATTACACAGCTGGCCAAGCAGAGTCGGGAGCCGGTCTGTTGGATCTCTCTTTCTCAGGTGCCCCCTTCACCTCTGAATGTATAACGGTTGCATAACGTGTGTGCAATTTGATGAGTCATCAGATCAGAGTTCTGACAAGTTGTCGTTCCTGTCTGCTTTTCTGCAACTCCTACTTTTTCCTCAGTAAACATCCATTTGGTCTTGGTACCATAGCAGCGAGATTCACCGGCAGGCCTATTAGACAGGAGAGCAGCAAGAAGATATTAGATCCAGGCTTTCATGCTTAGCTTGAGATCTCTGTGGTGCTGTCACTGTTCTGAACATAAAAGACTCCCCAAAGTGGTATTTAGAAATTGCCATGAGAAAAAGGGCGATACAAATAAAGCAATTAAAAATGCAAAAATAAAAGTCATCCAGCTGAAAAATAGACATGCACTGAGGCAAGAAAAAGTTTCTGGCAGTTGGCTGTGCTTGTTATTCTTTCCCTCTCGTCCATACTCAGAGTAGAGACAGGCAATCCAGAATGATAGGATAAGTGAACGCTTTTCAACATCCCCTTCAGGCCCAGTTGCCATCCTGAGGATCTAGGAGTGCTTTTCTGGCAAGGGGCCCGGCCAGGATGTGCAAGAGAAGGAGAGTTACCACTTCAATGTCTTTGTGACCGGAAAGTGCCCCTTGCCTTTGGCATTTCCCCCGACTTCGGCTTCTGCTTCAAACAGTGGTGGGCTGACTCGACTGACAGAGATAATGAATAAGCAAAGTGTGAGAATGTTTGATCAAACCACTCCTTCCACTCGAGCCAAAGGACAATTCTGTTGTGATTTCATAATCTACCTGCTCATTTTCCTCAGGAGTTTGGGTCTGACCATTAAACGAGGAAGTAAGGAGAGATTTTCTTTTTTCCTTTCTTTCTTTTAAAGAAATGGTTCTTTGCTACTTTTTAGGAAGTGATTCCTAAAAATCTGCTCTACTTGTACTGAAAAAATAATCTTGAGTCACATAACTGTCCGTCTGACTCTCTACTTAAGATATTTTTTTAAGAAAGAGCACACACAATGGCCTAGGTGCAGCTCACCCAGATGGTTATTGCAGCAAAATCTCTGTAATCAATCAAATTCGAGTCCAAATTTCTGTTTAACCTGTTAAACTGTATAACCTTAAGTAAATTGCATAATGTCTCCAAGCCTCAAATTTCTCCTCCGTAAATTACCAGTAATAATGTTTGTGTCATAAGGTTGTGGTGGGGATTAAATTAGATACTGTCTATAAAAGGCTAAATTCAGCGCCAGGCATTAGGTAAGCCCTTAATGAATGGTGTGTGATTGGTCCAACTTTTTTCTTTTCCTGCCACCAATAAAAACTTTCAAATAAGTGGACCGTCAAAAATTGTCCTGTGTATGGCAAGGGCACGTTGACATTTGTAACATGTAAGGGCTGTTTTTAAGGGTTTCTTCTCACAACTAGTTTTTGTTGATTTTTGCATGCTAATTCTGAATGGTATAGTCTAGCTTGATAGCAACCAAATAGGAATAAAAAGGGAAAAGGCAGAATTGAAATGGAAAAGGCCAAATTGAGAAGAACGACTGGGAAAGAGGAAGGCCAAAGTGTAACAGGAAATCCAATTCCATGTTGAAGCACTCAGGTTGGAGGTTAAAAAACAAGGGTGAGATTCAGATACCACCAGCTTCCAAGCTTCTCTCTGCCACGCACTGTTTGTGTGGCCATTGGTAAATCATTTAAATACTCTAAATTTTCCCCTTTTCCCCCTTCAGAAATATAAGAATATTAACTACTTCAGGGAACGTTGGAAGTATTAAGGAAGGATCATAACTCTCAGTTAACCTGAGAACTTTCTACCTTTTCTTTGGAATAATATCCTCAAACATGCTATATAACCACCACATTCAACATTGTAAAATAAAGATGTGCACAATATAAACAAATAAAACCCTAAAAAAAGTTAAACACTTTTAGGTATAAAATAAATTACTTAAATGAAATCTTAATGTCTTCTATTATTTAAATTCCCCAAACAAAATGAAGCATTCAATTTAGTACCAAGTCTGAGAGTACAACATTCCAGTCCTATCTACCAGCACACTGCATTTTTACCAATAAAATTTAAAGTCTTCAAAACAGCTAAACAAAGGAATTTGTACCAATATCCACTTTAGCCATACTTGTTGGCTAAACTTGGACCCCTGACTGATTTTGTTGAGAAATGGCATTGAGATCCTAAGGAACAACCAGCTCATCAAAACTACATACCGTTGTTTTTTTAAGTGGATAGCAAGTTGTGCTAAGCTCAAATACTATTTAGCCCAATAAATGTTCCATAAAATAGACACTTCTTATCGTGTTTTCAAATATCTTAGGGGAAAATGCTATAAATAATAAAATATTTTAAATGGCATTGCAAATGTCTTCTACAGCCTTAAGAACAAGCACTGAGCACTGGAAATAAGAATGTTACAAATAGACTTTATTGTTTTGCTTTATGGATAGCACAGCAGTTTTTCTTTTAATGTAGAACTATAGAAAATGGCCATTAACATCCCGGTGATCAATCTCTAAGTTACCTGTTGTTTTTGGAAGTACAAAAATTTTCATAAAACTGCTGATGTCAACATAGCTTTAAGGCATAGGAAAGTAATTAGGTTTGATTGAAAAAATCAGACTACTTCATCCAACTAAAAGATTACTTGGATCTTACTTTAGTTAAATAGCAAACTTCTTAAACAATAATTTTAGGTTGCAATGGAAAACAAAAAATTCTGCTTGTTCTTCTAAGTTTCACTGATTAAACTTCTATTTCTAATTGATAACACATTTTCAAACAACCAGCAAAATATCACATAAAAAGCTCTTTTCTATATTAGCAGAAAATGTGATTCTATAGAAATCATTTTGGAAAATTTAAAGCATATGTTCTGGTTTAGTTTTAATCAGGCATCAAATATACCTTCATCACATGGGAACTGAGAGTATTTAGATACTGAAGAAGACACATTTAATACAGATAGGGAGGGGACCTGGGTGGCTCAGCTGGCTGAATGTCCAACTCTTGACTTCAGCTTGGGTCATGATCTCATGGTTCGTGAGATTGCACTCCATGTTGGGCTCTGCACTGACAGTAAGGAGACTGCTGGGGATTCTCTTTCTTCCCCCGCCTCTCTGATCTCTCTTTCTTTCTCTTTCAAAATAAATAAACAAACATTAAAATAAAATAGAGAGATTAAAAAGTCATAAATATTTTGTAACATAATGTAATGGGTTTTTCCAATATATTTGGTTGTATTAATAATTGGGTGGCAGAACAATGATTTATATGTATAAATATGATTCAAGTATACATGAGATTTCTGGTAGCAATTGCAATATAAACTTTTCTGAAACGTCAGCTTGGACCCTAGAATTCAAACATGTATCATGGACAAAAATGGTGACTGGAATTTTTGACTGAAAAATTTTCCATTTATCAGGAGAATCTTCTATGGTTTCCCCTCCCTGTTTTCATGCTTTATGTATTTTATAAGAAAAAAAAAATTTAACCTAAGTTTTGTCCACCCAATTCTCTTATATATCTTCTGTAAAAGGAATCCTAGTCTGCTATTGTCACTCTATAAAAATGACATATCCCAATATAAATATCTAATGTGCCATTTCAGGATCATTGACTGAAATTTTTCCTTCCACCAGTGCCACTCGGTTGCCTTTCTCTCTGCTCTTGATGGGACACTAAAGAGAGGACAAATCCTTTCCTGAATGTCATGGATGCCACTTCAGACTATCTGGGGTTTCCATAATGTCCTATCAGTTGACCTCCCCTCGCTATACATAGATATTTCTATTAGCCCCTGAATTTGACCCTGGGTGAGGAGCCTAGCATTTAGTCCTGATCTCACATCTTTCCTCTCCCTTGAACCAAAGTAATTATTCCCTTTGTCTTCTTTTCATGTGAGAACTTGTCTTTGTTATATTCTTTTCTTCCTCCCATGACTTTCCTTGAAATTACCCTCACTTTCTGGGGGTAAATAACCTCATAGCTTAGTGTTAGTAGCATAAAGTGCATTTATTTGATGTTTTCAGAATTTTAGTTCCAGAATATTATAATTATGTCAGGTACTAAGGAAGGCACATTCACCTGCCTTCAAAGAGCTTCCTGTTTACTGAACAGACAAGACTGACTGGGAACATAAGATAACCCCTGGGGTAAGGGCCAGTGAAAGGGAAAGATTCTTAGGACTATCATTTGAACTAAGACTTGAAGTTCTAAATTGCATTCTAGATAGAGGGAACAATATGTTCAGACACTCAGGAGAGCATTTGGTGTGTGAGAAATGAGTTTGGTATGGCTGGAGCTTAAAGCATGAGGGGGAAATGATTGGAAGCAGTTTGGAGAGTTGGGGCAGGGCGCCTTCAGGGCATTGTTAGTACCTTGAAGAGCCTGTTGTCATTGGAAGCTACTGAAGCATGTGGGGCCGATCAGATTCGCATATTGAGATCACCCTAACAATAGAGTGAAAAATAAATTGAAGGTGAAAGTTGGAGCAGAGTAAGAAGAATTAGATTTTGGGAGGCCAAGAAGGAGGCTACTGAGGGACTGAGTAGTCCTGTTGTATGCTATTGACGGTCAAGGATCCAGTAGATGTGAACATTTTTGGAAGTGGAGTCAATAGATTTGGGGGGTTGATTACATATGGAAGTTAGTCATGGGTGAGAAATGAGTTTGACTTCTGGGTTTCTGGGTCGGACGACTGAGTAATTGCCTCCCCCCCACCCCATGATTCAAAATAAGAGAAGAGTTTTGGGGTGGAATTGGTGAGAGAGGGGAAAGAGATCACATGAGTTTGAATTTGTGGAAGTCGAAGTGCATGTGGTAGGACCCAGTGGATGTGTCTTAAGGAGTCGGTTAAATATATAAAGCTGGAGCTTTATACATTTAAAGTGTTTATGAGTTGTATACATTGGCACACCAAAGGATGAACTGTGGGAGCAATCCATCCTGGGTAAAGGCAGTAAAAAGGGCATTGGTTGCAAAATTAAAAATGGAAACAAAACTAAAAGTCAGTCTGCACTGATGATGTAGAAGAAAACCAATGAAAAAATTCTCCCTGAAAACATCTTTTGTTTGTCTATGCTCTAAGCAGTTGTGGTTATGGTCCCCTTTATAAAATCATGGTGGACATACACCAAGAAAACTACAACATTACATACAGTTTTGTCGTGGAAATCCAAAATTGAACAAACTTTCTGAAATTGGCAATTGAAATAATCAATGATGTTATTAGGCAGTCCAACAACATTAGAACATGAATCTGGGTGATAAACGCTGAACTGGGTTATAATGGAAATATATAAAAGACATATCTATAGATAAGGTATATTTAAATTTATTAAATACATTTCAGTACTTCTTAAAGTTCTACCTGATGGTCTGATACTGGGTCATCCCTCTAAATTCACTGTCCCCACTGATCACTTCACTCACATTGGTTTTTTTCAGTGTTCCTCATTCCCTGCTGCCTCAGGGTTTCTACAATTGCTCTTCCCTTTGCCGGAAATGCTTTCCTCCTCATGTAGTCATGGCTTATTCCTCATTTTTTCTTCAACTCTTGTATCAGACACCTTCTTCATATGGAGCTCCTTCTTGCTTACCCCATCTAAAGCTGTACCTCCACCACCCATTTGAAATAGTCTGCCTGGTCTTTTGCTTTTCCTAACCACTTTGCACTATCTGATGTCAATAGATGAGACTTGCTTTTTATTTGTTCTTTTGTTATAAAATTCCCCTGGAATGTAGGAGTGACTAAGGATTTTCTTCTTTCATTTGCTGCTGTATTCCAGTTTCTAGAGGCTCACAGGCATACAGTTGTTACATAAAAAAACATTTGTTGAGTAAAGAGACAAAAGTTATTACATGACTTGTGAAAGTAGTTTTACAATAAAGAAAATATATATTCATAGAAATAATAGAACTTTTTCTGTAGAAGGACCCATGCCTTAATGACTTTCAGAGTGCCTGCCTCAGTTTCTACACCAAAAATGCTCAATAAATAGGGTGACCATATGTCCTGGTTTACTCCTGTGGTCTCGACACATTAATTATTAATGATACCTCCTTTAATTTTCGCAAGTGTCTCAGGATAATAATATGATATTCCAATCAATAAATGTCTGATGAATGAAATATTGAAGACTACTGTGGACAAGTAGAGCTGTTTGAACTATACCATACTTTACAAACTCCACCCCCACACTCCCCCCCCTCCCCACCCCGCCACCATGCCAGCTGATTATGCATTTAATTGGGTGAAGTATCCAAAGAAAATAGCTTAACATTATGTCCCCCCCCCACCAATTTTATCTCCTGTAGGTGTCTTTTATATTTCCATTGAGTTCTGTAATGGTTCAATTCATTCATTAAGTATTTGCTGAGCACCTATTATATATTTGGTCCTTTAAGGATCTCCCTGTCTGGTAGGGATATTAATGGAATTTTAGGGCCTATGTCACAAATGTAAGTAGTTAATATTTTTAGAAACCTTCTGAGAAAAGGAAAACATTCTTTTAATGCCAATAAGAAAAATAAAAATAAAATTAACTGAAACTGGATTCTTCTAAAACAACAATGATGCTCTTAAATGTTTTCTCATTTCTACTGATTATACTCCCCCCAATTCTAACACCCTAAAAATAACACTAGCAGATTTTGGCATTGATTTAGTCTTTTTTTAAATAAATATTTGAAAGTTTTACATTTATGTAAAAAATTTTATATCCTATTTTTACTCATTATATCAAAGGTACTTTCAGAGCACTACAAAGTCACATATCATAAGCGCACATCATAATTATAAGTATGACAATAATTTATGTAAACTGCTTAATCCTCTTCATGGACACTTGATTTTTAAGTACATTGTTTAAGTTACAACAATTTTGTAACAAATGTCCCTGTGCTTCTCGATTACTTTATATTTTGATTTCCTTTGAGTAAGTAAAAAGTAGAATTACTCAGTCACAGGGTTTGAGCTAAACTTTTTATAGCTCCTGATATGATCTTCTACAATATGTTTACAAATTTATAGCTTTGGTGTCAATTTAAGTGTTATCCTTTTTTTTTTCTCCTCTAAGTCTAACCTTCATCTTTACTAACTTAGATATTACTATTATTTTCTCTTCTGTGACTAGAAGGGAGATGGAAAAATTGCTGAGCAGACAGCCAATAGCTGCTGTGATGCACAGACATATTTTTAGTATCTATGGGCCTGCTAATATAATTCAGTGATTAAAAGCCTAGATTTCAGATAAAATTTGAGCCAAATCTCACCTCTATTTAGTAGCTGCTAAAATTGTAGTTTTATACAAATTGTATAATTTCTTTGACCTTCAGTGTCCTAAAATGGATATGATTCTTGCTTCATAGAATTGCCACAGGCCAATTATTATAAAACCTCTAGCAGAATGTCTGTACATGGTAGGTACACACAATATTGGAGTTATTAGTATTAATAAGAAGGAAATTAGGCTAAGAGGGGAAAAGGTACACCTTTGTTGTTTTTACCTGATGGTTTCAATATTTAATTTACATTTTTTCTTTTGTTGATGGACTATTATTATACATTCCTCTGATATTATTCACGACTCTTCATTTGTGCGTGGCAGAAACCATTGCGAAATAGTTTTAGGAAAAATACAATCCATCGGCTCACGTGACCAGTGAATTCATGAGTGGATCTGGATTTGGGTCTCTTGAGTTCAGAGACTCTAACAATACTGTCAGGTCTCTCATGGCCTCTGGCTCTGCCTTTCACTCTCACTGGTCTACCCTGCTCCTCGTAAAGTGGTCTCATTCCCTCCTATGCAGACAGACACCTTCATATAGCTAAGGAACATACTCACCATTGGTTCCAGGCTTCCTCATTGCCACCTGGAAAGAGAGTTTCTGTCTCTCAACATCCATGATTTGCCTTCTGGGATTTCCCCTCTCAGACCCAACCACAATCCAGCCAACTTTTCTCAGGAGGGGCACTCACGCCCTAAAGCATCCTCTGTATACAATAAATGAACTTGCCTCCTGCTTTCAGAAAGGTGCTAATTTTGTCCCTTGGATTACTTTCTGAGTTCTGTGGCTCAGATGAGGAATTTGGGCTGAGAAAGTCTGGTTGCAATTGTTGTGAATGCCCAGGCCAAGGTCAGAGGTGAGCAGAAATAAGGTTTTGGGGGAATCTTTTGTTGGATATCTGAAAAACTATAGCTATCACGTATGCTTAGCCGATGACATTAGAGAGAACACTCTGTGCATAGAAGAACTATGATGTGCTGGTTTTTCCTGGTGAAAATTCCCTGTTTCCCAAGGCATTCCCCCAAGGCGTGGAAGGGAAGCTGTTATTGCCACCTTCTGGGGCCCAGAGAAAGAGGGCTACGCCGAGCACATTCTTCTGGCTGGTTTCCCAGGTTCCTCTTCTTGAGCTCTTTATTGAAATGCCTTAAAAAGTGGGGGGGAGAACTTGTTTGAGGTAAAAAAGTAATAATATTCTTTTGGTTGCTAGAGTAACATTCACGCTCTGCCACAAAGCGTCCCTTGGTGCCACTGTCAGAGCCATAAGAAGGCTCGTTTGTCAGTTCCAATGTGACATTTCTTATGTTTCCATATAATGCTTCTTAGATTACAATCCGTAGACAGTAATCATTGTCAGCGGGATCATCTTGGAAAACAAAGAGAAATATGAGCCTCCAACACCCCAGATCTGAACTGTTGCGTTTGCTCTAAGCAGTGTGCACCTGCTGAGGTGTGAGTAGGTGCCATCAGTGTCATTTCAGTGAGTAACGTGACTGACTTTGCTCCTGCTATGAACAAGGCCCAAATTTCCCTTCCGCTTCTAGGGCTGTTTGCCTGGCCTTCATTTTCTTTTGCGTATGTGCACGTGTGTGTGGTGTTTTTGCTTGGAAAGCTATTACCCCTTTGATTTGGTTTTAAAGGTTACAAGGCGCATTAGGCCAGAAATGTGAGGATTTTGCTGAATCCTTAGTGAAAAGCAATCATTGCTGCTCAGTTTCCTTCATTGATACTTACACACATTTTGACAAATAGTATGCGTTAGCCCCAATTATGTTGTCTGGTTTAGTCCTTCATCTCATTCTAGAAGTCCGGTATTTAGGGATACGGTAATCCAAGTAGATGATGAGGTCCTTGATGTCATTTAGCAGGTAGTGAGTTTTAGCTTGTTTTACTTTATTTTTTTTTTTAATGTTTATTTTTGAGAGAGAGAGAGGGAGAGAGCATACGTGTAGGGGAGGGGCAGAGATAGAGAGGGAGACAGAGAATCCCAAGCAAGCTCTGTGCTATCAGCGAAGAACCCCATGTGGGGCTCAATGTCAGGCTCCATGCCAGGCTGGATGTGGGGCACCACAGGGCTCGAAATCATGAACCATGGAGCCGAAGTCAGTCCCTTAACCCATTGAGCCACCCAGGTGCCCTACTTGTTTTATTTTTATTTTTTAATTGTTTTTAAATGTTTATTTTTTGAGAGAGAGAGAGAGAAAGGGGGGGAGGGGCAGAGAGCGAGGGAGACACAGAATCTGAAGCAGGGTCCCGGCTCGGAGCTGTCAGCCCAGAGCTGGACACCACACTTGAAGTCACAAACTGTGATATCATGACCTGAGCTGAAGTTAGATCCTCAACTAACTGAGTCACCTAAGCGCCCCCTGCCACTTGTTTCATTTTTAAACAATATTCCTTACAGAATGTAAATCACCTGTAACCTCTCTATGTAGACTGAGCAAAGCAGAAAAAAGTGAATCCAATAATAGACTTTCTCATATATAATAGAGACTGTTTTTATGTAAAATATCTAGCTAATTTGGACTAAAGCTTTTGTGTCAGTATTTAATTATTCAGATAATTGCCTTAATTTGCCACTGGAAATACATCTACACCTAAATGGAGTTAAAGTTGGGAAAGTAGCCCAGTGCTTTTGACTTTGTTTTATTACTTTACTCAGAATATTGGTATCTTCAATTCTCTATTGTTCTCTATATAGTTTTATTCCAGGCAAATGTATTTTTATAGCCCCAAATGCACTTATGTGTGAAAAAAATTTAAACTATGGATAATTTCAATTCTGTTTTCTCAGACTATATTTATCCCTACATTTCTAGATGCCAACTGGACATTTCCATTTGGCTCACCACAATCTCAGACTCCATGCACCTAAAATTGAGCTGTTAATCTAAAATCACATTTCATTTTTTGACCTGGATCATCCAGACTTCCTTCCCTCTCCATGGTACCAATCTCTACTTTCCTTTCCAGCTGCCTCTTGCATTGCTTATAGCAAAATTCTTCAGAGTTGTTTATACTTATAGATTACAAGTCCTCTCCTCTCTTACTCTCTTGAATACAACCTACTCAGGCTTTTTTTGCCTCCGCCTCTCCATGGAAACAACTCTTATCACTGATGACTTCCATGTTGTTCATTAAAGTCACTGCTCATATCCCAACTCTCTTTTTACTTGAACTACCATCAGCTTTTTCTGGATATATTTTCTTTCTTTGGTTTCCAGTATAACACAATCTTCTGACTGTTCTGATATCTTTATGACTAATCATGCCTAGTCACCTTTGCTGTTGCCTCATCACCTGCCGTTTGCAGGTTGGACTGCTTTGTAGCTCAGCACTTAGACTTCTCCTCCATATTTCTCCTCCTTACACAGATGTTCTCTTTCAGGTTAATGACTTCAAATGCTATTGATCACTTCAGACTTACATCTTCTGCCTGAAACACCTCTTTTAACCCCAGATATATGTACCTGGATGTTTAATAAACATCTAAAACCTTATGTATGTCCAATACTAAGCTGCTGATCCTTCCTCAATAATTCTATGCTTTCCGCGGTCTTTTTCATCTTACAAAATCCATTCTTCCAAATATTCAGGCCAAACACCTCAGAGTAATCATTGATTTCTTTCTTTCTCATATACTCCCAACTCCAATACATCAGTAAATCCTCTTATCTTTAAACTCACAATCAGAACTATCTACCTACTTTGTAGTGCCTGGTGCAAATGAACATATAGGGCCATTTATTAAAAACTTATTAAGAATTTCAAGACTATGGCAGTAGAGCATTAAATCAGAGATAGAGTCCTTCATGATAGCCTAGGATACATGCCTATGGAAGCTGTTCACAATATAACGATTGTAACTACTCACCTCTTCCACTTATATGAGATCCAAGCCACCAGGATTTTTTCCCCCTGAACTATTTAAATGGGGTCCAATCAGGAGTTCCTGTTACCCCTCTTGACCCTTCCAATGTATTCTAAACTGAACAGTCAGAGAGATTTACTAAAAGATAAATCATATAATTTCACTCCTTTGCTCAAAGCCCTCCAGTGACTGCCATTTCACTCGCAGTAAAACCTCCATTTCTCTCTGTCCAACCTGAGTCAGTGTGGCATCGGGTCGCACCTAGATAACTGCACTATCATCTGAGCCTTCTTACACCTGTCTCTCCTGATTTTGATCTGCCTGCATACCTTAACAAGACCCGTCTCTATGAAACACTGTTTTTACCACTTCGCTTTACAACATTCAATCCTTATCTTCTACTATCTCAAGTGAAAATTCCTCTTGCTCTTCAAGCCCTCCATGGTCTACCCCAACTCTGTAAAATAACCCATTGCCCCTTTTTTTCTCCATTCAGAAATCTCCAGTCATTTAGTCCAGCCAGTCTCCAGTATACCGTTGACACTTGAACAACATGGGTTTGAACTACCTGAGTTACTTATATGTGGATCTTTTTGATAAATACAGTACATACCATAAATGTATTTTCTCTTCCTTATGATTTTCTTAATATTTTCTTTTTCTCTAGCTGACTTTATTAAAAAACAGCATATAATACATATAACATATAAACTCTGTGTTAATTGACTGTTTGTTATTGGAAAGACTTCTGGTCAACAGTAGGCAATTCGTAGCATACTGGGTATGAAATATTATATCAAAATATTGGGGGTATCAAATATTGTATGCGGATTTTCAACTCTGTAATGAGTCAGTCCCCCTACCTCCACATCCTTCAAGGGTTAACTGTATTCCATAATCACTCATAATACTGCTAATATTATTTTTCTTAGTAGGAAGCACATTTTTTGCTTTATGCCTGTCTTGATCATGCACATCCTCTGAAGCTTACTTTGTCTCTACTTTCTCCCCAGAGCCTTCTCCAACTACCCTGATTCCCACTGATTTACCCTGCATTCTAATATCTATCCAACTTAGATTTTTGTACTACCTACCACAACGCTAAGATGTACTCTGTGGAATAGGTCACTTAATAAGCAAATTTGGGCAGGGTCCATACTTTTTCTATTTGATTATCCACTGCACTGCGAGCTTACCAAAAGTGCTCAACACACATTTATTTATTAACTCATTGTAGGCATATTAGGCTGTTTAATAGTTACTGATTTTTATATTTTATGTGTTAAAAACAAGGCACTAAATATAAAACAAACCAAAGCAGGGGTACCTGGGTGGCTCAGTCAGTTGAGCATCTGACTTTGGCTCAGGTCATGATCTCGTGGTTTGTGAGTTGGACCCCCACCTTGGGCTCTGTGCTGACAGCCCAGAGTCTGGAGCCTGATTTGGATTCTGGGTCTTCCTCTCTCTGCCCTCCCCCACTCGTGCGCATGCTGTCTCTCTTTCTCTCTCTCTCTCTCTCAAAAATAAATGAACATTTAAGAAAACAACAACAACAACAAAGCAGACCTTTTTGGAGTATACCAAGACGGCATGCAGAATACACAAAATAATGAGAGTTATCATTCATTGGGAGTCTGGCAAACACAGTACTAATGATTAGCTCATGTAATCTTCAACATAAACCTGTCAGTTAGGCATCAGTATTATTCCCATTTTAGCTGCAAGGATCCTGAAGCTGAAAAGGGTTAAGGAACTTTGTAAGGATGCAAAACTAGGAAGTAGGTAGAACAGGTTTCAAATATAGGTAGTCTGCTTGCTGGGCCCATCCACTGTGCTGGGTCGCCCCTCTTAGTCTACATTTGTTTACTATAAAATTGTAAGACTCTGGACCATTACCATAATTTCTATATGGAGTTGTATTTTCCTTTCTCGTATATCAGAGAACTATGGATTCTTTGGATTTTGTTTCAGTCAGATAACCAGAGAAACACATCCAAATATTCACCCATTTTCTCAGTTACAGGCACTTCATAAATAGCCCTTGTGGACCCAGGGCCCACATGGTTTGTGCATAGGGCCATCTTTCGGTTATTCTACAGTGGGACAAGAATTCCAAGTATTTGCCAGTCTTACAAATTAGTTTCCAGAAAGACTTATTTTCAGTAGTTGAGTTTAAAAACATTCTAAATTACATTTACTACAGTGTGTTTAAAGCTTTTTTTCTGGCCTATCTTTCTGAGTTGCAGCTTAATTTTTCACTGTCTCATTTTAATTTCTCTCTTTCTTTCTAGATTTCATCCTCTCATTCATTATTCTTTGTCTCCTCTCTGTTTCTGGCTTTTCTTCCTGCAGCTGGGCTTTTGTTAGAAGGGGTGGACACAGCTGCCCAACCATTTTCACATTCTTCACTGGGATGATTTTCTTGAGGTAAAACATCATTTAAGTATTACTCTACAATTAAATATTTCTGTCATTCTCAAATTCTGTGTCTGACAATCTGCCAGTAAGACCCTTTGCAGTTGTTTACATTGGTTTGGATCCCTCCCTGTTACACATTATTTTCTCTCTTCTGTGCTGGTTTGCCTTTTATGTAATATTGTGTTATAGTCCTCATTTCCTCTTTCTGTTTTATTTCAAGCCCCAACTTGGTTCCACGGTTATCTTTCTTTTTTACAGGGGGAGATATTCATTGACTACTTTCCCCTACAAATTTTTGAATACTTTTTAAAATAAATGTTTCATCAGTTTGATGGTCTAAGTTTTCAAAGGATTTAGGGGCAATCCTGGAGGTAGGAATTAGACTTTTCCTCTACCTTTGAAGACTCTTAACTTGTCCACGATGCTATTGGATTGAAGCAGGAACAATGTACGTTGATAGCACTGCTTCAGGGCACAGTGTCATACCACAAGAAAATAATTTGTGGTGGAAGCCTTAGACTATCTGCTTTGAGTCTTATTTCTCAATGTAAGTGTCTTTTAATCTTTAACAGTTATCCTAGACTTTTTCAGAGTAACACGTTAGCAGACTTTTCAATGGAACATTAGACATTGAAACATCTGATTCTTACTAATGCGTTGAATAGCACTTATTTATTATGCCTAGTTTATCTTCAGGTAAATAGGGACGTATTGGGATACCTGAATTGAAGGCTGCCATTTTACACATATAGAAGAGAGAGGGAGGAGGTGGATCAGGGGTAATACTAACATATTTAACAACTGTGAACACCAATGAATGAATGGAAGCCAGTTTCAGAGTTGGGTCTTAGAGATTCCTATCATGCTAGTACTGAATACCTTGGTTGCTGAATTATTGGGAGGCTGAGGTCCCAGTGGAGGGCATCAGGGTGTGCACATGAGGGACTTAAGTTAGTATGGAATTATTCTCATACTTTAATAGGTGGACACATGTTAGTCTTGGGTGAGAGCGTGCTCACAGTTGATTTATTTTTATTCAGGTATTGCCATCCCCTTCCATTTTATACAGTGTGACTCACAGAGGGGAGTATTGGGATGGCGTATGATTTCCCATGGTGGTTCCTAGTGAAATGTGTTCACATCAAGGTTAGATCTTTTTAAATTGAAGTTCTCAACTCTATGGTAATCAAAGCCTACCTTTGTCTGCAGAAGAAAGTTTTATATTTCAAAGGCACTGAACTTGGGATTGAGGTTTTTTGTACCAGTTATTAACTGTAATTTTGGGGAAATCTATTAATAACTGATTTCATCCCCCCTTCCTTTTCAGTAAAAAGAAGGGAATTGAATTGATGAGCTATAAGATCCCTTTAAGATCTAGCATTCTCTACTTTTATTTAAATAACAATATGAAAATTATTTTGCCTGACACTTTAAAAATTTTTTTTTAACGTTTATTTATTTTTGAGACAGAGGGAGACAGAGCATGAACGGGGGAGGGGCAGGGAGAGGGAGACACAGAATCTGAAACAGGCTCCAGGCTCTGAGCCATCAGCCCAGAGCCCGATGCGGGGCTCGAACTCACGGACAGTGAGATCGTGACCTGAGCTGAAGTCGGACGCTGAACCGACTGAGCCACCCAGGCGCCCCTTACCTGACACTTTAATAGAAGATTGAGTAAAATTCAATTCATCTTTTAGGGTGTGTAGGTAAAGAAAAAGTATGACCAACTTCTGGGCATATAAACCATCCTTGATAATTCTGTACTCATTTTTTTTTTCCCCCACACACAACCATGTTTAAAGACTATCTGACTAAAATCTTTTTTTTGTCCTTTAATTTGAATACAAAATCAGCAATGATTACATAAAATACATTGTCTTTCTCTGTATATTTAGCATTTAATTGCATGCTGAAATATCACTATAGCCTTTCTGCAACGAGCGTACAGTTATCCTAAATTCTTCTCCCTGCTTATATGGAAGATGTAATTTTCAATGTTTATTTCAATTGAAAGCGGTTGAACTTTGTGAAAGTTCATTATTGAGATTGCATTTGTCACCTTCAGAATCATGCAGAAGGAGCTGTTTTTCACATTAATGACACCTGTATAGTAAGTCAGAACTATTAATCGGTGGTATAAACAGTCCATAGCTTGATTAAAAGGAGGAATCAAGAAAAGGTAATTTCTTCGTAAACTTTAAAAACCGCTCTGAAATTAATCTGGATCACATATGAGAATTCCCTTAGCCTTTGGCATTTCCACGGGTCTCAGAAGCACAACAGCTAAATTGTTTAGGTCATGTGCTTCCACCTTTGCACTGATAACCTGTTTTACAGACAGCGGCTTTCGTCCCTAGTGATCACATTTTGATAATGCTCTTACTTAGACACTAAATCATGATCCTTCACACAAAACTAAATATATTCCCCTTAAGGTTAAGACCAATATTCTGCCTGTCCTAATTATAGCATCAGTTTCCATGCTTTAGGTCTTCTGTGACAAACATGTCATTAATGAGGAAACTGCCCTGAAATAATAAGAGCCTTGTTTATGATTGGGTTTCAATATATTTTTTGTTGACCTGAGGTATAATCTTGGTTGGTTCTAATTTAACTCGAGTGTATATACTTCTTAAAGACATTACAACTAATTAAAGAATGAAGCTAGGAACCAGAAAGAGGAACTATAATAGGAAATATCCAACCTGATGTTTTGGCCACAAATGTATTCATTTGTTTTTCCATTTACTTCCCTACCCACCATTAAAGAAATATTTATTCAGGGCCTAATATTTTCTAGACAAAGTATTAATTTTGGTGGCATAAAAATGAAGGAAAACAGACCTCCATCTCAAGGAATTTACCTTTTGGGAATACATCAAAGATATACATTATTTTAATATACTTGGGTGTGTAAAACTAGAGAAACATATTACAAAGTACAGAGGTGGGGTGCTTGGGTGCCTCAGTGGGTAAGCCTCCAACTCTTAATTTCAGCTCTGGTCATGATCTCACATTTTGTGATCTCGAACTCTGCTTTGGGCTCTGTGCTGATAGTGTGGAGCCTGCTTGGGATTCTCTCTCCCTCTCTTTCTCTCTGCTTCTATTCCATTTATGTGAGTGCACTCACTCTCTTTCTCTCTCAAAATAAATAAATGTACTTAAAAAAATGAAAGGAAAAACCACAAAGTACAGTGACAAAGTACAGTACAAAGACAAGTAATGGTAAGAAACAATTATAAGGTCCTATCTGTGCCAGACAATCATCTAAGTATTTTATATTTAATCTTTATGATAACAAGTATGAAGTGAGTCCTACAATTATCATTCTCATCTTACAGATTGGAAACTGAAGTACAGGAGGTTATTTGCCCAGTGCCACTCACTGATTTTGGGTCCACTGAGAGGAATCATGTCTCACAGAGGGATGATTGAGCTCTCTCAGAGCAGGGATAGATGAGGTCCTGAGAACAGTTATAAAGGACACAGTGCATGGCAACTACTGAGCCAAGTAGGTCCTTCCAAAATCACATCCTATAAAAGGATGTTTCCATCTAGAATATCTAGAATGTTTTATTCTATGTTTCTTGCACTCTGAATAAAGCTGCAATGTCTGCTAGTGTTAGCATTACATTTGTCTTCCCAGACATATGTATGTCACAATCAGTCCTTGATTTTAAAAGTCTATTTATTGAAAAGGGTTTAACAGCTCACAAACTCCCCCACTTTCCCAATTTAATCAATACTGTATTGGTCAGGTATCCAATAGGATTTCTATCATCGTCCATCTGCAGGGACAGAGATGGATAGATTTATTTAGCATGAGCGATTGACTACATGACTGTGGAGACTGAGAAGTCCCACAGTCTGCCACCTGTAAGCTGCAAGCCAATAGTATAGTTCCAGTCCAAGACTGAAGGTCTAGTCCAAGGACAGGAGAAGACTGATGTTCCAGCTCAACAGTCAGGCACAAAGAATGAATTCTCCCTTCTTCTTCCTTTTTGTTCTATTCTGGCTTTTGGTGGATTGGCTGATACCCACCCACACTGGGGAAGACAAGCTGCTTTACTCAGTCTATTGAGTCAAATGCTAGTCTCTTTGGGCCACACCCTCACAAACACACCCAGAAATAATGTTTAATTAAATATCTGGGCACCCAGTGACCCAGTCAAATTGACACATGAAATTAACCCTCCCAAGTGCCAATGCATGAAGCATCGTTTATCACCAGGTACCAGAGACCCAAAAAGGGAGAGGCCCTTTGCTGCTGGCAGGTGTCCAAGTACTTTAGCTATCAGGCCACAGACATCTTTCTGGTTGGTTCCCATTGCCTTGTGTTAGTTTTTTCTGACTCTGTGGAGCTCTGGATAAATTTATTGTTCCAGTTAATCACGAGAAAAAACATTAAGGAAAATAGTAATTCAGCTGGTATGTCTGAAATTAAGACTTCTTTTATAAGTTTTCGAATATTATGTGATCTATTTTCTGCCTAAAATAGATTATACCCAATTTTGATGAGGAGGGAAAAAGAATTCACTTATCATAGTTGTAGGATTGTAAATTGGTACAACCTTTGCGAGGGAAATATGCATATATTTTGACATGATAAGATATAATAGATACACACAAAGTTAAGGGAACAGTTGTTAATTAGAGATACTTTATTGTAAAGAAAAAATCAGAAAATTTACCTCGTAATAGGGGGTAAGCCAAGTAAGTTATGTTATATCCAGACAACGTAGCCAGTTAAATATCACACTGTGGAAGATTATTTATCAAAACAGGGAAAAGTCAATACTATATTTAGTATTACATGAAAAAACAGACTGATAATATATTAGTATATTGTTAGTATGTAGCAAATAATATAGTCAATATGTAATTTTTATAAAGAGAGGCAAATATATATGTAAGGCAGAAATACATGTATATAAAATCTGTACGCATATGAATATGTGTATATGTATATATAGACAATTTCTGGAAGGTTTAAACTAATATTTTACTAGTGATAGAATTGCAAGAATTAAAAAAAAAAACCTCTTTTTTCTGCCTGAGCTTTCATTGACATGAATTGTACAATTAGAAAAAAAAATTATTACACATATTAGTACTAGGTAATGAGAAAGAGATCCAGATAAAACAGAATAAAATCAAATTTCTCACTCTGTCTTCATTAAATTACTTTTTATTATTATTTTTAGTAAACCTTGTCCTTCTCATCCAGATTTGAGCTACTTTTCGCCCACACCACTTATTGGTTCTTTGGCTAATTGTCCTTCCGAAGGTCTTTAATAAAGATAATTATAGGGTTCTTTCTTGCTTGAATTAACTAGTCTACATTGTTATCATCACTTTCACATATGAGAAAAGAGTTCATAATTAATAAAGGGCAGTGCTTTGCAAAATGCATTGCATTTCATTTCAGTTTATTCTACATCAGAAGACATTATATAGCAATACTCACGCTGTGGCTGGGCCACAGGTGTGGGGGTTAGTTCCCATTGTATCCTGTAACATTTAAAAAGCATGAGGTTTTCCACATAAAAATCCAGATATGGGGATTCTCTTGAAAAACAGATAACTCTCATAATGCAGTTCAAGTTCCCACCAGACAGTGACTGGCTGGAGATGAGTGGCCACTGTCCTTTGGAAATGGACACACTTGCTCCAGTTTGCGACAGTCTACACCACTCCTTCCTTATCTTATACCTAGCTCAAATTCCTTGCCTAAAGTTACAGGCATTTTAGTCTGCTATCCTATTTTGAATCATCTCTATTTTCATCATGTTCAAGGATAAGGATGATAGAATTGAGAAATAAGTATTCTGTTTACTATCTTACATGACATCCTCTAAGTGACAACTGACCTTCTAATTTCAGAGTATGTTTCTTTTTTATTTCCCCAGAAAGACTGAAGAGAGAAAAAAATGGAGGGAGGGAAGGAAGGAGGGAGGGAGGGAGGGAGAGAGAGAGAGAGAGAGAGAGAGAGAGAGTCAGAGAGAGGGAGAGAGAAATTACACACGAAAGGCATTTATCAGAGGAATATGTGTCATGTCAAGAACACTGATAATTGGACGATTTTGTTTTTTCTGGTTTACAACCTTATCAATGCCCATACAAAATCACTTTATTTGTATTTAAACAGCTCAATATTTACTCAGTTTGCACTTTAAACAATTGAGTCTTTTTTCCCATTGCCTCAAGGTATAGAGGCAGAAAAATAATGAAATATTAAAAGACTAGCTTTGCAAATTTATGGAAATCAAGAACAGAAAAGCAGAGTAGCTGAAAGTCCTACAAGGGGACAGTGATGCTCTGGCCCTTTGGGACATTGAGGCATCAACCAATGTGCCATTAAAAAATAAAACCTGTGAGGAAGCAGTGCCGGAGAATAAAAGCCTATTAAAGTGCTCCTAAGAGTTAAGGCTCTTGCCAGCACAGCCATCTGTCAAGAGATTATGGAGAAGGAAATTTCTGCAGGAATTTTCCCTTGGGACCAGATGAAGTGCCAAGAAAAGGTGTGTGGCATCAGGAGTGAAGACAAACTCGGAGAGTCTTCCGCAGCGCTTATCACAGACAGAGAGGGACCCTTCAACCCACTGAGTCTCAGGGAAGAGGAAGGGAAGAGAGGAAGTCTCTGCATTGCCTTCAGCTGGAGAACCGAGGTCAGGGGAAAAAGAGTTTATGAAAACAAATCTCTTTAAGGTAAGTTAAACTTTGTTGCATTGAATTCTGAGAATTTTCCGTAATTCAAAGACGATGACGTAATTTACGTTTTTTGGAAAGTTTTTTTGAAAACTTTAATATTTGGAGTTGGTGAAAATACCCAAGATATTTATTTATAGGAAATCTATGAATGCACTGTTTTTACTTATTTCTTCCAAATAAATGCTGGGTAAAAAGTGATCAAGGTGGACTCATGAGTATTTGCCTGTAGAGAATTAAGTTCACGCTATGCTGTGAACTAATTAACAACCACACAACCATGAAAGTTGCAAGAGTTAGTGACAGGGACAAATATTTCATGAAGTTCCTGGAATCATGTCAGGAAAAGATACTTTAATTTTTAAGATTCTAAGTAGATATTAGTTTATTCCTTGACCTATGTTCCTATATAGTACCACTTTGTGTTTATTAACAGTAATTATTCCTCATTTCCTTTGTGATTGGCTTATTTTTTTCCCTTCTTAAGAGAAAAATGTTGATTATAAAGGTAGAATAAAAATATCACAGATTAAAAATGATCACAGATTAATTACCTAGACTACAAGATAAACATTATACATTTTTTCTTTCAGATTTAAGTCAGAAAGAGAGTTGTCTCTTTAAATGTCAGGAAAATAAATATGTAAGAAGGTATGTTTCATCCCAAGTTAGCAAATGTTTTTAAACCTATGACAGTGATAAGAAATTGTTGATCAGAAATTGGATTAAACATAGTTTAATTCAATTTTATTTTGTCTTGATCAAAATAAAGACATTTTGTTTAACCCATTGATTGCTTGGAGAATTGGAGATGAGGAGTCATACATATCAATTCTAAACAAGAAATAATTTTATCTGCTGGGAAAGAATAGGAAATCAAATAAAACAGAGCTAGTTCTGAGTGATCACAGTGATCCAGTGTTCATGCTGGCACTGTGCCCATATCAGATGATTGTGTCTGTAATTGGAAAGAAATTATCTTGTGAATTTAAGTCAAGTTATTCTATGAATTCAATTATAATGGACAATTAAGTTCAATAACCCAGGCTTTTGAATCTTCCTTCCTGCCCTACAACGAAACAAAATGAAACAAAAAACCAATTTTGTCTGAATTATCAAGATATTGTTTAAATTCTTTTTATTTCATTATTTCATTAATTTTTCCATTCACTTGTTCATTCAACCAATATTTAGCAAGCACTGTTTAGCTGGAGGGCATTATCGGGCTAGCCATGAAATAATCAATGCACATGGTCCCTGTTCTCAAAGGGCTTACAGTCCATTACATGGCATCTAACTTATCCCTTCGGCTTCAAAATAATTTGAAAAACAAAACTTAAATATTATTTCACCAATATGAATTTAAGTTTAACAAAGTCAAGTAATAGCAATAGGGAGTATCATGTTAATATTATAATTAAGGACTCTTAGTACATTGATTTTATTTGTACTTTAGTATCTGAAAATTTTGTTTAATTTAGCAAGGGCTGAAATGAGCATTATTTACTCTACTCCGGTGTTTTCATTAAATAGGTTTGTGGTTCTTTAAAAAACACGGAATAGATTAATTTTACGTGTAGAAAAGGACAAAGAATTTCTATGCCGTAAAACGTAGACTTAAATTCTATTGGAGATCTACAAATACTGTGTTTTGTTTGTGATCAAAGTCTTATTCCTGACTATAAGGGTATATCTCTAAACAGAGTGTATTTGAAATAAGAAATTAGATTCTTACCTGCTATATCCATTGTTGTTCCTAAGATTGATTTGGGAATATGTGTATTTCTAGCACTTTTGGCACTATTACAATGGTTGGTCCCCAACAAAAGTGATATTCAAGTTTTTGAGTTATGGAGATTCTCTCTGGGATCTTTGCCAGAAATAATGAAGTTCTTGCTTGGATGAATGGGTCTGGAAACTGTCACTTCAAATAAAATGTGCTTATTATAGAGCACTATCATCATATCTTTTCAAAATAATAAAATACTAAGTTCAATAGTCAATATTTTGATAATGTAACATATGCACAGGAGTATGAATATAACATTCTTTTCATAGGGAATGGGTTAGTCAGAGGGAACAAGTTGGAATTAAAGAAACATACAACTATTAGGAATAAAATCTGGGTCATTAAAATAGTAGTTCAGAGGTCTGTGAGGAAAGAGAGCAACTGATTATTCTTGCCTTTTTTTTTGTTTTCCTTTCAGATAAAATCTTTATTAGGTTTCTAGTTGGGAGTCCGATGTGTTTAACCTTCGTATATTGGTCACAAAACATGTTCTTGTACTACATGGTTTTGAATATTTTTTTCCTTTTTTTTTTTGTCTCTTGAGTATATAGGGATGGAGGACACATGATTTTTGAGGTTCTCTGATTATTAAGAGTGGACACAACCCCCTCCCTGCCTACCTAGAACCTGAGTGCTTTATATCCAAAAAAGGTGATAGATCTCTACCCAAAACTTGGTAACTCAACTACTGTTCAGATTCAGTAAATCACGGGCAGCAATGTAGGGTTGTAGTTAAGCATGGGATGCTAATATCAAACCTCCTTGGTTTCAGTCATAACTTTGCCAATTACTGCTTTGTGAGGGCGAGTCTCTTACCCACTTTCCTTAGGGCATAAATGGACATAATAATGGCACTATTATTATTGTGTGAATCAAGTAAGATAATGTATATATGGTACTTATCATATTGCAAACCCTCACAAATGTTAGTGATGGTGATGGTGATGATGACGATGATGATAAATGTCTGCAGAAATTCAGACTTTTCCAGGGCTTTATCTGGATTCTTGCTTGTCCAGTTTGGGGCATCTTTATTGCATCCCATGCAAGCCACCAGAGACACCTTTTAGAAAGTGAAAATCTGATCTTGTTACTTTCCCAAAGTGACACTCCATTACCTTTGGCTGAAGACCCACATTTCCTACCAGGGACCACAAATCTCCTCTCTCACCCTCCTCACAGTGTTTCACACCTCTGAATCTTGGCACACGTTTGTTCCTCTGCCTAAAACCCTTCCTCTTTTTTCCCCACCTGGCTAATTCCAACTTAACCTTCAACACTTAGCTCAAGCTGTCAGGAAGACTTTTCTGATCCCACCTTCACCCCCTCTGCATACTCAGGACTGTGCATAGGTCTGCCTTGGCTCTAGTTTTCCAGTCTGTCAGCTTGTCATTTCCTTCAAAAGACTGTGAACTATTTGAAAACAGGAGCTATATCTTTTTTTCATTAACTCAGAATTTAGTATAATTTGTGTCACATAGAAGGCGCATAAAAAATGTTAATAGGTTGAATGAATGTTCTGGGGAGCAGGCAGGGAGTAGTGATTCTTCTCCTTTTATGAATGTGTTTGTCTTCTGGGTACTGATGCCACGCAGAGGTACTGACATAAACACAAGAACCCAGGAAAGGTAAGGTAAGCATGGCCATTCTTATTTTATCTTTTATGCTGCTGAGCTGAAGTAAGTGAACCAGCTGTAGTGCTTTTCATTTTAAACACCATTTTTAAAAAGCGCACATTGGCAGTAAAGAAATGGATTATTTTTATTGAAGTTTTTTATCATACTAGTTGGCCTGAGGAATTACTGAGGTGGTGATAAGACACTTCTGGATCTTTGCCATTTGCTCTTCTCTTAGAGGTTATATTGGAACTTGTGCTCAGAGGTCAAGATTATAATGGTCTTTAGAATGATTATATCAGTCCGAATGTGAAGATGCGGTCTTAGGATATCAGATTTCTACACAAAATATTTTATTAGACAATTAGTGTTGTTACAAAGGTATTGAAAATGTTTATGGAAATAATTAAGCTGCCTTACAAGAGTCTCCTTAAAATTCTCACATTACTCTGACATTTTGAATATGAATTGGGATTTAATGTGGTTTGCATAATTTTGAATAAGCAAATGCGGAGGACAGTAAGATCCCTTTTGCACCATTGGTGCTTCTAGAAGCTCCAGTTTTGAATTTTCTGTACCTTGTGGGGAAAAAAAAGAAAACTGTTTGCCAACTACAGCAAGGGCCTCTGTCTCCAGGTTCTTTCCTGCCCTCTCCTCTCTCTGGCACTCGTCAGGGGCTCTGCTCCTGCTCTCACAACTAGAACCACAGAAGAGGAAAAACAGCTCATAACAGGCCTGCACTCACTGCTGCTTTGCTCATTCCGGGCTAGCTGCCGTTCATTGGCCCCTGCTTTCTCTTGCCAGCCATGTAGATGTGAGGCTGCTCAGAGCCTCACTTTTCAGGTTCTGTATCCTCAGCACAGCACAGCGAACCAAGATTCTGCGCTGTTAGTTTCCTAAGTCTTGTTTTAGCCCTCAACTTGTCAGGCAGCTGTGTTACTGCCAGCGGTTTTCCTTGCTGGTCCTATACTTACTATGAAAAACAGTTGTGTCACAAGCCGGTTGGGGATGAAAATATCACAACCCCGAAGTAAACTGCTATGGCTGTAAGTTATACCAGAATAAGAATAAATTAGAATAAAACTATACCACCTTTTTAAAAAAAAATTTTAATGTTTATTTATTTTTGAGAGAGAGAAAGAGACAGAGCGTGAGTGGGGGAAGGGCAGAGAGAGAGCGAGACACTGAATCCTTAGTAGGTTCCGGGCTCTGAGCTGTCAGCACAGAGTCCTATCCGGGGCTCGAACACGGACCACAAGATCATGACCTGAGCTGAAGTTGGACGCTTAACCGACTGAGTCACCCAGGTGCCCCAAAACTACACAACCTTCCGATAAAAGTATTAGTTTTCCTTCTCTCCTTTATTCTTTATGATCTACTCACATAGGTACTAAGGATTGCTTATTTTTATTTTTAACAAAATTGACTGAAGGTCTACTATATACCAATATTTCGAATTTAAAGTATACTCTTTGGGGAAATGAAGCTACGTAGTGAATTACTGCTTTATGATTTCAGGAACTGGGATAATCCTTGAGACATAGTAGAGGCTTAATCTTTGTGAATACTTGAATATACTAAACAAATTAGACCACGTGGTATATGTAGGCAACTTGGAGAAGGTTGTATAGATTCTATTTCATTTTTAGGAAGAAAAATGAACTGGCTTCAGAAAATAATGGAGAGACCATCCTCTGGTCATTTGCTTTCTCTGACACATTTCAGTGGGAGGATCCTCACAGGAAAGAGCCTTTAGGCCCCACTGTGGGATCTCCCAAACTGTCACTTTTGAAAGACTGTCTCTAAGTCATATTGAAGTTAACTTGTTTTTTTTTTTTTTTTCAGAGAAAAAATTAACTAAAATTGTCATTCAAAGTTATGTTTTCTATTATATGAAAAGTGGTTGTCAATGAGGCACTCAAGGTCAGGGTTGGTAGCTGGCTTTATCTTCCTTTAAAAATGAATTTAATGACTTCATTAAAATCTAGGGATATATAAAAGGCAGCAATACTATCACTAAGTTAACAGAGATTTACTTATCAGACTTTCAAACAAGGAATTCATCAAGCTATAAATTCTATCCAAGGAACAGAACTGTATTCAAAGAACATGTGGATCATATCTCCTGTCATGCCCTTGATGACAATTCTGATGTTGTAAATGTATTCTAGTGTATGGCTAAGTGAAGGCTGCTTCTTGTCTCAGCTAGCTCCAGCTACAGAAATCGACCAGGAAAAGACAGACTTAAGGATTTCCTCTTTTTTAGGGAGCCAGTATGCCCAGAGCATCCTGGCTTGTCTATTCTGAATCAAGTTTCTATATTCCCAAGTTAACCTATCTAGATGTCCTTACGGCTGTTTATCCTTCTAGGTGTCCTTAAGGCTGAGAACTGGCCTTTGAGTAGAGTCAGCTCCCAACGTGGCTCAAGACTCAAGGCGATTCAAGAGAAAAAAAAAAAAAACAGAGACAAGTATAAGAGACAGTGACTAAGACTTTGACAGATAGCCGCTGAAGGAAAAGCAACACACACACACACACACACACACATACTCACACACCATTTATGAAGAGATTGAGACATACTATGGCAGTGACTTATTCATCTTTGATAAAGAACTAAGTTCTTTAAAGAAAAATGGCATAATTAGAGTAAAACTATTTTGACTCCAAGAATCGATGGTTCTGTCAAATTGGCCTTCTTTTTGACATGCTTGTCTTTACCTCAAGACCTTTGCACCAACTATTCTGCTACTTGAAATGCTCTCTCTCTATTTTCACATGACTGACTTCTTGTCATCATTTGTAATTTTCAACTTAAATATCAACTTCCTCAGAGAGGCTTTTCCCGACCACAGTAAAGAAGGCAACTCATTACTCACCTGACATGACTCTATTTTAATTCTTTGCATTGCATTGTACTCACCAACAGCTAATATTTTTTATTGTTTACGTTAAAAATGTTTTTTTTTCTCTTCTCCATTACCTTGGCATAGCATAAGATCCTATGAGTACAGGTTCTTGCTTGTTCTCTTTCTATCCCTCGGTTGCCGCATAATAGATATCCAATGAATGAATATTCACCCAGTGGATGATGACTTTTTTATTGTTAAAAAGTTGCTTGGATTTTAACTTACGTTTAATAAAGACTTGTTTAACTGCATTTGAAGATTAGTAATAGTGGGAGGAATTCCAATAAAACTATTTAACTCTCACAATTTTCTTTCGCACTTCCCTTCCATTTGCCAATTTGGTGTGAAATGGCCTTGATCTTTTGTCTTAGCTATTTATAAAAAATCAAAATTATTCATACAAGTTTTAGTGAGTTTTAGCATTGTATTGAAGTTTGATTTAAAGGCTGACATGATTTCTGCATATTTCACAATTGATTAAGCCACCAACCAGAGATACATGGAAGGGTCAGGTTTCTATCATTCCTTTTTGATGTGTCTAGGCTTTTAGATGAGGGATAACATGTTCAGATTAAAAATGTCATGGCATTACTTTTATTTTGTCATGTTGTATATTGCTTTTCTCATTAGTGTTGTCACTGGTGTTGTTTACCTTTGTTGAATAACCAATGACAGAGACGTGCTGCTAAAATGTAATACAGAGTTTAGTTATCGTGGTTTTGTGATGATAAACAGGATCAATAATAACCAACCAAGTTATCCTCATATTAAGCTGAATTATAATTGTTAAATATTTTTTAATTTGTTTTGCAAATCTAGCAATCTTCTAAAATAACCTCAGTTGGACAATCTTCTATTCACATCAGGAGTATGTTGTGACACCTGATTCCAAAAAGTATTGAGTAATTTACTTAAATATGCTGACAACAAATCTGCACCAATTGATGAAAACATTTGGTGCAGATGAAAGCCCAGGAAATGAAAGGAGCATATTTGGGTAACTATAACACATTCCATGATCAGACCTGAAATTGAGATTGGCACCTACAAAAATATCGCCATCTCCTTCATCCACCACACCAGTATGTTTGAAAAAATTCTATTGTCAACCACTAGCTCTCAAGAAACATACCTCTAAGTCCACTTCCTTCCTGCCTATAACACACAGTGTGTCTGTGACTCAGTCCTCGTGCTGTGGTTCTTGCTTGAGCGTGATGGAAAACCATGTGAGGAGCTCTGTTCCCCACTGCACGCTGGACACCACTGTCCTGCTGGTTTCTGCTGACATTAAACAAAATCTTTAGGGTTCAGGAAGGTTGGGCAGACACATCAGAGGCAAATGTGTAACACCGTGGAACGTTTCTGCTTGGCCTGTTGGGTTTGACATGCCAGAATAGCCCACAAGGAATAGCAGTGCCTTTTGAAGTAGCTGAGATGCTTCCCTGATGTCACTGCTCTGAGTTTTAGATCAATGCCTGGGAGATGAATCAGAACATGTGAGGAGAGTCACCGAGGGGAAATGTGCTGGAAAGGTTGCAGGAGTGAAGCACCCAAGCCCGGAGAGAAGGTGGGGTGAGATGTGCAAGCAGGAAAAAACAAAGGGCTGAGTCATTGGAGGCCTAATTGACAATGGCACAGCTGTGACAACAATTTGCCGGCGGCCTGACCTATCTGATGAAAGGGTCTCTGCTTTCCTTGGAACCTCAGAGTTGCAGTGCATGGTAGGAATGCACCACTCGTGTTTCCAGCTGGCTCAGCCTCATAAATACCTAAACTCACAAGATGACATTTTTAATGCTCTACAATTGCTGTTCTGCGTTTATATTTATTGCAATTCAACATATCCATTAGTGCATCTATCATTGATAAGTTTGTCACTGCTTCAGGAATACAGTCCATCATGCTGCATCAATTTTACTTTACATGCTATTAATGTACTATAATGCAGCTTATAATATCATGTGGATATATTTGATTAGAGAGGTGCCAGAGTCAGTCAGATTGCCCTGAGAATTGCAAGAGGACCCAAAACCTTTATTTGTTTGTGGTAAAGATGAACAGCCTTGGTGCACAGTGAATGTGTTAATATAACAGGTGTATCTTCTTCACTTTCTTAAACAGGCACGGAAAGGAACCAATTTAAGCAATCTATTTTGACTCACAACAGACTTATAATATTTTGTTGACACTTGACATGTTTATTCTTTTAGCAAAATCATAATCATGTTTTAATATTTCCTGCATGCAATTAGCAGCTTTATTCAAGAGGCAACGATGGCATATGAGTCCAGGAGAGAGGACCAACTATGGCTTTCCAAAACGAGGTAAATCAAAATATTAAAATCTCAGCAAATAAAACACAGCTTTTAAATACACGACTTGAGATATTTCTGGATGCAGTAACAATTTCTGTTAAAAAGAAACAAAACAAAAGGCACCTGTAACAAATATTTGAAATTGTAGAGAAATTAACAATGCTCATGAATATGGACTCTATCATTTCATTTCTACATTTAAAATCTGACAAATCACCGTTAGTGTCCATGAACTGGAGGATGAAGTAGGTCAGGACAGTCTGAACTATTTTAACATTTCTGGCCATAATGAAATGCTCTAGCCGCATTTTAAATCTTCTTGTACCAACTGCAAATTATAAAAGAAAACCTGTTAGGCACTTAAAAAATCTGTTTGTGAAGTATTATCAAACCAACCTGTGAAGATTGTTTTTTAGAGGGTCAAACCCAGTAGTCAGGCAGATAGGCGTTTGAACCCTTACTGGGTTACTTTTCCAATGTGTAGCATCAGGCAAGGTAGCTGATTCTTCCAGCCTCGGTTTTCTGTATGTTTAAGGAAGATAGTGAGACTCAATGCATTGATTGTTCTTAGAATTAAATGAGATGCCAGGTCTGCTACTTCCATGCAATGTAATACACGTAGCTATTGGAAAGATTTCGATGGCCCTGTATGTGATTTTACAAAATGGTTACTCAGAACTCTTCAAATTTAAAACATTTAAGCTCAGAGTATTATACCAATTATGTAAAAACGTGATATAAAATATATATGCGCGGAAAACTTTGGGTAGGGTATACAAAGCGTGGAAATCTGTAATAAGGTAAGATACCAGCAAAAGATTTCCTTTTCATATTATGTCCTTTTAGAGTGTTTGAAGTCTTGCTGTCTGTTCATATTATTTTTACGATAAAACCCATAGTTTAAATTTTTTAAAGGATGTAATTCATTAGAAATATTAACACATTATCTGGCACATAATGATAGCTCTATAGATGCCAGCTGTTTTCATAAAGGCAATAATAAATGCTTCTTTTCCCCACGAAATGTGATAGACATCTCTGTTGCTACTGTATTGAGGAATGTAAAGTTTGACCCCGAGTTTAAATAGGAGGAAGTTGTATGGGAACCGATAGATTTACAAAGTCCGTGCGATAAAATAAAATCTCCAAGTGTGGGTACATCAGAAGGCACCAGCAGTAGGAGGGGTTGCTTAAAAAGGCTGATAGCAATTTGGGGGTGTCTTCATAAACATCGAGTGCACAGGAGGAGTAGGGCCGCAGGCCCTGTGTACTCTTAGCTGTGACAGCTCTGGAAACGGGTCATGGCCAGGTTTCCTATCCTGCAAGGAATGCCGCGGATTTGAGTATGTGCACAGGAAGGTGATCTGGATGGCATCGGGAACAGAGTTCCTATCACTGTGAATGGCTGAAGCTGCTAAGGACCTGGGCAAGTGAAGAAAAGGAGACCCTGCTGATGACAGTTCCAGGGCTGCCACACAAGAGAGGGATTCAACTTAATCTGTGTTAGTTCCTGAGGGCAGAACTGGGACCACTGAGTAGAAGTTAAAAAAAGACATAATTCAGCTTACAGCCGCAGCTAAAACCCAGCGTGTCATGATTTATAGCAGCAAATGCTACCCTAGGCAAGGATAGACTTTTCTGTTAAATTCTGAAGATAAAACATACCAAAGCATCTGGATTCTCACAAGGATAATGTCCCAAACCTAAACTAAATAAATAATCCCTGCAGATACAGCTTTACAAAGGTTAGATACATCTAGCGGATGAACTTTGTGTCTGCTGCAGAGCCTCATGCCATCCGGGCTCTATCTCATTGCTGCCCCCACCTGTGTGCACACGTCATGTGTGATTCTGTCTCTTCAGTGCTTTTACTCCATCCTTTCATTCTGGTATCACAACTTACAGAGTTCAGTACTGGGCATCCCTGACTACCGATGCTGGGCTTATCTCTCTGCCTTCAAATCCCACGCCCCCAGTTTTTATCCTCTGTGCCCTCTTAATATGTGTTTCTTCTCATTGAAATGTGAACTCCTTGAGCGTCTAAGTGCAATATATATTTGCATCCCCAGAGTAGAGTAAACCTCAGTAGATTGAATCCCATCCCTTTGTGAAGAGTAAAGGGGGCAATTACAGACTTAAATATAGATTTAAATATTTATTAGGAAACCATTCACCATCTCTTTCTGGCCCTTACTTTTTCCAGAGATCATCTATCTCTGAAGGTCGTAAGCAACAAGAAAGTGAAATACACACAACCAGAAGAGGACTTTTACATAACAATGCATGTGTAAACCTGAGTCACTCATGAAGGAAAACGTCTAATAAAAATGTGTATTATTCTTCAATGCTTCTAGGATTGCATTAAGATATTTCAGATTTATCCATGGGTACAATATTTCAAATATTTTACAATCATAGTTGCATATGGACTGCATTTTGTCTTTAATGCTGGAACAGAGTTCAGGGTCCCCTACTATGCTAGACATTAACTCTTTAACAATGAGCAGAGGCTAACTTCAAGAAAGCATAGAGATACAGTACTTAGCTTATGTTGGAGGGCCAATTTCCCTATGAGTGAGTCTTGTGATATGTCACTCACCCGTTCAGGCCAGTAGAATCTTATGGATGTCAGGGCTGGTCAACAGGCATCCTCATTTTTCACTCTCATTTTCACTCTCATTTTCTCCTATACCCTATTCAAAAGTATATTTGAAAGTTTAAAAAAATTTTTTTTAACGTTTATTTATTTTTGAGACAGAGAGAGACAGAGCATGAACGGGGGAGGGGCAGAGAGAGAGGGAGACACAGAATGGGAATCAGGCTCCAGGCTCTGAGCCATCAGCCCAGAGCCCGACGCGGGGCTCGAACTCATGGACTGTGAGATCGTGACCTGAGCTGAAGTCGGATGCTTAACCGACTGAGCCACCCAGGCGCCCCAATATTTGAAAGTTTTAAATAGCTAATGCAGGTTTCATAAGCACTCACCTAAAATGAGGGAAGTAGGATAGGATTTTAGCCTATGCATCAAAAAGGGTGAAACCTCTGAATCAGGTTCAAATGTTACAGTAAACTACACCAAATGTTTGCTCTCAATTTCCAAAAATATAGCTCAAATCTGAAAATCTAGCACATTAAAAATAGCCTGTATCAGAAATGCTTTTTAAAAACTTTCCATTACTATTTATTTAGGGAATGAAAAGCAAATATGCTGATGTGAAAGAAAAGATATTACTTCTAAAATTTCACAGATCAAATTGTTCTTACAACCTTACCAGAAATTGTTCTTATACTCATTAGCTCAGTGTAATGAACTATTGTTACTTGCATTTGCTCTGTGCTGGGCATTGTCCTGATCACTCCTGGACATACATAGACTAGAAAAGTCTGTCTAGACAGGGGGACTAAAACCTAGGCAACTGACATCTCTTCCTAACACTTACCTGAATTGTGATTTTCACAATAATTTGTTTAATTTTTAAAATATCTATCATCATGAGCTGTGACTCCATAAAGGCAAGGACTTTTTCTGTCTTGTTTATTAACAAGATAACACCTAGCACAGTGACTGCCACATTATAGCTGTTCAGAAAATGCTTGCTGAATGGTTGAATAAGTAGATGACCAAAATACAGTAAAACCTTGGCTTGCAAGCATAATTCGTTCTGGAAACATGCTTGTCATCCAAAGCACTTGTATATCAAAGCAGATTTCCCTGTAAGAAATAATGGAAATTCAGATGATTCATTCTACAACCCAAAACTATTCATGTAAGAATGATTATAATACTGTAATATAATACAAAATACTAAAGATACTAAAGAAAATTCAAAATATAAAGAAAAATAAACAACCTGCAGTTACCTTTCAAAACCTTCATGGCTGGTGCTATGGAGACAAGAGAGAGGAGGGTTATTGTGTAAGATGACTTTGACTCTCACTAATGGAATCACTGCTCTCTGTTGGCTTAATGGAATCTTTTTCTGCATGGGGGCCATTATATTCACTCGGACGGATGTTGACTACAGTACAATATTAATAAACTCTTGTCAAATACTGTATTTAATGTAACTGGAAGCAGAGGAAAGGGTCTATATCTGCAGGTAGCCTGACCTAGAATGAAGCAAAGCATTCCTAAGCTTATTCTTCTATGGAAAAGCAACGGACTGCCCAGAGGTGCTTTGAAGTGACAAAAAATACACTAGTGCCAGTTGTGGGCACCTTCCCACGTTCTGAAAGATCACTGACTGCTGCCAAACACCACAGCCTGAGACTGAGCATCCAAGCATGGGAGACAATCACACACAATGGTGCAGTGAGAGAGAGAGAGAGAGAGAGAGAGAGAGAGAGAGAAGAACCATTGTCTCAGTTGTGATCATGTGACGGTCAGTGTCACATACTACTTGTATTGCAAGATATCGCTTGTTTATCCAGTTAAAATTTATTAGAAATGTTTGCTCATCTTGCAGAACATTCACAGAACAAGTTCCTCAAATTTGAGGTTTTACTCTATTATATATAAAAGTAGAGTAAGGTAATTATTATGAAAGAAACACCTATAAAGCACAAGGATTCAAAGATAGGCATCTTGTATTTTAGGGTGAGCATTAGTGAATGGGTCATTCAAGATAGCCACTAAAAATTTATATCACATGTACAGAGACTTGATCAGATTGAAATATCCCCTCTTTATCCCGATGCATTCTAAAATTATGGTTTCACGTTTCCATCCCTGAAATATCTCATAGGGTGGAAGAGAGATAAGCAAAAGACAATGTTTAATCACTGCCCCAACTTGCACCTACCTATTGCACCTATGCAGTCATTGTCACCATCCTTCTTAAAACAGAGAGAGGGAGTGATCTTTGCTTGTG
Source organism: Panthera onca (assembly GCF_046562875.1). NCBI lineage: Eukaryota > Metazoa > Chordata > Mammalia > Carnivora > Felidae > Panthera > Panthera onca. The sequence continues at coordinate 84,293,630 of NC_138339.1, forward strand.
TTTATAGATGACAGAGCTCAAGGTATTTCAAGCCATGTGCATGAGTGCAGACCATAAGATCAATGGAGCCCTGCAGACAGTTCCATAGGCACAGTATGAATGACTTAGTCCTTTCCTAGCCTAGGTGCTGCTGGCGGGCAATCCTTTTGCTGTTAGCATCCCACTTGTGCATTTACTCTTGGCCAGTGTGACATTATTCCTCTAGTGCGAGCCACCCCATCTGAATGCTACATGCCAGCATGCGCTCCTGTTGCTACCCAGAAAATGACAGCTTTTCCACATTACCTCTGGTGGTGACTCACAGCATCCCTCTCACTTGTGATCAATGGCTTTAGCTCCCCTTTCCTCTGTTGCTTTAACATCTGTCTCTGTTGGTTCTCCTCACACTCTCAGCTCAGCAGTCCTTGGTGGCAGTAGGCTTGGCTTTGATGCCAGTTGGCTTGCAGAGTAGGAACTCAGTGCTGGTGACCCCTTCTTGTCATTTGATGTTACACAGCCATTACTGACAAAATAAACACAAGAGATCCTGAACTAAGATCCTGAACTAAGTGACTTGGAAGTGCCATTCTCGGCAGGGCTGGTTCAGTCAAGAAATTTGGGGTGATTCCATTTGTGAGGAGTTAGTAGTTTGGTACCCTGTGTGTCAATACATCTTTTGAAAGGATCTCATTAGCTCTGAATTGTGTATAGGTATTCTGAATATGTGTTTCTCCTCTGCTGCATATGCATGATATATTATCTCCTTTGGATTTATGATGAACAGCCCCATGTAAACTTCACAAATAATCCGTAATTGCTGATCTTCTGTTTCCGGGGATTAACTAATATATAGATGGCCATAGAACTTTAGAAAAATCACAACCTAACGCTATGAAAGATCATCGGATAAATTTTCAAGCGGCATTTCCACCTTCTTTATCACATCTTCTACAACAGCCAAGTAATGGCATACTTCACTTTCTAGTGTCATTTCGACATCAAACTTAGGGGTCACACTAAATCTAAGTCAGCAACACGAAACCACTAATAGCCAGAGTGTCTAGTAACATTGGCTATATATGTGTGTATATATATATATATAAATTTCAGCCAGTACTGTAATACTTATTATTTAGAAATATATCAATATGTGTTTAATATAATGTATCAATATATTAGATATTTATATATTATATATAATTTATATGCCATTGTATATAATATATATGTTTATATATATTTACACATATACTATATATATATTCTTTCTTTAAATTAAAATATCATTCTGTAATTCCCAATGACCACTTACTGATTAAAGCTATTTTCAGTCATAATGAGAAGCAGATAAGGATTATTGCTAGGAAGTGTAGTCTTCAATTTTAAAGATTGGCACTATACAATTTTCCAGAGAATCTACCTCAACTTTTTTCTACCTCAACTCAATGAAGTGGATGAAGTAAGTAGTTGTTTGGTGCCTGACATGAATTTGTTTTGTCTGTTAAGGTATGTTAGCCCCAAATGCCAACTTTTGATTTATTTCAATGAGCCATGCCATGTCTTTAGTATCGAACTATTGACATAAGTAAGATTGTGAAGAAGGCTAAATATGCAGTATTCTCATCTACTTGAAGTTTTTCCTTTCACCTGATATTAAATGCCTTACTTACATGAGTCAGGACTCTTGGTTTTAAGTCCAGTGGCTACTCATTTAACCAAGTTACCTTCACTTAACTAATTCTCTAGGTTGATAGATGCCTTCTCTTTTCCCTATAAAATGCACCAAAGCCCACAGCCTCTCAAATGCAGATATAAGTTATTCTCTATCATTTTTATGCACCCTTTTTTCTACATGTAAGCTGAATGCTTTTAGGAGTAAACTACGTTTGCTTCCAAACTTGTTTATGTTTATTGTAGTATTATAATTATGCAATTTATTACCTGTGTTCTGATGAATTAGTGTGGAAAGGAGAGAGTAGTTGTCAGTTGAAATCAAAAGCAATACTTAGGAAAATTTGGTAAGGGCAAATCATTAAAACACTATTGCTCAGACAGGGTAATGTATGGAAGTGTTCAATTACTGAACTAATATAACACTATATGTTAGCAAACTGGAATTAAAGTAAACATTTTAAAAAATATTGTTCAAGAATCAGGTATGAGTAAGACAACTATGAATCCAGAAAAAATATCTTTAAAATTTGGAAGATTTCTGTACCTGGATTGCTTTATGTTTGGCTTAAAAATCTATTTCACTTTGAAGAAGATTCAATTAGAAATCATGTTATTATTTTTCAGCTGTGGTTTATATAAGAATAATAGTAGAGACTCCAAGTAAAGGTATAAAATAATTAGGAGAAGGTATATACATTTTTTATATATTTCAAGTTAAATTATCCATCACATTTATGATTTCTCACTTGAACAGCTTTTTCAATTAACCAACTATTTCTTGGTTTACCTTCTTTTGGAAAACAGATTTCTCCCGTAACAAAAGCTGACTATGCCTAGCAGATATACTAGAATAATACGGGGTATATCATTGAATCCAACGATGAGTTGAATCATGATGCTGGAAAAGAAGGAAGCAGGAAAGCTCAGAAGCAGAAGTTTGGTATGTGATTATTCTCACTTCATCCTTGCTCATGTGAGCACTAGCACATTTAAGTCTGTGTCTCTAGATTTTATTTTATTTTAGTATTTTTGTTAATTACTGAAATGTAGTTGACATACCATGATCTATTAGTTTCAGGTATACAACATGGTGATTTGACAATTCTATACATTACTCAGTGCTCATCATGATAAGAGTAGTCACAATCTGTCTCTAGAGTTTATGTTTCAAGTTTCTGGAAAGGAGAAGCTGAATCAGCTACACTTGAATCAATCACCTCTCCTAAACCAATAATTTATATTCTAAAGGAAGAGATTGATTTATAACCATGAATCAAGAAACTCTTTTTGGAAAGGGAGAACCATCATGAATCATGCACCTGCCCCCCCCCCCCCCAAAAGAATGTACTACACCCTTAAGATTGATTAGGGATTAAAAAATAGAAAGAAGTTTCATAGTATATATAATGAGGAGGGGAATTTTATCCACCAGAGTTCTGGGGACATTTTCCCAAAGCTGAAAGAGGTTAGAGTGCAGAATGAGGGTATAATTTCTGAAGACATGAAAAGCAGAGAGGATAGCCTATAGGAAAAGCGGGGTCGTAGGAGGGTAGGGTATGAGCAACAAGGGTCTAGAAGGAGGAAGTCAAGGGAGGAGCAATATGGTGCTGAAGGGTAGAAATGAGAGAGAGAGAGATAGAGAGATCTTGGCAATGTTTTTAGGGTGAAGCAACACCTACATATGTGCACCCCCTTTGTTATTAAAAAAAAAACAAAATACATGTCAACATTATTTTTTAAGGATTTTTGATTGCTGTATTGGATGAGCAAAAGCAGGTCACTACACGGCAGCCATAATTATTTATGCTAAAATATCCATAATGTAATACATACTGACTATAATATTTCAGATTTGGCATTGGTTTTGGAAATCACTTCTGTTCTCTATTCAGAAGAAAAGAGTTAAATGCAAACACATTTATACCATTCAAAGTAAAATAGAGAATTAGAAACTCAGTTTCTAGTCTTTGTTTCTATGATGCATGTCTATAAACTAGTATGTCTAAGACCCATTTTTATTACTCATAAGATGTGGTTGATGAATATGAATATCAAATAAGCTGACATGTACAAAAGTGTGCAGTACAAAAGCAAAATACTATTTCAGCATGAAATTATTAATTGCTTATTGTCCATATAGTCTAAGAATTCATTATGGACACTAGAATCCTAGAAAGGTAGAGATAGAATAAAACAGATGTTAATAAATATTATAGATAAAGGAAGAGTATCCATTCTGTGCTTTTTACTCTCTTCCCCTTTATTACTTCTTCTGGAAGATCACAAAGATCATTTATCTTTATTTTCTCTAGCTTCCCCAACACATTTAGATCTCTAGCTTCTCCCCCCATACCTCCAGCTACGATATAACCTCCCTAGTTCTCTTCCTACATAGTCCTGAAACAAATACCCACAACCCCTTTCTTTTTAGGGTTTTATTGCTAAGAGCTACCTGGAAATAAACACCAAGAACAAAAATAGCACGTTAGAGAAGTTACTAATTCTCAAGATACATCAGTGTATTTTTGACATATCTGGTCCTGGAGTATACTGAAGTGTATGTGTGTCTAGCCTTTCACAATTTTTCATTGTGTCTAGCCCTTCACAATATCTCATTCTCTTTTAACTTTACAAGGTACTGGGAATGTTTTAATACCCTTGGTATTTTATATCTTTATCTCTTGGTAGGACTTCCTAAGATTTTGGTAAAAGTTTTCCAGTTCTTGAAGAGCTCGGTTTGAGTAACTTCCTGTTTCCTCTCCAATCCCTGTCCCCTTACCCTTTTTGTCTGTGGTATGAAACCTTCTCATTTTGGATGATGATCTGAGAATCCTGTTAGGACAAAACTAAGACAACCAGTGTGTTCAGCATCGAGCAGATCCTTTGTCAATTGGGGAAACTTCTTACAAATACCTGCAATTTTAACATCCCTTGATTTCTTACAGAAAAAAAATCACCTTAGGTCATTTTCAACAGATATAATTTGGGTCTCCTGTATATACTGGATGAAAAGGGATATGTGTGAATTAGTTTTTACTATACTCTATATTGCAAAAAAGATTATAGCTTTCCATAAACTTAACTCATAAAATGACATTCAATATAAGTTATTTCTTTCCAGAGAGATTCCCATGGAATGCCTCTAGTTTTAAAATAGTACTCATTGTTTATTGAACCAACTTAAAAGAAATCAAAAGTGATTATGCTTATGTTTTCTTAAAGAAGAAAAAAGTGAGATTTTAATCTATTCATGTTCCCTCTGTGAGAGTATGTTCCAACTGAGAAATGGGACAGAACAGGAAATACTTTATGATTTTTTATGTGAAAGGGGGACTATAATCATCACTTCTGTTTAGTTTATAATTTTTCAAGTGTTGCCAGCCTTTCATCCCCTCCTGATGGGGCACTTCTTAACTTTCATCAGATACAGTTATACAAATGGGTATTAACAGAGGAAAAATTACACGAATTATTTAGGAAAGTCACATGCTTTAAGCATTCCTATGAAAAGAAATAATTCAGCATTATCCTTAGCCTCCTTTGTGTATAAAAAGCCACTATTTACCTACCCTGGGGAAAATGAAATATATCCTTATGCCAAGGTTATTGTAAAAAGCTTTTATACATATGTAATATATTCTGTTTGTATATTTTATATATATATATATATATATATATATATATATATTATATACTGCATATTGTGAATAAGGTGAATATTTTTCTAAAAGTATTGTCTCTGAATGTTGTATGTGTGAGTGGTATTTAAACACCATTTATTTAATTCTTCCATGTAGCTCCTTTCATATAATATAAATCATTCCAACCACAGTCATTAAAGTGCTTTTAAACAGTAAAGTTCTATATCAGTAGGCTGTATTATTATTATTACTTCTATGGTTTATTTATACCCCCATACACTGCTTTCTGCATTTTATGTATTCTTTTATTTGTGAAAATCATTGAAAATCATACCACAAGCTATGCTGTTCACAAGCAATCTGAGGGAATCATTTAGAATTTCTGAATAATAAAAAATGAAATCAATCTCTATTTGTGCAAGTTCCTAGTGTGTTATGAATGCAATGTGATCTTGGTATTTGCTTATCAAAGGAATGCACTAAAATATTGCAGAAAAGGCCATGGGACATAGTGAATTCTATTTTATTATTTCACTGTCCTTTGACTATTAACTCCAAATTCCTCTTTCTTCTGTTGGTCTTATTAATGAACTTTAACAATGAGATAAAAGTCTTCAGTCTAGTGTTTAACACAAAGTGGTAGAATTTCAACATGAATGAGACTTCACTTTATAGAAGATTTTGTGGTTAATGAATAGTCTGCGTTTTGATGTCTTCAGATTTTATTAAGAGAGCCTAACTCAATGAATAGTTTTGTTATTCAATGATTATTTTCTTATGTACTCTGCTCATTCAAGTTAATTCGGTAGATATTGATTGAATTCCTATATACGCTTCTGAGGTGGTCTTTTAAAATGACTTCATCTAGTCTTCCATTCTTGTGTTCTGTTCTTGTGTTACTCTGCTCAAGACCGAAAGTCCTGGAAGAGAGAATCCAGTTGGCAAGACTTAAGTGGAGAGCTGCAGTATGGTGGTGAGAGCAAAGTTTTGACAGAAGGAGCCAAAACTCCTTCTACCTCTTAGAGGTAAGATAAGCACCTGATTTTATCACCCTAAGACTGCACTCATTTGGGGAAAATTTCTGCCTAAGAATAATATGGAATGTGGTCAACAAAAGGGGATAGATAATGATATCTATAGTGAAGAAGCCTGCGTGGAATAGGTGGATATTTAGCATAGCCTTAAATAAAGTGTGGGTTTCAGATAGATATAAAAGGAGCCAAGAGCATTTCAAGGACAGATCGGTTTGCATTACTAATATCCAATCATTCATTTTCTTATAATTTATTGAAAGAGCCACGCATCAAACAATCAATCACAGAGACAGTAGCATTACAAGCTATGAAGAATGTTTGGGTCCTAGGAGTTAGCCACTTTGTAACATAAGTCTTGATAAAGGTTTCCAGTTTACTTTATCTTTGCTTGAATTTAATTCGGTTATTACTAGAATTATTGTGGAAAACTAACATAGGCACAACTTTTCAGATTCCTCATAGGGGAATTAAGACTATCGTGCGTTTTATTAATGACTCTGATGCCCTCAGAGGGAGGTTCAAAGTATTGCAAAGAAGAGATGTGAGAAAATGATTTTCCCTAGTTGTTTCTCAATTCAAGTTTCGGTTGTACCTTTTACTTGTTATGTGACCTTGAGAAAATATTTTAGATGCTCTGGTTCTTCAAATCCACATGTGACTATGTCATATTTATACCATTGATTATTTGATATATATATTTGGATATAATAGATTACAAATTGTTTGTAGAATTGAGTATACTCCCAATTACCTCCCTTACACTAAGAGAAATAAATGTGTTCTGGAATTAGAAACCACAACAATTTGAGAATTCTTTGCCATTTTCTAGGGAAAAAAATAACCAAACAGTTCAACGTGAAATATGCATGCACACTACAAGAATGAGGTCCCCCATAATAGCTTTCAATAATCTTCTTTTAAAACTAAAATTATATTCGTAGAAACTTGTATAAAAGCCATTTCTACTTTTCCTGGTATTTTTCAAGGTAAAATAAGGTAACTCATTTTCCATCATGAACAATATCAGAGTTCCTAGTTAAAAAATAGAACAAATAAATATAACGTTCTTTCTCAGTTTCTGCATCAACAAAGCAATGATGTGGATACTTTAAAATAGTAGGTAATGTAAGCAATGCTTATGTCACTAGCTTGGCAAACCTCCTTTTAAGTACATTTTAATTCAGGTATTTCTGATTCAAGGGGAAATTATTCATCAGAACCAGCCTTGCATAATTTAGATCAGTAGCTGGTTTCTTAGTTATGTGATACAACTTCAGGGGACAAATCCAAAAGTATTTGTTTTCGAAGTACCTGAAAATATCACCAAACTTATCAAAAGACCTGGTTAAGGATTCAAATCTTATCTTGGAAGAGCAGAAAATTAATTCACTAATGTCCAGAAACATGTACATTCTCTTCATTCCTGCATCCAGTCCCATCTCCCTCTGCTCCTCTCAAAATGCCTCCTTCATTCCTTCCTAAATATTCCTGTAACTACTTGACTTCCATTCCTTCCTATTCTAGAACTGATACCTCTTTTCTCTCTATTTGTTCTAATTCTATATTAGCCTTTAATAGCTGTATTAAACCTTTATAGCTTAAGCCCTGTCTTCCATAACACCTTCATTAGTAACTCAAGTTGAAAGGCACTGTCCTTTTTCTGAACACATATGAGCTTTGGAGTCTGTATGACTTTGTTTTTAATCATTTGGTTTTGTCGTGTGACATCTAATCTATTGTGTGTTTAGTTTCTTTTTTTTAATTGTTCTTTTTCCTTTTTTTCTTTATTTCCATCTTCCCCCCTCCATTTTTCTTGTTCAATTTATTCTTCACACGCCATCCAGAAGGATCCTTCTAAATGTCACTCTCCTGTTTAAAATCCATTGCACAGCCAATTAGGTCTAAATTCCTAACCTTGACTTATGAAGCCACAAGGGTTTTTCAAATCACATAATACATTGAGCTCTTTCCTGCCTTAGGGCTATTGCCAATACTATTTTTTCTGCCAAGAATTCTCTCTGCCTATCTTTTTTTATATGGTTAGCTACTTCTCATTCTTTAGAGTTCCATCTATGTGTTATCTTCTTTACAGTCTTGCTCTGACTATCTCATCAAAATATGATTCTCTCTGAGTTCTCTTTTATTTTAAGGCCATATTCTTTTCTTTCATATCTATACTGATATTTCCATTTATCTCTCATAATTTACTTTTCACCATTGTCGACCATTCTCTCCCCTGGAGACTTGCATTGTGAACTGAATCATTGGGCTTCCTGCTCTCTGGATTTGGGTTGGGTTTGGCCAATGAGAGGTGAGACTCAGATAGTAGGGAGATGTCTCCCCTGTCTGCCTCTCTTCCAGGTCATCCAGTGTTGGCTGTTTCTTGTAAAATGGATACTGTATATTTCCATTTTACAGATGAAGAAACAACTCAGAATGGTTAAGAGATTTACACAATTACACAGCTACAAGTGGTTGTGTCAGGATTTAAAACTGAGCATTTTCTCTATATCACTCTGCCTCATTTAACAATTGAAACACTCACTTCATCCAGCTTTTATTTCTCAGGCCAGCTGAAAGCATTAGTCTGAGCTTCATTTTTCCATGTCTTTGCCTCTAAAATTACTGTCTCTTTGACTTATGCTTACAACAGAAGATTGGGGAAAGTCATCATAGTATTTATACTCATCTGTATTGACCTGTAGAATCCCTGCAGAACTTATCAACTTTGTTAAAAATCATCTAGACCTATGACAAATAACAAATAATAAAGAACGACTAAATTAAAAAAAAAAGACTATCTTGAAATATATCTTGAAGATAATATATATCTACCAAGATATTATAATAGTAATAACTTACTTTTAAGAATTGTTTGAACTTAATTTTCAGGTTAAGTAAGAAAAGTGCTCAAGATTTTACAATACTGAGCTACATATATATATTGCCTACCACAACAATATTAAGCAAACTTTCAATGAGAGAAGATTTTTGAAATCATCATGTAACAAACCTTTTATCAGTAGAATTTCTATATTAGATTTTATTAACTGGAAAAAGTTTGCTACTTGGACTTTACTAATTGAGAGAACAAATGCAAGGGCTAGAATGTAAATTCAGGCAGAATGCAAAATTCCTACAGGTTTTAAATATTTCAAATAGTCTTATGGGAAATAATTATTTAAGCCTTGGAAGTTTGAACTTTTTGCATATTTTGCTAAAGCATTCTATGTCTAATACCTCACTCTTCCCTTAAATGTGAAGAGCTATATGAAAAGGTTTTTATTCTCTTAAGGAGATCCATTAATCTCCATAACCATAGAAAAGGCAAAAAACATGAAGGATGAGAATGAACCTTAATGTAAATACAGATAAATATGGCGACAGCTGTAGCTGAATAGTTACAGAATTGGCTTGAGAAATGAAACCTCTGCAGTAGACACAAACACACACACACACACACACACACACACTTTGGATTTATTTATGAAACAGCGTCTTCTAAACACAGAACCTTGCATTGCAGAAAAGGCAATTAAATAGAACAGCATGAGGTTGTCAATCACTTCAACAACTAACAAAAGCATCTACTATCAAAGCAAATAATGTAAATGTGCAAAAAGGTACCTTGCTATCAAAGCAAATAATGTAAACATGCAAAAGCTAAGAATTCTCTATATCAAATGTCACCATTTTAATGTTGACTATTTTTGTGAATATTTTTATATATGCTTGTTACTGTGTCAGTTATTCTGAAATCTTATACAGAATTCGCTATTATCACTTAGGATTTGGTCATCATGTGAAGCTTTTGAAAGAGGTTGGGACTTTCTTTCTCCTTCTTTTTTTTTTTTTTGTTGCTGGTGTTGTACAAATAAATGGACAGTCACAGCTTATCATCACTTAAAGATGCATGTGCATGCTGCAGTTTACTGAAACATGATTGGCTGCTACATAAATCAATCTGATAGAGATCGGTTCCATGAAGAAGAGATAAATCATTAGCCAGAGCTTTTGGAATGTAATTCATTTTAGATAGTGATTATTGATGATTTAATTTTAGCAGTACATGTACATGTCTAGATCATGATTTTATATAAAATGTTAATGCGGAAGAATATATTCATTTTAAAAGTGAATATAAAGAAGCCAATTGGAAGTTTACATACAAAACATATTAATGGAATGGCAAGGTTGAGAAGTCCAAAGTTCTATTTCCTGTCTAAGCTACAATGGAGCATGTTTCTCAGGAAAATTTCTTAAATGTTTTCTTATGACAAAGAAGTGGCTCCAAACTTCATTTGACATATCACACCCAGATTACTGATGCTGAGAATTTTGTATTTATATCTTCTACATTTTGGCCTCCATTTCTACTGTTCTTTGTGCCCTGATACCCACCACTTCCATTCATTTCAATTTAACAGCATCTAGTGGGAATCCTCATGAAAAAAGATCTCGTGCTCTGAAATGCACTGTCAGTTTTCTGTCATGTGGATAAGCAGGGAATGAGTCATGTGTTCAGTGGTGCTGATGTCAGTAGCTCCAGGTGGCAGTGCCATGACAATTTATATTGAGAGGTGGGCCAGCTAGATGGTACCCAGGGCCCCTATCTCTAAAGGACACTGAGAAATTAACAAGATGGAAGAATTCAATTTATTAGAAAAGTTCCCAGAAAAGTTACGTACTGTTGGGAGAAATACTTTGAAAGGCGACTTGGAGTGGGGATGAGCTAGTCAAATAGCAATAGGTAGTCACCAGAATATCTTCTCAGAAATGTCTTTGATTTACTGAGTGAAGTATTCAAATTAGGGTCAGAGGTGAAAGCTGCTACCAGTAGGAATCCTCCTTATTAATCTTTCCCTCGTGAGATCCTCCTTTGAATAAATGTGAACAAATATTTTAGCTATATTGGTTTGCAGGGGCACCAAATGATCTCCCTGCCCACACGCCTGATTCAAGTCCCTGGAGAAGAGGGCAGGTGAAAGCACAGTGGCAGACCTCAGAGGAATTTTTATTTCATGTCTCTGGTCTTTGCCCATGGCTAGCCCAGAGTTACTCATCCTGGGTTTTCTAATCACTCTCTAGCCTAAATTTAACAAGGATGTCCATTTCACTGAGGAGATACAGTACATTCAAAATCCTAGTTTGAGGTTAATTTTACAGTTTTCTTTTCTATCCCTGGCCTCTCGGTACACAATCCCTGTAGTCTTCACTTTCCCCCCAGAACTGTCACTGTCTTTCTAATTCCTAACAGTTCCTCAGTCTATACAGTCTAAGGTCTTGACTGATTAATCTGTCAGCCTCCAGAATCCAGTTGTTGCTTATCCCCTTATACTTGTGACTCTTCTTTTGATTCTGGGTGATCTCAAGACACCAGGACTTCTCCTTAAATCACACTGGGTGCTTAATTTTAGTTGCTAACTCCCTGGTGGAACAGGTATAACAGGGTCTCCCGGTGGGTGCCAATATTTGATTGAAAATGAATGCGTAGAATCCAGAAACATCCTGCCTTTTAAACATGCAACTCTCTGCCCCCCACTTCTTGACTGAAATAAATAAAATAAGATAAAGCAAAGATTTTATTCTGAGAAAGTATGAGCCATTGGAAAGTATGAGAATGTTCAGAGAGAAGCTGGCATATATGATAATATAAAGGATTATATGCCTTGAAGATCACATCAAGTTTCCTTTTAGGAAAATAAATATTCCTCTCTGTGGCAATCACAGAGGATTTGAGGGTCTCAATTCCAGATGAGAGAGAAGTAAGCTAGCCATAGCAACATGAAGTAAGAAGGGTGTGTGTGTGTGTGTGTGTGTGTGTGTGTGTATGTATGTATGTATGTTAAAAAAGAGCCTTTGGTAGGGAATCCCTGTGGAGGTATGCACATTCTGGGGAAAGTCATACAAATCTAGTATCCTATATTTCTTCTTTTTCTTTTTCTTTTTTCCTTGTAATTTCTTTCCTTCTGTTATCCCTAAGCCTTCAGCGAAGTTTTGCTAAATATCTCAGCTTGCTATTGACTGTGCTCTGGGGAAAAATGAGATAAGCCCATGTCTACACTTGGCACAAAATGGCATGAGGGGAGCAGAAATGGCAGAAGTCACATTCAGGCAGCAAGAGGTTGCAGGCAGAAGGGTGTGGCAGCAGACAGAGACAGATGGCTGGCTGAGGGCGAAAGTGACAACCAGCACACATTCTTGAACATAAAAGCAATCTCTGGGATTCTCAGAGTTACTAGGGCACAAGAAATTGCTAAAAGACCAAAGTCCCTCAGGGTGGGGTCTCAGACTATTGTTGTATAGTCATTAAAGGGAAGGGTGACCCCTGGAGGCCAGAGCAGCCTACAGCGCGAACTTGCTTTATTCACCAGTTCCTTCAAGATGCATTCCTTGGTAAATAATAAAAATTGCCCACCCCGCCCGAAATGCCAGCTAAGCATTTTGAAAACTGCATTATTTTATTAGACCATCTTATTGAATTAATGTACAGTTAGGGCTAAAGGAATAAATGCAGACTTAGCACTGTTTATCCTCCCAGGCACCACCTGCTTCTTGATTATCCTGAGCCAGAGATTCAAGCATCCTTACTCTTCCTGAAGAAACCACAAAACATTCCCAATGGCATGAGTGCCCTCTCACCCCCTTCCAACGCTCATCTACCATCAAAAAGAGGTCTTTTTGCTAGCGCAGTGCATTGTAACTAGCAGTATATTTGCTAGAGTTAAATGTTTCTTCTCACAGTCTAGTGAATAAACTTCTTAATGAGATCTGAATGTATTACATACTTTGGTTTTACCATCAAGCCTTTTGGTGGGGAGGTCCATGTGCAGCAGAGATGTGTTCTTTACTGAAACTTCATAGGTAAGAAGTTGTGTTTGCAGCTTGATCCTGAGAGCTGTTAGGATCTGATGGGCTCATGGTGAAGCAAAGGGATCTGCCGTAGCTCTAGTGAATAAAAAACTGTATCCAGGCCTGATGGATTATCTTTGAACCTTGGACAAATATGCTAGTCTCTTTTCAAATAACATTTTCAATTTTCCCAGTTCAGAAATAGCTTTTGTCTCCTTAAGCACAAGTTATGATCCCCAACTACTTCACAATTTACCTTCGGATCAAAAGTAGATTTGTTCTATAGCTTGACTACTGAAAGTCTTCTTCCTCTCTTTATCCTAATTTATAACTTAAAATAAATAATATAATGTATCATTGATTCCTAATGGAAAATATTTTTCTAAAGAGCAAAACACAAGAATTATTTGAGTAGTTTTTGATTCAAGGTGGCAAGTGCCTCAAGTGAAATAAATTATACTGAGATTATTTTAAATCCATCATTTTGTTTTTAAAAATTTGGTTAGTGAAGCTACTTAGGCACCAAATAGATAGTGATGGTTGCCCCAGAGTTCAAAAATCAGAGCAGGAAGTTGTCATTTATGGTCATCTGACTTTATGGAAGTCTCTATGAATGCTACAAACTTTTTCCAAGTGATGTTTTACAGAATTGCTTTTAAAAACCCCAGAGGGTAAATAGTATTCTCAGAATAAACAGAAAAATGCTGACCTTGTCAGATTTAGCTGCTGAAAGCCAAGCTGTTTTAAGACTTAGAGGATCAAGGGTCATGGTTATAAACAACGCAGATTAAAAAAAAAAAAAAAGGAAAAAAGTAAGAAAGCTAAACGGAAAAAAGTATGGTGGACTACACCATGAATATAAATAATAAATGTGTTGACCTTGACAAGAAGGATACGAGATATATTTATGTAAAAATAAGACAAAAAAACAACCTCCCTCCCCCCCCCGCCCCAAAAAACCCCAAACCCTGAGGCCAAAAACTACTTGAAAAAATGTTTTTTAGAGCATATTTAAAGCCGGAAATGAGTCACTTTAACTTCATCTGTTTTTGGTTTCAGAAGGGGAGAAAGGTCAAAGCTTCTTTGTTTTAAGTAAGCTGGTCACTACTTCTGAAGTGTAACATGATAGGGTTCAGGAGCCTTAATGAAACAGGCATTTCCCAGACACCCAGAGCTGTGGGGCAGTTCTCTGCAGTGGCCAGCAAGAACTGGGCTTCAAGAAGTTGTCTTAAACAAAGGCAAGGCGGAGCATGACCCTTTCTTGACTTTCATATCTGGGTGGGTGTCTGTAGCCACCTCCATGAAGAGTAGGATGAAGAAGTCAGCCACTCCTTTCTGTATTTTCATGCTTTGTGGCACATCGTAGCCCCACAACCAAAACCATTCCAGTTCTATTCAGAGTAGGCACTAGACACAGAGCTTTGCGTTTTAGATGCTGCCCTGATACAAGCGATGCTTTTTTTGTTAAGCCTAGACAAAGAAACAAGTTAGGAAACAATTGTCATTGCTGAGAACACAAACATTAACTTCTAAAAACTTCAATAGTCCTTAGAACTACTAGATTCAGCATCCTTTTAAAGGGAACGTTAAAGTACAATCTGTCTAAACAGTAGTGAGGCTGAGGCTGATTGAGGAGATAGATTTTGAGAAGCCCAGGCCCTGCTTTGAGCCTTGGAGGCCCAAACAAACTGCAGTCTGCAACAGGAAAGATAGTAAGTACCTCTCTCCTTGTCTTCACCAGATTTGTCAAAGTGAGATCTAAATGGGGGGGAGAGGGAGATTTGAAGCTCAGAAACAAAACTTGTAAATGTAGTTAGATGTTGAAGACGTCCTAGCCTGTCCTGTTGGTGGCTGGCCTACCCTTTGCTGCCCTCCGGTACTCCAGCTGGAACATGCTGCGTCCCATGTACCTCTGGACCGTAGGCTGGTTGTTCCTGACTTTGACTTGGCAACCTTTTTCAGGCCTGCTGTATTCCTGACCTTGCTTCCTCTGGGCAATATATTCACTCTGGGTCATCACTACCATGCCTGTCACCATTTTGCTTAATGGTTGGAGTTTGATGTTTTTGACCTTGGATTGAACCCAGTAATGAATAACTTCTCTATACTGGCTCAGCGGCTGAATTATCAGTGCCTTTCCCTTGGCAATATGCATGTTTTCAATGATTAGAAATGCAGCCTCCCAAGTAAGAAGAGGGGGTGCATATTTACATGGGCTGCACTTAGTTGCAGATTCTGGAGCTGGAGATATTCCAGTATAGCTGCCTGTTCATAGACATGCTCCGAACTGTTTAGTGTAAGGACAGAACCTATCCAAAATCTGGTAAGACCTGCTCCTTTCACTCTATCCACTTAGGAAGGCTGAGAAATGTTTCCCAACCCTGCAACTCTTGATAGTTTCTCAAGATTTTTCATTACATGGTCCTACCAAATTCACCATGACCTTGAAAACTTATTAAAAAAACTATTATTATCCTCCAAGTTTACACCAGTAGCAGATGGCAGGTCTATATCCTATTGTCTCCATACCAGCCATCTTTCTACCACTCTCTGCCTCTCTTCTGTTATTGTTATAAAAATCGCAGACCAACAGTTGCAGTTACGAAATTTAAGTTACGAAATCTTAAATACTGTCTACTTTAATATTATTGTTGTCATCGTCATTATTCTTACAAAAGAGAAAATATGGTTCTGAAGAAAAGAAGTGGCTTACACAGAGTTGTTAGTGGAAAACATCGCATCTTCTGACTTTAAATCATTTCATGGTGGTAAAATATAGTAAATTTGAGTAATATTTAGCTTCTGGTATGAAAAACTTCAAAATAATTACTTTGATTTTTCTTAACTATAGAAAATATGAGCAAAGGCTAAGTTTTCAATCATTTTTTTTAAAGTTTATTTCCTGTAGTTGCTTTTCTTTAAAAAAAATTTTTTTTTTAATGTTTATTTATTTTTCAAGAGAGAGATTGACAGAGTGTGAGCAGGGGAAGGGCAGAGAGAGAGAGGAAGACACAAAATCTGAAGCAGACTCCAGGCTCTGAGCTGTCAGCACAGAGCCCGACGCGGGGCTCAAACCCACGAATCATGAGATCATGACCTGAGCTGAAGTCGGACGCTCAACCGACTGAGCCACCCAGGCGCCCTGTTCCTTTTCTTTACTGAATATATCCTGACCTATAAGACATCACTGATGATATAAATATGACCAGAACATAGAATGTATTCTTAGAGAACTCTTGTGTCAAAGGAGATTGTGGCAGTTTTAAAACATGGCTGCAAATTCTTTGACACTCTTCTCTTCAAAATTTGGGATCTGTGACCCCTTCCCAGTAATCTGGGTAGGCTTGTGACTGTTTCAGCCAATAATGGTGATGCCACAAGACTTTTTATCCCTATATGTTCATGCACTTGGTGACCTCGGCTGACATATGAGAAGCCCAACAATTACCATGAGACCAACATGTAAAAGACAACGTGCATACTCCGCATGTATTGACATTCCTTTTAACAGTCCTGCTGGGCCCAATCTTCCCATTAGCCCCGCCAAAGCACCAAAATAGGAGCAAAGTCATCTTTGATCCTACATACCAATCCTTACCAGCTAAATACCACAGAGTGACTGTCAACATGCCATGAACTAGAAGAAACACATGGCCAAACACCATCCAAATATTTGACCCAGAAAAATCACAAGACATCATAAGATTGTTGTTTTAATTCACTTAGTTTTGGCGTTTATTATACAGCAATAAATAACCAGAACAAGGATACAATAAATAAAATTTAAGCAATTCAGAAACAATAGAAGACATTGTCCTGATCTCTATGAGTTTGAAATTCATCTGGGTTAATGGGTAAGAGTCACTCATGAAGCAATTAGATCAATGAAAGCCAGAAGAGTCAAGGAAGACTTAGGAAAAAGTTAGAATTGAATGGATCTTGGAGAGAAGACATAACTTAGTAAGGGAGCAGCTCAGGAGAAGAGACCACTGTGATATTTAGCAAATGTTAAAACTGGTATTAGAAACTAATACTAACTGGTATTAGTAGTAGAAACAATAATCACCATGAACTTAGTGCTTCATATGAGCCAAGAACTCTACAGAGGCTTTTCTATTTTATTTCATTTATCTTTTAATTAACTTTCAGGATATGTATCACTATACCTTTGTACATGGGAAGAAACAGAACAGTTTGCCTGATGTAACACAGATAGTGTATGGTAAAACCATGGCTCCAATGCTCGTTCTATACTTCTCGTCTGAAATCACTTTTCACTAAAGTGAAAAATATAACTGTATTATACCTATAGCATATTAACAAAATTCAAAATAATTTCTTTAATTTTCTAGAGCTTTAGTAAGTAAATCAAGCGTGCGTGTATTTTAACTCCTCTTGAGTTCACAATATAAACATAGTGATTAAAATTATTTTATCTTTGAAAACAATCATTTTATCAGTATTTTTGAAAAATCATTTAAAATGTGTTTTTTTTTAAAATAGAACTTAAAAAAATCCCCAATATTTCAGTATCATCCCTTTTTCAGTAGCCTCTTTTTAGCTTAAAAAATCCATGTTTTTCCCAAATGAGACATACCAACATTTCTAAAAGGTACTCTCCGGGGGATTTTCTTCTCAAGAACTCAGAAAATACCCTCTGTTATGTAGCTGAATCCAGGATTAGTTATTTCACTGAAGATATTTTAATCTCTATAAGCTATTAAACAAGCCTGAAATATGATGAAGGAGCTTGAGCTTTAACATACAAAAATAAATGAATAATCAAAATCATATCCTTAGATTTAACTAAAAGAAAACACATGTGAAAAGGTGCAAAGATCTGTAGAAAGACAGGGTTTAAGTGGTCATCTGGTATAGAAGAGGTATGAGTAGATTCGGTGGTGTTCTCTATGATTTAAATTGTCATTAAAAACACTCAATCCTGAAGTGATAAACCCAAGCTTTAAATCACACACTCTGAGTGTCTCAGAAAGCAAAAACCCCATCTCTTAAAAGGAAAAAGTAAAACAACACAATGTGCCCATGAAAGAGTAGATCTGTGTGAGCAGCAATGTTCTTAGGCATCTTTGTTCCAACATGGCGTAAAGTGTATGGCATAGCTGGTAAGAAAAACTCCATGAACAGAGATGACATTTTCCCCAGAAATGAAGAGCTTACAAAATAGCCAGCATAGGAGTGTTTCAAAATCAGAAATCTGTGACACACACACACACACACACACACACACACACACACAGAGCCAATGGTCTGTTCCTCATTAAATGATTGAATTAAGATTATTGGAAAATAGAGTAAATGTCTGTCTAAAGAAGTAAAATGGATATCGATGTGTCATTGTTTGACAACCTGTATGTTATAAACATTTTCTTGTCATTTTTGTTCTATTATACAGAAATACCCAGATTTACTAATTTAATCTTCTTTTAAGTAGATATCAGATTATTTTCTTCTCTTTCACTAGTACAGAGAACTTACTTGGGTATAAATTTTGTGCAGATTTATAACAATTTTCTTAAGATAAATTCTTACAAATTAACTTATTAGGTCAAAGAGTATACTTGTTTTTCAGGCATTTTTTACGTATGACCAATTTTCCCTAGAGCAAAGTTGTGCCACTCTATGCTTCCAAAGCCTGGGAGAGTGCTTCTCTCTTTTCAGTTAGTATAGCAATGTAAGTTTGTTTTTTTTTTCTAATGTGAAGAAAGAACCCATTTTCTAAAAGTGTGAATTTGCTAAGTGTCATTATTCCATTTCCATTTGTTGTCTTTTTACACTATTTTTTGAATGTTATTAGTTTTTCTTTTTTCTTTTTTTTTGAATGTATTGGTTTTTTAACCATCAATTATATCAATATATTCCTTATAGGTTCATACTTTGTTACTATAATGTCGGCTGATCACCTATAATTTCTCCTAGATTTTTATGGTTTAATTTAAAAAGCACATTTTTAATTCACCTAGAATTCATTTTGATGTTTCGTGTGAGGAAAAATGTCTTTCTACTTTTAAAAAACACATATATTAAAAGCTATACATCCTAATCACATATTCTAATGATACTCTAAACATATTTGTAACTTTTATCTAAAATTATTTTCAATGCCAGTAGACACTTATAAAGCCACATAAACACACTGCTCTGAGATTTATAAGCATACTTTGATTTTGATTAGAAGTGGAACAACTCAGCTTGATCACTTATTTCATACAGCAGACTTGGCTTTGATTGACTTTTTGCTCTCTCTAAAAATAAAATCTGACCTCAATTGGTGAAAATTCACCATCACTAAGGATATTTCAAAGGATTTGTACCAAAGGTACCCAAAAATTCCCAAAAGAGGATTTCCAAAAATATTCTTAGCAGTGGATTAAATGTCCTCCTAAAGTGATTAATTTGAAATTGGCAGCACTAATTTTGTATTGTTGGGATTTTAAATTTTGGTTTTATTATTTAATGATTGTGTTACTTATATTTTCTCTAAGAACCAACTTGCTAAGTGACTAATCTTATATATTAAATATATCTGGTGTGATTTCAAAATACCCATCTACTTGTGGGGAAAACCATTTATATCAAAGCAAGGAGGTGTGTGTGTGTGTGTGTGTGTGTGTGTGTGTGTGTGTGTATGTTTTATCCAGACTAATTCTAGGACATATAGAACATAGTATCTCATGAATAGATATAGGATTGGGAACATTTTTGTTAAACATATATTCTTTTTCTGGTAGATTTAGTAATGAGAAGCACAGTAAACTAGGAACACATATCATACATTATGCTAATTAATAGAAATGTTCTAATAACACTCTTTTTTTTGGACAGAAAGTTTATTTCTATAAGTACCAAAGAAAGCATAGAGCTATATTTTAGGAAGTCAAGAAGGAGAAGTTTTATCTAGAGGTGGCAAACTAGTCGGCCTAAATTCTTCCTATTCACTGAAAAAAATTTTTTTTTCTGTCTTCAAATTGTCTTTTATTTTTGTCTTCAAAATGTAAATGCCATGGGGTAATTCCCATACCCTGAAGCTACCACAGGCTCATCCCACTCCTGAGCCCTAAGGTATTTGAATTTGCAAACTCCAAACTGGAATTTTTCAAACACATTCAGCACTAATTAAATAAAACCCTACACATTTGAGAATTACGGCTATTTGTTTAAGAAAGGGCTATGATTAGAAAAAAAGTAGAGTAGAGGATTTATTCTTCAGCTCTGATAGGAAGAGTAATGGAATGATTTATTGAATGTTTTACCTTTGGAGTCCACTCACCTTGTGAACCATAACCTCTTAATTCTTAACTGGAAGTTCAAAGAGAACTCATGTTTTGGGGTCAATTCTTTCTTTGGTCAGGGTGGTTCAAGGAGCACCAAGCTCCTTGTACAAATGGAAGTCCCCTGGCCATTTCCCTTCTCTTTTCACTTCCAGCTTCATTCTGTACCTGCAGGGGGTCTTGTGCACACCTATGCAGGTGTTATAGCCACACGTTCAAATACCAGTTATGTCCATCTTTCCCCGGAGCTACCTTGTAGTCTCATAGTTGGTGCTGTTAGTTACCAAGAAATGAATACGGAAAGGGCCTCTTCAGGTCTTAGAAGCAAGCTCAGGGTCATTTGAGCAGAGTTTAGAAGGTTGGGCGCAGCCTTTAGATGGGCATGTCTTCTTAGCATTGTGTACTGTTCCATAGGAAGTAGCATGGCTGGAGAAAGGCCCCAGAAGTGTTCTCCAAAGTACAGGAGTCAGAGTGGGGGAACTTTTCTTGTTAGTCCAAGGGTAATAACTATTTCTTGGAACTAGAATCTTGGTGATTCATCTAGTCTTGGTTCCCAAACCAGCAGTTTTATTTGCCCTGTTCTTCCCAAAGACCACAGTTTTGCCTGGCACTCTGATCTTTAAGATAATACCTTCACTTCCTTCTGCTGATGACTTGGATTTCTGCCTGATGTTTGCTCCAAGCTTCTTGAGCATCTTATGAATCCAGAGAGTTGAAATCTCCATTCAGCATCCTTTTAAAAAATGTATTATTAAAGTATGGTTGACATACAGAGTTACATTAGTTTTAGGTATACAATATAGCAATTTGACAATTCTATACATTACTCAGTGCCCACCATGATAAGTGTCACCATCTGTTACCATACAATGTTGTTACAATATTATTCACTACATTCCCTGTGCTGTACTTTTAATCCCTGGGCCTTGTTTATTTTATAATTGGAAGATTGTTTTGGGTACGATCATGGGGCTGACTGCTGGTCTTAACGCACACCATAGGCTACCTCTGGCTCCTTTTTCTGATTACCTGTTGTGCTCTAGTAGGCTTACCTTCTAGCCTCATTGTCTTACCTGATTGGGAATCAAGCGAAGCTCCTATAGAAGAAATGCCAACATACACACTTGTCCTGGGCAGGATGGCTGCAGGCTTGTAGAGAAGTCAGAAGACAGTTGCTACCAGTCACCCAGGAACAAACATCTTACAGCCATTCTTGTTAAGTGATTAAGAGACCATTTCAAGGTGGGCCTCATGTCCTTTTTGAATGTATGTACAATTATCTTAAAGGGAGTCAAGCAGATTTACCTTTACTGTAGGCCCTACCTTGCAGAAGCATCCTAGCCTTTCTTCTTGCAAATGCCTGAAATTGCTTTAATGGGAATACAGTCTCTCATTCCATAATTAGCGACAAAAGCCTTAAAATACACAAGGCTGACTATGGTTAGGCATTTACAGAAACGCATTCACACTCAAGTGTCATCAATCAATCAGTTAACATCTATAAATGGCAGATATTAGATCTCTTCCTTTTTGATGAGTGTATGTGGTGGGAAAGATAGTAGAAAGAAACTTAGAAAACTCAGTGCTTCTGCAATGTGGATGGACTTACCGTTGAGATGGGGAAAGAGGAAATGAACAGAAGGTTGGGAACCTAGAAGGCAGCATTGAAAATTTCGTGGATTCAATTACCTTCTCATTGCCAGATGGAATGTAGAATTCAGTCTTGATTCAATTCCACTGGAATTGGATTCAAAGAATATAATCTACAAATGATTAATCAGTGATGTGATTATGTTTGAAGAACAAAGTATTACACTACAGATTCTGCAGAGAAGAGATAATAGCTATCTTCAATTTACATTTTGACACCTGAATGCACAGATACGAAGCAGCTTCTCATGTTGTGTGGAGTCCAGGGTAAATCTCAAATCAAAGCACAGGATTGGGACTGTCGTACAAAGCTATCCTCAAAGATAGTTAGCAATAAATTAATATAGTAAGAAACAGAATATGACTTTCCCATAGGAAAAGCAGAGCCACCCACTTGAAATGCCTACTTTGGAACTTGCAAACAAGTTTGATGTCAATCTGTTTTTCAGGATTTCTTGGCTTAAAGGATTTAGTTCTTCCTAAAGTAAACAAGCTAGAAGGCTCTGATTAGAAGTAGGCTGGAGTGCTTGGGTGGCTCAGTTGGTTGAGCGTCTGACTCGATTTTGGCTCAGGTCATGATCTCACAGTTATGAGATGGATCCCTGAGTCAGGCCCTGTGCTGACAGCACTTGAAAGCATGGAGCCTGCCTGGGATTCTCTCTCTCCCTCTGCCCCTCCACCCCATGTGAGCGAACTCTCTCTCTTTCTCTCTCTCAAAAAAGAAAAAAATAAAAAAGGAGGACAGACACCTGTTAGGATGCTGGGGGAAGCAATATTTTTGTCAAAGGATGCCTTGCTCCTTGCTCCTAGAAGCTAACACTAGAGTTATGGTGGCGTTAGGGAGTTCTTAAAAATACATAGCAATTAATTAATTAATTCAGTAACTAATTGCACATTTATTGAGGATCAGTGAGAGATGTAGTATAAGATACCATGATTTGTTCTGATGATGAAACAAATATTAGCCATATAAATGCTTATGGCTTTCTGTTGACAGAAACCAGCTAAAGTTAACATTGAATCCAGGGGAGATTTATTATAAGGAGGTATGGCATTCTAAGCCAGCGAGGATACCAAACCTCAGGGAAAGATGCTTCAGGAGGCCATGGAACGTATTCCTTTATTCCTGGGGCCATGACTGCCATCTCAGTACCTGGCACATGACTAATAGTGCTTGATTAACAATTGTAGAAGATACTTGATTGAAGACCAAACAAAAAAGTAGAAGATACTGTAGCAGGAAACCCAGAAAGTGGTCAATTTCCATGTGTTATGTCTTTGCCTTTGCACTTGTGTTCTCTCCGCTCACTTGACAGAGAATGTTGCTGGTCCACCATCCTGGAATGTAGATATTACAATCCAGTTACACTTATTAACTGTTCGTGATTCTAACTGGATCAAAATAGATGCTTCGTCCCAAGAGGTGGCTTTGTCCTCATGACCAGGACTGAAATTATGTGGTAAAACATGTTCAGGGGGCGCACCTAAAGAGAACAGTTCTGAGTGACTTTTATTGCAGAATTGGTAACTAACGAAGCCCAAACTGGATCCTGCAGTAATAGGGCCTTTCAATATGTATATAAATGTATATTGTTTCTCAGTGTTCTACATTGAGCCATCTCCATTCAGTCTCCCTGGAAACAGGCTACTTACACCTGTGTTTTCAAATAACCTCCTGTAAGTATCATTCCAAAATCTATATTTTTAGCATACAGCTCTTTCCTGAGCTCCAGATCCATATATCTGTCTTCTTACTTAATTTTCCATGGTTGTCTCTCAGACACTTCACTTTGGTATGCTCAAAACTGGAATCGACTTCCCTCCAAAATCTGTACCTCTTCCAGTATTCTTTAACATGTAAAGGTGGATTTTTTTTTTCAAATACACAGTAAAGGCTATGGTGAATATTGGCAAATTAGCATCATTAGAGTCAAAAACATGGATACAAAAAGGACATCTTGGAATTTGGAATAGAAAATTAAAATCTGAAAGCTGCCAGCAATATCACACATTAATAAAATGTTTGCCCACACATAGTCTGAAAACAAGATGTAATTTGGGAATTCAAATCAGTTTATTTGGCTATCGGAGGAAGGCTTAGTATTAGGGTGACTCTATAGCCCAGAGTTCCTGGAAAAGTTACAATTTTTTCCTCTTCACCCAGCATCCTGTCTTGTTTTATATTTGTTTCCATTGTTTTATTTTTTATATTATTATATATTGTAATAATTATATTATATTTGATATTCATATTATTAACAGTTGAATTAAACTAGTCTTACATGAACTTAGAACTCCACTAGCTTCTGTCATGTTCTCATCCAGTAATGTGTGAGTCATATGTAAGGTGAACAGAATTTATATTCTATCACTATTCCTAGTTTTGTCCAGGCACAGTGTGTCTAACCTCTCATTTCATCCAAAGAAGCTAACTCCATGTGGTACCCATGGGGTAACGGGAGGGGTATTCTCCTCTGATGCCCGTGATGGTACTTGGTATACTAACCAGTTGTGCCAGGGTCCATAGAGTGGTCTGTGAGATGCGCAGAGTTGTCAATCAGTGAATTCGATGAGAAAATGGGAAATGACAGGTTGTGTATACATGAAACATAAGCAGTTAGTAAAGGTTGAGCATAGCCTGCCATGGGAAACACAAAGAATAATTTAAACAGTCTTGCTAGAATGATTTTGGTATTTATTATATGGTGCAAATCTCTCACTATTCAATAGTTTTATTTTTGGTAATACCTTTATGTTTCCTAATATATTTCCTTTTAAGCAAAAGTGCATGCTTGTTGAACAATTAAATATTGGTTTACCATACCTCAAATATATTTTGACATTGACTATATAACCTGCACAAGAGGTTAGGTGACATTTACTATCCCCTATCCTCAGGGGACATAGCTGTACGTGTAAATAGAAGGTGACAATTTGCTAAGCACCATCAATATATACTACAAAAGAAATGTCTTTTGGAGGCTGAGTCCAAAGTAAACTATTTAACACGCGTATATAGTCAGTGTGTTTATATATCACTCTTTGAGACATGAGTTTTCATTTAGATCAGATGACAGCTCATCTCAGTTAATTTCACTTGTTTTGATTCCAAGATTTCTTTTACATACAAAAAATGAGGTTATTGCTTTTATTTTTGACCCATTAGTAGGAAAAAAGAAACTCCATGAAGTGTTAGATGATGTCAATGTTACATCAATGTCATCAGATACTTCAAGTAGAAAATTAATTCCAAAAGTGGTTTAATTTTTTTCCCATCTAATTTACAGAATCCAAGTAAAACTTTTGAAAGTGTATTTTGTCATAGATGAAATGCATGACATTCCTGGAAATGGAATTGTAAATTCTTTACAAAGGGCAACACTGAGGATAAAATTGTTTTTTCTTACATTGATCATAAGAAATTTTGGAGTAGTGTGGAATCATACTAAAAACAATGTTTTTAACAAACTAAGAAAGTTATGAAGCGGATATATATGCAGATTTGGTCGTCCACACATATAGCTCATAGCTATTTTCAAACAAACTGATGTATTCTACGCATCAAAATAGAAGTGTTATTGTTTTAGAAATCATTTATTTCGGAAATTTATTTTTTTGAGTAGATCTACTACATAGTACCACCAATAAAACAAGAACAGTTAGTTGGCCAAAGCAAAATAATTTTAAAATTCTACAACTTCCATTATTTTCAGCATCCTCTTCAGCTCTTAAATCTATCCTGGTGTGGATGATCTATTATATGATTATCCTACCTTTTAAATAAAAGAGATCCCTGCCTATCCATTGAACAAAGACATAAACCGGGAGGTCATTTGACTCTTCCTTCTCACTCAAACATCCAGTCATTAAATAATCATATTTTAAACTAAGTTCCTACTTCTCTGTCACTATCTGAATTCAGTGCTTTCATGTTTGTCTCCCAAATTTCTTCAAAAGACTTCTGTCTGGTCTTCCCTTCCCCATCTTTCATCATTTCAATCCATCCTCCATACTGTTGTCAAAGTGATAGTTACTTAAAATCATTTGAAACTTCTCAGTTTCCTACAGAATGAAGTTCAAGCTTGTTGTCATAGAAAGTTTATGCCTAGCTTTCCTATTTCACTTCTTGCCTCTTACCTCCATGTACTCTTTGTTCCTTCCACATCTGTGCATCAAATATACTGTATTCCTTCAGGACATGAGACAGACAAAATTTGTTGAGCCTCTTACAATCTTTTTCCCTTTTTTCTGCTTGGCTCTTAGCCTAAGCTACATTCCTTTACCACAGCAGCACACATAATCTATTGTAATTGTGGATTTTCTTTTTTTTTTTTTTAATTTTTTTTTTAACGTTTATTTATTTTTGAGACAGAGAGAGACAGAGCATGAACGGGGGAGGGTCAGAGAGAGGGAGACACAGAATTGGAAGCAGGCTCCAGGCTCTGAGCCATCAGCCCAGAGCCCGACGCGGGGCTCGAACTTGCGGACCGCGAGATCCTGACCTGAGCTGAAGTCGGACGCTTAACCGACTGAGCCACCCAGGCGCCCCTAATTGTGGATTTTCTATCTTCCTTTGTAAACTGAGTTTCATTAAAACAGAGAGACTGTATTTCCTTTAATATTCCCGGTAATGAAAACACTCCCTTACACATAAAAAATGCAGTAAAAGTGAATACAAGGTAGAAAAAATGAGTGTTGTAATGAGAGGGCAAAGGGATAAATGATTTCCAGATAGAGAGAAAGAGGGGAGAATGCACACAGAATCTGAAGTTTTAATTGATCTTGTGGTATGTATAGGATTTGCACATGCAGAGATGGAGAGAAAACAATTGCAGGCAAAAAGTACAGCTGAAGAATATAAAAAGAATCTTGGACACAGTGAGAATTTGGTGTGGGTAGAGTGAATTAGAACAGGAAGTTGAGTGGTGAGGGATATTTGCAAGGTCCGGATCTAGATTTCCGATGTCAGTCTAAAGTTCAGGCTTTATTCTCTTAAGAATGGAAAATACTCTGAGTGTTTGAATAGGAATCATGCATCTATAGCTACACGTCGTCTGAAAACTATATGTGAGAAGGCTTCACAGAAGGAAAAGAAAACTAGTTAGGAAATCATTGCATAGGCTAGATGAACCATAAGTAGTGCTATTCTGGAGCCAGCTTGTATCTGCTAGTGAGGGCCAGTTGCTGTTTTCAGGAATTTTGTGAGGCAGTTTTTATATACAATCATTATATTCAAGGTTAAATTATGTAAACTTACAATTAAAATAATTTATATTAAAAGTAAAGTACTAAATACTCAAAATTATTCATTTCATGCTTAGTTTACTATTATCTATGCATTTGAGGTTTACACATATCTACATCGTGCACATGAGATAAAATTATGTACTATTGCATATCTCTTCCCAACTTAATTTTAGTGACATTACGGTAGTAGCTTGAAATTAGTCATGACAGAGCATTTACACTACAGTGATTGGCAAATGCTGCAATCATGACTTGAGTGTTTGGCGTGTTTATTGTCTAGATTTAAGAAAGTAATGAAGACGATTATCATAATGCAGATTAAACTTAAAATTATGTCTATAGTAGTTCCATTGTGAATACCACAAAAATTCATAGAACATTTTTTTCTTTTTTTTAAAGATTTATTTATTTTGAGAGAGAGAAAGCACAAGTGGGTGAGGGGCAGAGAGAGAGGGAGAGAGAGAGAATCCCAAGTAGGCTCCGCACTGTCAGTGCAGAACCCGATGGAGGACCTCATTCCATGAACCATGAGATCATGACCTGAGCCAAAATCAAGAGTCAGACACCTAAACAACCCAGGCACCCCCGTGGAATATTTTTTCCAATAAAATAGAATTATCCAAAGGTGCCCATGTGATTACTGAATGAGTAAAGTTTCAACTTACGCCTTTATTTTTTGTAGGATCTTTACATCAGAACTTCATGCGTTCATCAATTGCAACCATGGGTTGATTGACTGTAGGTATGAGAGTTTGGTGAAGATCAACAAATGCATCATGTGAGAATGAATTGGATCTGTGAAATTTACAGCAAAGAATAATATAGATTTTATGATAATTTTTAAATTGTGTGCTACACACCTTTTATATTAATAACATTTATATTAAATTTATGTATTTTTTCTTGCATCTGTCTAACTATATCTATATCTATATTTCTATCTATCTATATATACACACATTTTTCGGACGGGGTGAATGACATATTGTATACTGCTGGCAATATGACCTTAGCAGTAAAAATGAGGAGAAAAGAATGCTTTCAAAAAGTATTTGGAGGATACGTTACACAATGTGAAAGCTATAGGGAAGGGAATGAGCAGTGGTAAAGAGATGTATGAGGTTTTGAGGCTTGTTGAAATATATACTTAGGAGAAATATGAAGCACAAGTAGAAAAGATTTATGAGGAAGAACAGTTGAGTTTTTGACTGTTGTATAGATTTGAGAGTCATCTGCATTGAGGTGTCCCCAAAGTCACTGTAAAAACTATAAAAGGGAGAAAATAGCCTAGAGAGATCTATGAGAGGAAACCTAATCTTAGAGAAAAGGGAAAAAAAGGAAATGCAAAGAAAGAATCAAGAGTAATCAAAGAAGTGGGAAGAGATCAGGAGACTACGGATGGGGTGATAGGAACCTGGGAAAGAGAAAATGTCAAATAGGACATTGTCAATAGAGATGGAGAATTTGCAATCAAAATCTGTATTGTGTTTGAAACAAGTAACCTAAAGGGGAAAAATTAGTATTTAGATTAGAACAAATCGCCACAGAACACAGTAAAAGATAGAGCATATGACGTACATGTTCTCATAGAAGAATTGGGAACACACAAGTAATTTATCTTCCAGAATATCTGTAGGTTTGTTTAGAACCCTGATTAAACTCTAGGGGATTGCATTTAGACTGTCTTGACAAAAACCACAAATACAGGCTGTAGATTCTGAGTCCTTGAAAGAATTTTCCCAATACCTCAAAATCAAGTCCAGGAATGGTGATTGTAGTTGGCAAGTTCTGGTATTAGGAGATCTCAATTACTCACATGAGAGCAAAATCCAAGAGTTAATCCGAGTGATTACAAAGTGAAAGACATGTGGACGACATACCTAACACAGACACATACTCATAACTGAAGTGTGAGCTTTATTTGATAAGGGTTGTGACAGAAAATGGATTTGGAAGGAAACTGGACGGCAGGCTTCGTCAGCTTTCTCATCATTCAGGAGGTTATGCCATGCTGAGCAGCTAGAATCCACACTGCAGCAGCGGCATTAATAGGGCAACTCTGGCCTTTCTGTTTCCCACTAGGTGCAATGAAAAATTGACAAGGCAAAGTTATATTGAGAAGGTTGCTATGTCCCTTAATTACACATGAAAAACCAGAATTTACTAGAAACTGGAGAATTGGGCCAGGTGATTCTCCTGAGATTTGGGAACTTGTGTTCTACATATTCTGGATATATTACCTTGATAATCTACTTTGAAGAGATTTCCCCTACAAAATTGGGAGATCCCTAGAAGTGACTTGCATTTTATTAGTATTGTTGTCAATATTACAGTTTTATGATTTCTCTCTTACATGTAGCAAGGTCACTTGACATTTAATATACTTCTTTGGCCAAACTTAAAGTGGAATTACTATCAGAGTATGAACACACTGCATAGTAGTATTTTTTTTTAAATTCATAAAAATATTTCTCTGCGTGAGCTTAAAGGCAAGAAGAATGTTATGTAAGGGGGGAGGGAAAAACCAGGTATATATATGCCCCCTTTCCAAAGAAGGTCACATTCTGAGGCTCTGAATGGATATGAATTTGGGGGGTGGGTACTAGTCAACCCACAGAAGCTCATAATTGAGTTACAAATTTTAGAGAATATTAAAATAACTATAAAAATTACAGATTGAAGCTTTCTAAGTAATGAAGATTTTATTTGGATTTATTTTGTATCATATTCTCACTCATTTTTCATTTAGTTTAATTTCTCCTTCTCTAGTGGCTCCTGTCTCAGAAGGCTATGTCTTAACCAATGAGAAAGGATAAATTCGCCCCTGTGGTTGATATTTATGGGAATGCAAGGTGACAGGTAAGCTGATGCACTCTTTCTAAATATCTGACCCACAAATGTAGCCAGACGCTTAAAAATAAAATCTGTGTTTCCTAGCTGTGTGGTTATATTAATATCAGACTAAGTGACTTCAAGAGAAGGAGTATTGCCAGAAATAAAGAGGGCATTTCATAATGATAAAAGGGTCAGTTTATCAAGAAGACATCTTAAATGTGTATTCGTCTAATAAAAGAGTCTCAAAATCTGTGAAGCAAAGAAGATGCACTTAAATCCACAATCACAGCTGGACATTTTTAATACTCCACTCTCAGTAACTGATAGAACATATAGACAAAATATATCAGTAAAGATATAGAAAATTCGGACAGTTCTGTCAAAACTCTTGGCCCAAACAGTATTTTATAGAACATTCCACCCAACACGGCAGAATACACATTCTTTTCAAGTACATATGGGAAGTTGACCAAGAGAGACAATGGCACAGGTGAAAAAAATAAATGATTTATTTTTACAAAAAGGGAAATTGCACAGAGTATATTCTCTAACCACAACAGATTTATATTAGAAGTCAATAATATAGAGAAAAATCTCCAAATATTTGGAAATTTATAAAAGGGTATGCTTTATGAATATGATCTCAACCCTTAAAATGAGTGCCGGGAAAACATCTTATCCAACTCTCTGAATTCCAGGTAGGTAAAGAAAAGTATCCACTAAATTGATCAAGAAAATGACCACTCAAAAGCAAATAATCCTTTTTAAATGTGTAAGTAATAGGGCTCAGTAAGGTTGCCTTTGCCATTAACCCTAGGCTGGCTGCATCAAAAAAGATGTATTCAGCATTATGAACGAGCCTTTTAGCTATCTTAAGATTATTGAGATAGATGCTGTATGTTACTTTTCATGGTTCCATCTTCTTTTAAAACCTCTAGAATCTCAAAGACTTCCTGGAGCTGCAGAGGGTGTTGCCAATCATCGTGGAAATTTAAAGTAAATGCTTTTTCTACAGATGTTAATGTCATTGTTTATTGACTGTTTACTCAGCTCAGATGTAATTGGGGTCATTAGGGATCCGGTCAATACCTGACCTTTTCCAATAAAGAGTGCACGCTGTGTTACTGGGCCTCACACCAGCCAGCCCTTACGTGGCGCGCAGCTGTTCCCACAGCGCAAAGCAGAAGCAGAGGCGCCATCCATCGCTGAAACTTTTTTGGGAAAAAAAAAAAATCTTCTGCTGTAGACATGGTGTTTCAAAAATCAGACAAAATATATTTCATGGAAAATCTATTTTGAGATCGACATTCATTTGAAAAGCTAAAACTAGCATCCGGATAAAAAAAGGAAGGGATGAAACATCAAACTGAAAATATCTTTCTATATTGTGACATTTTCGCAAATGTAAATGAGACCACCTTTAAGGCTGTCACAAGCAAAGAAATTCAACTGGGGTCTTGATGACTGAAGGGATGTTAAAGAATCTCTCATCAACGGACCACAAAGAATAAAGCAAAAACTATCCGTAATGTGCAGATGTTATCAGGATGTGACTTCAGCACAACCCCACATCCTGATAAGGAGACAAAACTGCAGATGTTTAATATATTACAGGAACTAACCACAAATTCTGTTTTGCTTCTCCAACTTTATAATGTTTAATTTTTTTACGACGTGAATTGCACTTTAGAAGAACTTCCTCTCAACTTAATTACTTCGTAAGTCTAAATGCCCACTGCTAGGACGAGGCGAGTTCTGGGTGAAGTGGTCCAGAGATTCCCCCTCCCTGGGTGCGGGGCAGTGTGAAGGATGCCTGGAGGGATTTGTGTAAGTCCTCATATGCAGGCATGAGGAGAGAGTTCTCATTGTTGTGTGATAGTGGAACCCTAGGTGTGAGATAGAGACCTCGCACTGATTTCACAACAAACCTGCTTTAAATCTGCTGGAGTCCTGGCAAACCAAAAGAATTCATAGAAACTCACATTTGTTAAACAGAGCAGAAAATATTTGGAGATGCGTAGCAAATAGTTCTGCCCAGATGACTTCTTCTTCTGAAGTTAAAAATGATAGAGTAATGATTTAATAGATTATTTTACACTATTTTGAAAGAAATTATTTGCCTTGGTGTGAATTCTGTTTGGGGGAATGCTGGGTATTCTTTTTTTATATTCTCGAAACTAGCCAAATGTCAAGTCATGAAAAAGTTGTACCAAGACCTATATTTCTTTCATTTTGATTAGTTTAGATGTAGTCATTTTCCAGGAAAGTTTAAAAAAAAAAACCAGTCCATTTATTCTGTTCAGATGCTGTTTTTGACCCCATCTCTAAGTGAGTGTGGGCGGTTGGGGTGGAGTAGGGCAGGTTGGTACCCTGTTCTGCCACCCACTGGCAGTTTTTCTTCTCTTCCTCAGGGAGCCAACCTTGCCCTTCAGGGCCTTTATGCCAAACAAGCCTACATTGTCTGGATCAAAAGGACGGAAGATTACAGAATAAAAACACAGAAAAAGGAGAAAAAGGTAATTTTTTGAAAAAACAGGATGACATCTTTGAGATTAAAAACATAAACCATGCTTATTAGTTTTTTTGGGGATGGGCTTGCACTTAAAAAAAAAGTAATTTATAATCAAAAGAGTAAATGTAAGAAGCATACCCAAGATTTTATTTTTACTTTTAGTGGGAGTGATTAAGTCTGGTGTTTATAAAGATGAAAAATCAGGGACAGCTATCACCCAGAATCAGAACTGGCTTAAGAAATATTCTTGAAAAGAATTTTCTTTGAGATTCAGGAAGGACTAAAGGGGGTTAACGTATATACCGTACTTGATTCCAGAGGGTAGTGATAGAGGAGGAAAATAAAAAGTAGAGCCCTGCTTTACCTTAGAAGTTTCAAGAGAGCAAACTAATGGTATTCTGGTGATTAGAAACAAACCAAACCAAAGACAAAGCCATTCCTGGTTTTAAACCAAAGACAAAGCCACCCCTGGGTTTACAGCACATTTACATATTTATGTCCACATGGAACGGATGCAGCAGAAAGTGAACACGATTCATCTGTAAAGGTTGGCTTATTGTCGGTCTGTGTTCTCTGTATGTTTCTAGTCCCAGTGCTCGGCCCAGTGTTGGGCACATTAACACTGGCCGATGATGTGAGTTGAATTAAATCATTGAACAAGAGAAAAGAACCCCATTCTGGATATCAGACAAAGTAAAGGATTCAAATACTTGAAGACTTCCACACTCTCTGTCTAAAGGACCATCTCTACTTGTAAGAGAATTTCATGGAATTTTTCTGCCAGGGTAGGCGACTACAGAGGGGAATGAAAGAAATTCTTCAGTGTAAGGTGGTTCCACCTTCTGCTAAGATGTGACCGCCAAAAAAACTCAAAAATATTTTGAGATGCTATCTGCCAAAGGGATTACCACAATACATGTAGGATCAAAGAAAATTCCACATTTTACCCTGGTGATTAGCTGTAATTAAATAAAGTAAGTCTTTTTAAACTTCATTAGCAGCAAGACGTTTGCTACAGCAGAGTGGGCACAAATCATCCATTCTTAATTAAAAGATAATCCACAGGATGGCCATAATCTTCTTCTAAAAATACACCATTTCCCCCTGAAAGACTTTCTCATCAAATAAGGATAAATAACAGTTTCTATGAGTTTAAGCCATGAAGGAATGGATGCTCCTCCCGTTTGCTTGAGTGAGTGCTGAATGTGGCTGATAACATCACTTTGGCATGCTATTATCTAAAATGGTAGAATACCTCACTTCAGCAAAGTCTGACATAAATCTTTGAAAACAAAGACATTGCATATGTATGAGCTGAAATAGATATGACAGTGTTGGCACATTAATATTCCTGTCACTAGGGGGTTTCAAACTTTTAAGGAGAGAATGGGAATGAATTCAGTCTGTAGCTGGTAAAATAAGGCAGCATACAGTAGGACAATTAGGCATCACTAACCATAGTAAAATATGTACAGAAAAAGGGTTCCCCTGCTCCCTGACTTTGGTAAAAAATGACCATGGGATTATCTCTTGGGAATGCCAAGAATAATTAATTTGGTTTAGAGATTTGCATGGTTGTTCTAAGCATACTAATAAGAATGTTCCGTGAAGACCAGTCCCAATCAATAGAAAAGAGAACTGTTTTTCTCTTGTGTAGCCACTGTGGTGGTTCATGGTAACAGATGTTTCCACTTATTCCACAACAACCCTCATTAAAAGTAACCGTGAGGCCTAATTGAATAGTTCTCCTCCTAGTTGGATTTGTGCAGAAAATAGTCCTATTATTGTATATTCTACAATTATTTCGTTTCCTGTTTTTGCTTGCTGATATGAAAAGCTTTACCATAGCGTTGTTTTTTTGCTGAACTCCCCAGGATGAAGTAAATGGGTGAAAAAGAAACTTCTTTTTACTCCATCTGACTCTGTATGGACTTACTATGTGTTGGGAAGTATCTACTTACAAATGCGAAGTATTTTTAGAAAAGCCTTATAAATCATCAAATTCTCGAAAATCACCACTTACCAGGGAAGATGACATAACAGTTGCATTCGATTGCGTTCCTTCAGTAGGGGGGTGAGCAAGTTATTATTCAACACTAGGTCTTAATGAAAATTCAACACTACGTTACACTTACGGTGTTTGAAGCCGATGTGGAAATGTTAGAAGTTTTCTTTTGGTAAAACATATGCATTGGCCTGGTGAGTGGAAATGAGGGGCTGCTTAAAAGATTTTTTTACCCAAAGCTTTTTGGACACATTGCTGTAACCCTGGGAGGCTTGGTCTGAGCCCTGAACAGCAGTTGCCCAGATGCAGAAAAAAGGCTTCAAAACCTCTCCTTTGACAAAGAAACATGAAATAATATCTGACAAAGGCATCGCAAGCAAACATGATGGCAAATCAGCAATTATACAGGCGACAAAGGAGAGCACATCTCACTTCCAAATGTCTTTTTTCTTCTTCTTCACATTTTACTAATAACATCTCATAGAGGTGCTTAGGTCAGTATTTTTAAAAACAATTTAATATATGACCGTGCTTTGGGTTTGGTTTAACTCCTTTATTACACTAATGCTATTTGTCATTTCATGCATGTGTCAGCATTGTTTTTGAATGGCAAAAAAAGGTTGGGAAGAAACCAAGCACAAAGAAAGACACTTGCAGCTCACTATAGGTAACTTTGTTTTAGAAAGGAATAAATACTCCACCAAGATAGGCTAAACAGCACTTGCTGTCTCTTAAATGGAGTCGTATGTGGAAGGAAGAGGACCTACCATGAATCAAATAATATTGGTGAAGAAAAAATGGCAGCAAAATTGACCAGATCCAAACTGCATAGCTTCACTCTTTAATCTCGAACTCTCTTGCTCTTGAATTTGGAAAATAGGTAAGAGAAAGGCTTTTAAAAAGGAGTTATAAAGTTAAATTTAAATATGAAAATATTTACCTTTTTTACCAAATAACATACCATGAAAAATTTACATTTGCAAAATTAATTTTGAGCCCATCGTATAATAAATCATCATTAAAACCATATGTGCCCAACGAATTCAAGCCCAGGCTTCAACCGGGATGGATATGAAGGAAAACAATAATGATAATAAAAGTAATAATGATATCAATAATAATAAATGAGATGGAACATGTACTTCACAAATAACTGCAATACACAGTTCCTCAAAATCTCTGCCTTTTTATTGCATAATGATCAATCTGCTACTGATCAAAGGTATGCTGTACCTCAAATAAGCAAAATGCTCATGGTGTGAAATTAATGACATGAACTGTAAATGAAAACAAAGCTACTTAGGCCTTTAAAATTATTTTCTTTCATGTGGATTCATTGCAGAAAAATAATGAATTGCAGCCTCTTCTTTCCTGACATATTTGGGATAGTTCACATGACTTTGAAATGGCTTAAATATTTTACCACCCACTATAGAATGTTCTGAAGAGGGGAAGGAAAACGTGTATTTGTTTTGCCGGTGGTCATTTCTTACTGTCTCATTCAGTATGTAGGAGTACAAAAGGTATACTGTTAAAAGGAAATGAAGAGAAAACTTAGTCAAATGTATTTAAATGCAAGAATATAAGGGATATATTAGAAGATGATTGATAACTAGAAATCAATCCATTTACCACATGGTCTGTTAGTATAAAGATTCTGCAAGATCTCAGAGAATCTCGTGTACTAATCAAGTTAATTAGCTGTAGATAAGGATACTCTTAAAATTAGGTCTGTAAACACCAGATTTTATTTTATTTTTTTATTATTTATTTATTTTTAAAATTTTTATTACATTTATTTTTTAAATTTTTTTTAGCGTTTTATTTATTTTTGAGTCAGGGAGAGACAGAGCATGAACAGGGGAGGGTCAGAGAGAGGGAGACACAGAATCTGAAGCAGGCTCCAGGCTCTGAGCTGACAGCACAGAGCCCTTCTTGGGGCTCGAACTCACAAACCATGAGATCATGACCTGAGCCGAAGTTGGATGCTCAACCAACTGAGCCACTCAGGCACCCCAGTAAACACCAGACTTTTAAAAAGCACTAACAAGGTGTAGTTTTTTTCCCAATCCCATTCACATAAAGAAATTTTTTTTTCAATTTACACCCTCACAATTTGTTTAGGATAATCTCTTTTGTTCTATCAGATCACATAGATTGAATATTTTGTGGTATTATGTTTTCTGATAACAATGCGAGTCAGAATTTCAGCATACCACGGATAAAGCTATCATATTCTTTTATTCATTACTTATAACATACCTATTGTGATTTAGACCTTTGAAAAGCCAGCGTTCTATTAAAACATTTCAGACATATAAAGATATTTGACTTTAAAGATATAATATACCATGTCTTGCTTATTTGAATTAAACATTTGTCTCACATATTAGTACACCACACACTTTTCCTTGTTTGGATCGAACAAGAATGACCATGTGCTTGATTCTAAATGCGGTTGAAACGCAAGATCATACGATGATCATTTAACACGAAATGTAGTAAAGAAATATCTACACACAAGTATGCATTTGGTATTACCAATGAAGAATACACCTGAAGTCAATGGTACCGTTTAATCTTCCATGCTATGGCATTTCATTTTCTAGCAAAACAAGTCTTCTGTCTTCTGCTACCATTTTATATAAAATAAATAAAACACCAACTTCTTTCCTTATCCTTGCATTGCTTACTCCTCCAAAAAAGATATGTTTTATAAAAGAAGTCGTTATATTAAGATGTATGTCTGCTTTCCTTCAGAAGACAGATTAGAGCATTTCAGCTGCCACTAAAGTTGTCGCTCTTTGTAACAAAATGTAATGCTGCATATATAAAAATGCAAAGTGTAATGTAGAGTCAAATGTCTCTCAGCACAAGAGTTGTTCGTTTTAGCACCCATTTTGTTGGTATTTATCAACTTACTAATTATAGGCAAATTGCTTCCAACACGAAAACTGTGATGATTAGCAGTTTTTTCTGCTAACTCTAGTCTACTGTAGTTCCGGTAAAGAATGTCAATAATCCAGATTCCTTTCTTTTTCCTGGCTTAGAAAATGTAAAAATAAATTCATCAGGCTAGCATTTCTCAACTTTCGGGAAATGTGGCTTGGAAGGATGAGGGAGGAAAAAGGAAAAAGAGATGGATTAAATATATCAAATCAGGAAGGTCTACTTGCTACCTCCCATCATTTGGACAATCGTGAAGGCTCACTGGAGATTGGTCTATCACAAAATGGAATTAGGCAATCCCAATGTAATTAACAGAGTAGCTGCATTTGAGCATTTGCACAGGAAATGCATCAATCGCTAGAACCCAGCATGCAATCTCTATATTAAAGGGAGGAAGAAGATTCTTAAGCACTACCTCATATGCTAGCATGGATACCTAGCAAAAGGCTGGCATATATTGTTTTAAACCTCTCATCTAACTCTTCAGCAGAGATCTATGATATTACTCGGTTAGACATAAAACAGTTTGTAACCTTCAGACCTCCATTACAGTCCTTTAAAGTGTGCTCAAATGAAAATGGGAGTAACATGCCAATCTAGAAAATGTTTTCATAACACGCAATACTATAAAAGGTTGAATTTTCTATCACCATTGCTAATTTCAACCATTTGTTTCTCATTACAATAAGTAAACAAGATTAAATGGAAAACCTTACAGTTCACAGAGTACATTACACAGCAGAAATGTCTGTAGCGAATACGGACTTAGTGTCTTAACCAACTTATGTGCCTCTAAGTGACTATTTCTCCTTGCCATGAAGTTTTTACAATTTTAAAGTTATATTGGCAGGTTCCAGTCAACAATGATGTCTGCGATGGCCTTCTTTCTCTAATACATTGCTTTTAGTCTAATTGCTTATTTGCAGTCTCAGCAAGCAGAGAGAAGAATTTTATCCTCTTTGCCTTGTCTCTGAATACTAACTAGCTGGCCCAGCCGAGGCTCTCTAAAGAGAGAAAGAGCATGTGGGACACACTGCATTTGACACAGTCAAGAGGTAAAAGAAAGAGCAAAACAAAAGTCTATTCAGGACTGAATCCTCTGATATTTTCCCCCATCCCCCAACTCCTTTAAAAATAAAGCAAAAGGGGGCAAAACCCATAAATCCATGCCTGAATGCCTGAGGTTGTCAGAATAAAGGACAATGAATGACAGGTGACTGTCAGTATAATTCTCAGTCTCCAAGTTAACACTTTTTGGCATTGTTGAACAAAAAAAAGTGTATACATAACAAGGAAATATGTCATGTGTTCTCTGTGAATGTGCACAGTTCAGTATAGGAGAAGCAGCTAAGTATTTCCACATGGGCACATGGGTTTCTCTTCAGTTCCGTGTATTTCTTGCTGGAAAATGTTCTGAAATTATGAGATGTTTTTCTAGTGACAATAGTGCTAAGTAACTTTGGGGAAACTGCTGAAGGGTTATGAACCTGGCTTTCACTTAAATTTTTTTTTTTTTTATTTAAAGAATGGGAGATCTGACTTGATAAATAAAACCCCTTGCACATGTTGCTAAAATTCTAAAAAAGGAGCAGGAGCCCACTGATGAGAGTTTTTCTGTTTGATTTTTAAAAGGCTTCTCTCAAGCGATTTTCCCCCAAGATCTCTTTACACTTTCATCTTCAGAGACTGCCTTAATCCTCCGGTCTTTGTTGTTCCAATGTCTGATCAGTTTGTTTTAAAGTCGCATCTACCCCACATTTCCTAGAACTGAAACTTGACTTCAGGCACTTGCAGTTATAAATCCCTACAAACGTGCAGGCTTTCCAGAGAAAGGTGGAAAGTGCCGAAACAGAGAAGGTTTTGATGATTATTTAAATAATGTGTATTAAGTTGTCTGCTGCATGAACTACAGGTACAGAGAGATAACAAACGTGAAGTGACGGGGTAATTTGTAATTAAAATAAGCTTGGCCTCCTTCTCAGATTACTGGCACACTCCAGTCGGTTGACCATCTGTGGTGGAAGGACAAAGATTCTATTCTCAGTTCCGCTGGGCTACGGAAGGGACACCACTGCCCAGAGCCCCAAGTTTCGAGGTCTTGCCATGGTGGGCATGAAGACAGTTCATTGTGGCCAACCTTCTGATGCCAGGTGTAACCATGTGATGAGCGGAAGGAGTATGGAGACAGTGATCTGTGTCCCTCTAAGCACTCACAGAGCATTATTCAGGCAAAGCTCAACTGCTGTTACCGCCCCAGCAGGTGTTACTACACATTTCCAATCTTTAGAGAGAGATGAAGAGAGAAGGAAGAGAGTGCAAGTGAAATAAAACAAGAAAAACAGGAGAAAGTTAATTTCCTTGTTGCATCTTTTATCTTTTGCCTGCTATGAAGGAAAAAAAATCTTAAAAGGTTGAACATGAAAGAATGCTGTATATTTCACAATGAAATATGAACCATCTTTTGTTTTACTTTTAAGTTCAGAAATGCACAATACTTGACAGGAAACACTCGTCTTATGTAGACTTCAAGTCAGTCTTCAAGAAATCTATGTGTAGGCTATTTAACAAACTGATCATATGAGAGTTTTCCCCAGTTGCATATGAAATCTATTGCACAAATAAGTGAACAAGATTGTGGAATTCTGTTTTCATTTTTTACTTATAGCAGGTATACCTTAAACTGCAGCATTTGCATATTTATTTTGGAAGGTCGAGCAGAAATGATTATATCCAACACCTGAAGAGTATTTTTGTATGGTCTTTATTTATAGTGGCTATATTTCTACTGCCTTTGATAATGGTCTTCATGAAAAATCTCCTAAGGTAAACAATACATTTAAAAAT
This sequence comes from Panthera onca, assembly GCF_046562875.1. Classification (NCBI taxonomy): domain Eukaryota; kingdom Metazoa; phylum Chordata; class Mammalia; order Carnivora; family Felidae; genus Panthera; species Panthera onca. Next base: position 84,334,141 of record NC_138339.1, read on the forward strand.
CTTCCTGTCATAATTGATACCAATAGGTTTATAGCTATGAAACTTGAAAGTCACAGATAAGATTGTTTTAGAATACAAGATTAATCTAATATTGCTTTTGGTTATTAGGGCATGGAAGTTATGTGGGACACTGATATGAGCCAAAGATTGAATGTGAGAGGAAACAAGAGGCCAACTGTTAACTTTTAACACATGAAATTAAATATGTGCATGTTAAAAGAACAGATCTCTATCTTATTTGTTTATTATTTATTTATTTATTTAGTTAGTTAGTTAGTTAGTTTTTTCTCGGGGAGAGCTCAAATGACCCAAAATTAAAGATTACTCTTCAGTAACTGTGTGAAAAGTTTTTCTTAATGATAGTCAGAAAGTAGAAAGAATTATGTAGTGAATAGTAACTACTTCATACTAAAGCCTTTTCAAAATGAAGATATTTAATTCTTCATTTCATTTATATTTAATAAGGTACCCACTATACAGTTGAGGAATTCCAATTATTTTGAAAAATAGTGACCCATAGGTCAGCCCTATCTTGACAATTTCTGGTTAAGAGTTCAAGGAAAAAACTCAGGGTCTTGAAAATATAAAAATCTATGTAGATTATCATCATCATGAAAGAATGGTTCACTTATTTTATGAATATGATGATTATTTTCTGTGCTATTTATTCTTATGAAAACTGTTAGTTTCTTTGATGATGAAGAGAAAGGTGTTCAAGTGATAAAATACCCAGCTGACAGTCATTCTTAAATATTAGGTGATAAATGCTTTCCTTCTGAAATCTATTCAGCCTAAATGCATTACTCACTGTATTTTAGCCAATATTCATCCTGTAGCTTATAATGATGTAGTGTCAGGGCTGAGAATTTGAGCAAATAATTACTGAGAGCCAGGTGCCAGGGAAGTGGCATGGCAGACAAGGGGACTTGTACTCTGAAGGAAAGGAAGTTTAGAATAGGTCTGGGAAAGGAGAAAGGGCCTTTTCTGGAAGAGGAATGAAATGAGCAGACACAGATGTGAGGATGAGTATAGGTGGGAAATATCCAAACTCTGAATTTCCCTTTGCATAAATAGAAAAATGATGATGATGATAGATAAATAGATAGATAGATAGATAGATAGATAGTTGAATAGGTAGGTGTTGAATGGAGAAACTCACACTGGGAAGCGAAACTCTGTGGTGATATTTTAGTGAAGCTTATTAAATAGAAAAATGAAATAAAATATAAATCGAAAATTTATATCATTTAAAACTTATGAAGGAGATGTTTATCTTAATATAACAAATATTGAGAAATAAGGAAAGAGGGATTTGAAAACCTAGCAATTTAAACTTTATCACTTTTCTGTCTGAGGATGGAAACTCAGGTTAGATATTCATGCAACAACTGGAATGACGCAACCGTGTTCTTCCTCCACCTGTGCTCCAGGACTGCAGTTCGGAAGACAATGGAGCAGTGACTCGCACAGGGCTGGTTGAGTATAAATCGGTATAATTTCTCTGAAGGAAAAAAATTAAATGCCCTATAGGTCAAAAACCTTGACAATGTGTATATACTAACGATTCTACTGCTTGGAATTTATCCAAAATAAATGGTCAGATAATCCAGGTCATTAAAATAGAATCAACCTAAATGCGAACTGTACAAGATTGACTCAATAAATTATATTATATCCAGATGGCCATCACTGTGTAATTCCAGCCATGAAAAAACATCACTCTTGACAATTGTTTCAAGTTCGGGTGAAGTGGAGAAGTTTTCTTCATCAGCAACCCTTGGAATTATGCACAGGTAGTCTATGGTGGGTATTCCTACTTCGCACTAGATGAGATGATTAATCACGTGTATCTCCTCAACTGTGCCCTATAGGGAAGCTGTTCCACTACGGTACATATGGCTGTTTGCCACCCATGTTCCTCCAGTGGGAAGGTTCAGTTTGATTACCAAGTAGGAAGTTGCTCTTTACATTTAACGAAATTGTAAACACTGATTATTAGAGCAAAATATAGAAAGAAGGTATAAACTGTGTTCACAGTAGGATGGTCCATAGAAATCCCTTTTGCTTTACCTGGGTCCTGAAGGGAAAAAAAAATAATAAAAACTGGCTAATATCTGTCAGAAAGAAGCAGATGTATGAGTAAGGATTTTTCAGAAAACTATATAAAGCTATCACAATGGTAAAATTAAATTTTTCTTCACATATAGGTTATATATCTTTTTTATGAATGCTTTTACACTTACTTCAAGTGTTAAAGTGAAAACCAATTGAAGCTAGAAATTCTCACAATTTTCATGGAGTGCTACCCTTGAAGGTTGCAAACGTCTGCTCTTTACAGTTTTAAATGCATTTATTTAAATCTAGCATTTATTTCCCTTTTCCACCTGTAAATAATGCTTTGGTGACATCAAAGATTTACTTTGGAGAAGACACTACTTCCTCAGAGAACAGCTTTGGGACAGCAGTCAAAAATCTTTTATTAGCCCACTCCAAGAGTGTCCCTCTCTACTTGAAGAGAGACTGGACTTTGTGTAACTCAGGGGCAGGTACCTGACGTTAACACTGGGTTCCAGCAGCACCCACACTAGAAAATACTAAAGAAATGTTTGTGGCAGGAAGAATACTCTGAGATAATCCCCATTTCATGGAAGTTATCTATTGATTGTGCCTTAGGCACATTTTGCCGCTTCCCCCTGCCCACTGGTTATCATCCACCTGACCACACCTGCTGAAACCTTGCGTCACTATCTCTACTATCCGTTCCTGATTAGCTGATGCCACTGCCACTTTCCTGTCTTAAAACACATTGGGATTTTTGTCTATGCCATTCCCGAATATCACGTCTATTATCTTACTTTATAAACCGTCTTTCATGATTACATGCATTATATGTCAGTAATGGTTCTTCCTTGTAAGTAACAGACACCAACTCTGGTTAACAAAAGTGAAAGGGAACTAATTGGAAGAATATGAAGGTGAGGCTGGAGGCTCACACAATTAACAGGACACTTGCAGACCAGGCTTCAGCCCGTGATCCAAAAGAACTCAGGAAGGACAGGATTACCAAAGTAACTTTCCAACAGCTGAGATAAAGTGGTCACAGTGTCATCACGGGGACAGTTGTTCTTGAGTCATGCAAGTTCCTCCCAATGTCTTAGCAGTGAAGATCTAATTGACAGAATTAAGGTGTTAGATAGAACTTCCTGGTCTACTGGTGTTCCAGGAAAAAGAATGATTGGACTCCCCTCACTTTTGTAGAAGGGAGGGAGTGGCATGGAATTCACACACAAAGAAAGGGAGGAGACTTCCAAAACTGAGGGGTCACTAGGGAGCAGCCATCTCTTTACTAACCTCTGATTCAATGATTAGTTTTGGAAGCACAGGGGATTGCCTTTATACTGCATCATCTGTTAAAAGGACCACTAAAGCCTTGGCCAGTAGATGGCCAGGTATTTGCTTATAGGAAGGAAGAGACAGATGGAAGAAGAGATAATTTAATATTTATTAAAATTGTATGCCTGGGTTACATGTACGCATGAATGCAGTCATTATTCCGTAGATGAAACAAGTCAGAGCCAGGTAAGCAGGCCCATCCAGAAGGCTACCTTGTAAGACCTGTGTTCCATGTGCACTGAGGTTATACAAAAGCGGGAAAACCCACAGGTTAACAGAAAATTGATATAAGAATGCTATCAGTGCAGGATCTATTAAAGGTATTTATTAGTTGTTGTTGGTATTATTTTTAATAGTGGTTTATTATCAGAGTTAAGGCTTCTCCGCTAGTATAAGAGTTCCTACATTTACCTTTTTAAAATTACCCTTTACTGATTATCCAGCTTGTCCAAAAATTCCACTGAGGAAAGACAAAGCCCTATATTTATTTATTTATTTATCATTATTTTTTTTAATGTTTATTTATTTTTGAAGGAGAGAGAGAGACAGAGTGTGAGTGGGGGAGGGGCAGAGAGATAGAGGGAGACACAGAATCGGAAGCAGGCTCCGGGCTCCGGGCTCTGACCTGTCAGTGCAGAGCCCAATGCGGGGCTCAAACCCACGAACTGTGAGATCATGACCTGAGCCGAAGTCGACGCTCAACCAACTGAGCCACCCAGGCGCCCCACAAAGCTCTGTATTTAAATCTCTTTCCATTGGTATGGTGAGCCTCTGTGGTGATTTTTGGATGATCTAGCTGTCAAGTATTGTATTAGTATTAGTAACCATTCTTTTGAACAATTATACAATGAATAATCTTTCCCAGTGATAAGCTGATACAGTAAGTTATAAAAGAAACTAATAAGATGAGTTAACTGCAAAAACCCCCTGTCCTCCCCAATCTAGAAAATGTGATGGGAAGTAAGTGCATTCACCAGACTCATCTTGCGAAAGGGATATTTGCAGTGTGCTGGCTTTACTTAGTTACCTCCTCATTTCAGAGTTCAGCCACACAAGGGAAGATGAAAATGAGAATGCCAGGAAACTTGCATCCATCCCCCTTTTCTATGACTATGCCGGCTGCCAAAGTGCTGACCAAAGTTGAAAGGTCAGCAGTCATCTGTGGCAGATGTGCTTCATCCTGATAAACACTTGGTTGCTGGAAACAGTTCTGTTCGCAGATAGCTTATAATTCAGTTGAGGAATGGAAGTGTGAGGGAGCTTTACTGCTGGGAATCTTATTTCATATCTGAGAGCAATTAACCAGCTGATAAACAGGCTTTTGTTTTCCATCTGAATGGCCAATGTCCATTCATTTGGGACAGTATCTTGTCAAATGGGCAACAATAACAATAAAGTTTATGTATCTTGGCTCTTTTCTCCTCTAAAACCTGTAGTAACCTGCTGCGTTGGAATTAAGAACCTGAACTGAGCATGCAAAATAATTATCTTCCAGAATCCACCTGATGGTATGGAAGGTTACCTTCTTGTTTTGAACTGGAAATAGGGATGAAAAGTATCCTTTCATTTCAGTGGCTCTTTATTTTTGTATAATCAGAACGTGCCTCACAAGCTGTAGCATTCTATATTCCACATGTTTATATAGCTTAAACACAAAGTAAGATATACGCTACCACATTTCAGAAGATGTTCTAAATTTTAAGAAGCATATGACAGTGTCTTACTCTCTGAACTACCTTATAGCCATTTTCTAACCACTTACTGTTGGTTATGCTGAGTATTTTTGTAATGACTTAATATTTTACCACAAACTATAAATTTTGCATGTTCCTTTTTTTTTTTTAGTTTTGACCCACACATTTTCTAGTGTGTCACAGTCATCTCTTCTTTTTCTAAGTAATAAGGTCATTTGTTCCAGTTGGGCTTGATGTAATATTTTCATAAACGAAGGTGACTCATGATTGCATTGTTTTATCTTTTCCACAGCAGTGATTGAAAAGAAAAGCCACCTATATCCTCTTGCTAAATTTCCCTTGAGAAGAATGAGTAAAGTGAGCTGTGTAGCCTCAGAACCATGGAAGAGATTTCCTGTGTAATGTTCACAGCTTTGGCAAGGTAATTATTATGACCCCACAACTTCTGATAAAATTTCTGGAAAAATGGAAATTACAATGCTAGCTCTGATGTGCTGACTCAGATACAGCCAGATCAGTTTAAGAGGGCAAAACAATATAGATTTTCATTTATTCCTCAACTGATATTTCTTGAGCACTACTATGTGCTCTTTGCTCAAGGATGGAGATATGATTAATATGTGGCCTCAGTGCCCAAAGACTTAATAATCGAGCATCTTTGGTTGTGCTGGTTACAGTAGTGATAGGTAGTGGGTGATGACTGGTGATAATTTTGGTTTGTGCTGGGGAAGAATTATTGGGAAGAAAATATATCACCTGGGACCTGGATCCCAGGAAAATATATCACCTGGAAAATCTACACTAGTTCAATTTCTCACTCCATTTATTACCACAGATTTGCTTAAATGTGATATTGATAATTATTGATTCCTATCACTCTTAAATCTCATGTGCATTTTAATAAGCAGCAAAGTTCTCAAAAGATTTCAAAAGCCAGATATAGAACGGTGAAATCAAAGTTTAATCAAATGTAGGAGACTTTTCTCAGCTCCTACTCTTTCTGGGAAAGTGCTTCATGCTTTATAAGCAATGTGCTCATTAGCATAAATCATATAATTTTCTTGTGGGGATGGCACATGCATATATATATATATATATATATATATGCATGTATCTAAATAATATGCAATATACATATATACCCACAATGCTCTTGCATATTCCTAGACATATCGGTGTGAATCAATGTGGTATAGACCATACATAAAAGGTGATACTTCAATTCTAAAAGGTCACTGTGGAGTAGGGTTAGTCATAGAGAAAGGTCAGTATTAAATTGAACATAAAAGGAAGTATTGTACCTGTTGTAGTAAAAAAGGAAGAAGAAGATGTGCATGCTCTCAATAATGAAAATAGAGAAAGGGAAGAGAAATAATAGAGGACTTCATTTGGTGAATAATTTTAGGAAATGTAGTATCAGCCCAGCCCTTTCATTTCAGTCAGAGAATTGGTGTATGGCACTATTTTCTTTAGGCTGAAATCTCTATGATGAAGAATGACTGCTCTGACTATGAATTTATTTTCCAGTAACAATTACCTTTATAGTATCAGTGACTCTTGACTTCTTGTTTAGCAGTTCTACAGTTTTCCTGTTAACTGTATTTGTTGTATTTGGTAAATAGCTGTTATGTACCAAGAAGTATTTGTGGACTTTTATGTGACTAGCCCTGGGCCAGGTTTTACAGAGCAGAGCAGAAATATAAGACATGACTGTTTCCAGGAAGGCTATTCTAATGTTATCGGGTAGCCTACTCTCTGGCAATATGTTTGAAAATACAATGATTAGTAAGATGAAAAGGGATATGCTATCGGAAGACCCAGCTTGTATCTAAGGGTTTTTTTAAAAACTGGAGGAAAATATAGTACCAGCAAGTATGAGCCCCTGCTTTTCTAACCTGTGTCTTTGGTTGCTCTGCACTTTAAAATGCCTTCTACCAAATTTTAAAGATCATCTCTAGAGGGGCGCCTGGGTGGCTCAGTTGGTCAAGCGGCCAACTTTGGCTCAGGTCATGATCTCATGGTTCATGAATTTGAGTTCCCCATTGGGTTCGTTGTCAGTGCAGAGCCACTTTGGATCCTCTATCCGCCCCCCTCTCTGTCCCTCCCCTGCTCAAAATCTGTCTCTCTCCCTCTTAAAAATAAATAAACATTAAAAAAAAAGGTAGAATAGAGGCTAGGACCTACAGGATCCAGGAGTGTCATTCAGGCCAGGTACCCTGAGTTCAGATCACAATATTTCTTTCATGGGATCACATGAGATTGAACAACAGAACAGTGCTGACCTATAGGTTTTGGGTGAATCTTACTCACTTTGGACATAGGATGAGTTCAGGGCTCTAGGCTCCTGATAGTCCATCTGTGACCCTTAGATCTGAGCTGTATATGTGGGCCACAGAGTCAGTTCTCACCTGTCCACGTTTAGAACAGGTGTCTCCTCTGATCTGCAGCACCAGATGGTGTCTGGGTGGCAGCAAGCACCCTTTACTTTGTTGTAGTCCAGGAAAGTTACCCTACTCCTTTTGCCTCAGGCTTTGTACTGGGTGTCAGACACATCTCTGGGACTGGCTGTGCCTGTCTCCTTGGAGAGTTTTCCAGAACATTGTTTCTCACTGCCAAATAGCCCTTCTGATCAAAGTTCACTCTTGCCTGTGATTGATGCGGTGACATATTTCCTGGGTTAGCCGTAAGCCTTGTTGGAAACGGGGGGGACACTTCTTAGATGAATAGGACCATTCTTCTTGCTCAGCTCATGGGGCTCTTACCAATTCTCCCCACTGGTGGCAGCATGTGGAGGGCAACAATGGAAGGTATTACATTCTACAAATGCAATGATTTTGGTTAGAGATTTTGAAGGAAGACACATTTAGAAGATGTGTTATCCTATGTTTAAAGTATAAAATTCTGTCTGGTAAGATTAAAATGATAGACGAATGATAACTCATGCTTTGCTGCATACGAGGGATAAGACTTGCATTTATGTGTGGTCATCGTTAATGAAGTGCAGCTAAAACCTTTGATGGCACAGTGAAGCCATTAGGTGATGCAGTGTCATGAGTGATGATATAACCAAATAAATGCAGCGAGGGAACTTCAGTAGCAGAAAGATCTATCTTGTTTCGATACAAGTACATTCTGAAGAGCTATGGCTTTATGTATAATAATGGCATTACTACTTTTTTCATGTAGTGTGAGGCATGAAATTATTTAAAAAATGACCTATTAGACGATAAATAACATGAAGAGATCGTTCCTTAACGTGCATAGGAAGAAATGATACCTGGAAACTAAGATGAATCTTCATATCTATTGATTGGACAACAAATGTGTAACTACTTCTTCTTTACCCATTATTCTAAGTCTTTATTTCTACCTCATACAGACCCATACATTTGGTAACACTTTTTAAATCTAATTGTTTATATAGACAGAGACCCTACAAAAGTATTTGTCCAGAGCACCTCACAACTAGGAATGGACTTGGATACACATATCAAAGGAAAACATAGACTTTGTCAAAAATAGTGTTTTTTTCTTAAGTTTTTGATTTATTTTGAGAGAGAGAGAGAGAGGGAGGGAGAGAGCAAGTGAGGTAGGGGCAGAGAGAAGGAGAGAGAGAGAGTCTGAAGCAGGACAGCACTGACAGTGCAGAGCCCTATGCAGAGCTCAAACTCACAAACTGTGAGATCAGAACCTGAGCCTAAATCAAGAGTCAGATGTCTAACTGCGCCCAGGTGCCCCAAGAATAGTTTTGAAGAAGTTCTCAACTTCGTCGTTCTTAGTTTCCTCAGAAGAGAGTCACTGTTTTCCTAACACTGCACTTTTGTTTCTTATACCAACTGACTCTTGGCTTAGAATGGCATTTTCTGCCAGATGAACACCCATACTAATAGTCTTCTTTTAAAAAACAACAAACACGCAAAAGTCAGTGTTTTACCATACCATCTACAATGAATACAAAGTCAGCCCTGTTGAACAACCCAAATTTATGGGGAAGTTAGTGAGGCCTGTTCTGGTTCAGTCTCCATTGTTTATTTCATATTTAGGATCCCATAAAATCCACATCCTGCAAAGAAAAATTTGGGTGAACTAGAGCATTCCAGTAAGCATATTTGGTATAATTTTCCCCAGTTTATGAGTAAAAAAAGAGATAGGAAAATAGATGCCATATACCTCAAATTCTCAGCATGATTTTAATTCAGTAGTATATATTGCACAACTACATCTGTAGCATAGTCAGTGATAAATGTTGTTAACGGTGCTCTGGACTGTTGGGCCACGAAACATCAAGGAATAATGATATTGTTTATATTATATGTTTAATATAAGAGAGCATATGAATAGAGTTTTAAAAAATTTAGAAAGAGACTTAAACTTCAAGGGAGTCATTCAAACCTTGAATACCTATACCATTGTTCTTTGGCTAATCAAAGTTGTCCTTAGGGGAGGAGCTACTGTTGCCAACATAGGGTAACCTGCAAACATATCCATATAACCACAAGGTAGAAGACATATTTCAGAAATTCAGAATAGTCCTTGGTAACTCACTGGGTGCTCCCTGCTATATATTTAGATATATTTTTAAATTGTTCACACTTGTGGAGTATACACATTGATCGTGTCCCTGTGACAGAATTTACTGTAGAAAGTGCAACTTTTCTTTGACTATCACATCTATTGCTTTAATTAATGCTTTATTTCTTACAAACATTAGGTTTTAATTTTTTATTATGGAAATATAATTGACATACAATGTTATATTAGTTTTAGGTGCACAACAGACTGATTTGACAGTGAATACATTACTTAGTGCTCACCATTGTAAGAGTAGTCACAGTCTGCTATCAAACAGTATGTTAGAATGTTTTTGACTATATTCTCTATGTTGTACTTTTTGTCTCCCTGACTTATTTGTTTTATAACTGGAAGTTTGTACCTCTTAATCCCCTTTCATCTATTCTGTCCACCCCTCTCCACCTCCTCTCTGGCAACCACCAGTTTCTTCTCTGTATTCAAGAGTATGTTTTTTGATTGTTTTTTAAGATTTCACATATAAGTGAAATCATATGATATTGGTCTTTCTCTGTCTTACTTATTTCACTTAGCACAATACCCTCTAGGTCCATGATGTTGTTGCAAATGGCAAGATTTCATTCTTTTTGTGGCTGAGTAATATTTCATGGTGTGTATATGTATATATACATACATATATGTACACACATGTACATATATATATATATATATATATGTATCTTCTTTATTCATTCATCTATCGATGGACATTTAGGTTACTTTCTTATCTTGGCTATTATAAATAATGCTGCAATAAATATAGGAGTGCATATATCTTTTCGAATTACTGTTTTTAGATTCTTCGGGTAAATAACCAGGAATGGAATTACTGGATCACACGGTATTTCTGTTTTTAGTTTCTTGAGGAACTTCCATAGTGTTTTCCACTGTGATTACTCCAATTTACATTCTCACCAACAGTGAGCAAGAGTTTCCTTTTCTCCATCTCCTCATCAACACTCATTATTTCTTGCCTGTTTGATATTAGCCATTCTGACTGGTGTGAGGTGGTATCTTACTGTGGTTTTGATTTACATTTGCCTGATGATGAGTGATGCTGAGCATCTTTTCATGTTTCTGTTGGCTATCTGTATGTTTTCTTTGGAAAAATGTCTATTCATGTCTTCTGCCCATTTTTCAATCAGATTGTTTATTTTTTGGTGTTGAGTTGTGTAAGTTCTTTATATATTTTGGATATTAATCCCTTATCAGATATATCATTCACAAATATCCTCTTCCACTCACTAGGTTGCCTTTTTGTTTTGTTGATGGATCCCCTTGTTGTGTATAAGCTTTTATTTTGTTACAGTCTCAGTAGTTCATTTTTATTTTTATTTCCCTTGCCTGAAGAGACATATCTATAAATATGTTGCTAAGGCTAATGTCCAAGGGATTACTATTTTCTCTTTTAGGAGTTTTACAGTTTCAGGTCTCATATTGAGGTCTTTAATCCATTTTGCGTTTGTGTATGTGTATGGTGTAAGAAAGTGGTCCAGTTTCATTCTTTTGCCTATAGCTGTCCAATTTTCCCAGCACCATTTATTGGAAAGACTGTCTTTTCCTTATTGTATATTTTTGCCTCTTTTTCATGGATTAATTGACCATGTAGGCATGGGTTGATTTCTTGGCTCTCCATCTTGTTTCATTCATCTACATGTGTCTATTTTGGTGCCAGTACCATACCGTTGTTGTGTTGTGTTTGTTTGCTATAGCTTTCTAGTATATTTTGAAATTTGGGATTGTGATGCTTCCAGCTTTGCTATTTTTTCTCAAGATTGCTTTGACTATTTGGGGTCTGGTGGTTCCATACAAATTTTAGTATTATGTGTTCCAATTCTGTGAAAAATGCTATTGGTATTTTGATAGGGATTGCATTGAATGTGTAGATTGCATTGAATCTGGAGGGGGTAGGGACTCCAGCCCTACCCAGACAAGGTTGGGGACAGACGAGACCCAGGAATGCCAACTGATTGTCCTTCAGGCTGTCCTCTGCCCTGGGAACCACCGGGACGAGGCTGCTTGGGGGTGCTGCTGCCCTTCTTGGAGGTGGTGGGCTTCTTGCTCTGCCAGAGGTGGCCCTGGATGGTGAAGGCGTCTACACTCATGGACATGGTCTTGGCAGAGATCTGGGTAAAGCGCTTGCGGTCCGAGTTGTACTTGTAGATGCCCTCGACCATGGCGGGCGTGACTGTGCGGGGGCCATAGCCGGCCAGCCTCGTCAGCTCCTCTGTCTCCCCGGACAGCGTGTAGAGGGCCCGGAACTGGCAGTTCGAGTCACGGAAGAGGATCAGGAAGTGATTGGCCTTGCTCTTCTCAGGAACAAGGGGCTACAGATTTGGGGAGTATGGGCATTTTAATAATATTAAAATCTACAGATTTGGGGAGTATGGGCATTTTAATAATATTATTTCTTCCAATGACATGACCTAAGTATATCTTTCCAGGGTTTGCTGTGTCATCTTCATTTCTTTCATCAGTGTCTTATAACTTTTAGAGTATAGGTTTTTCACCTCCTTGGTTAAATTTATTCCTAGGTATTTTATTCTTTTTGGTACAACTGTCAATGGGATTTTCTTAATTTTTCTTTCTGCTATTTTGGTAAGTACACGAAATACAACAAATTTCTGAATATTAATTTTGTATTCTGCAACTTAACTGAATTTATTTATTAGTTCTAGTAGTTTTTGGTGGAGTCTTTTGGGTTTTCTATATATAGTGTCAGGTCATCTGCAAATAGTGACAGTTTTCCTACTTCCTTACCAATTTTGGTGACTTTGTTTCTTTTTCTTAATGATTACTGCAGCTAGGACTTTTAATACTGTAGTGAAAAAAAAATCCTTATCATTTTTCCTGACCTTAGAGGAAAAGCTTTTAGTCTTTCACCATTGTGTATGATATTAACTGTGGTATTTCATATATAGCCCTTATTATGTTGAGGTATGTTCCCACTTACTTTGTTGAGAGTTTTTATCATGAATGGATGTTATGTTTTGTCAAATACTTTTTGTGCATATGTTGAGATGATCATATGATTTTTATTCTTTCTCTTGTTAATGTGATGCATCAGATCGATTGATTTGCCAGAGGCAACTACCCTTGCATCCTTGCAATCAATCCCCGTTGATTGTAGTAAATGATCCTTTTAATGTTTTTAATGTATTGTTGAATGTGGTTTACTAGTATTTTGTTGATGATTTTTGCTGATTTTTGCATCTATCTTTATCAAGGATTATTGGCCTGTAGTTTTCTTTTCTTTTCTTTTCTTTTCTTTTCTTTTCTTTTCTTTCTTTGTGTGTGTGTGTGTGTGTGTGTGTGTGTGTGTCTTTGTAAGTTTGGTTTCATGATGATGAATTCTTTTAACTTTTGTCTGTCAGGGAAATTTTATATTTGCTTCAATTCTGAATAATAACCTTGTCAGGTAAAGTATTCTTTGTTGTAAGTTTTTTCTATTTAATGCTTTGAACATGTCATGCCACTCCCTTCTGGCCTGCGAAGTTTCTGCTGAAAAATCCGCTGATAGCCTCAGGGGTTTCCCTTGTATGTAACTATTTTATTTTCCCTTGCTGCTTTTAAAATTCTCTTTTTATTGGGGCCTCTGGGTGGCTCAGTTGGTTAAGTATCTGACTTCGGCTCAGGTCATGATCTCGTGGTTTGTGAGTTCAAGCCCTGTGTCGGGCTCTGTGCTGACAGCCTAGAGCCTGGAACTTACTTTGGATTCTGTGTTTCCCTCTCCCTCTGTTCCTCCCCTGCTCGCAATCTGTCTCTCTCTCTCTCAAAAATAAAGATTTAAAAAATTAAAATTCTCTTTTTATCATTGCATTTTACCATTTTAGTTATTATATTTATTGATATGGACCTCCTTGGATTCTTGTTAGAGGCTCTTTGTACTTCCTGGACCTGGATGTGTGTTCCTTTCCAAAGATTAGGGAAGTTTTCAGCTACTATTTCTTCAAATACACTTTCTGTCCCTTATCTCTCTTTTCTATGTCCAGGATCCCTAAAATGTGAATGTTATTATGGTTGATAATGTCACAGAGTTCCCTTAACCTATTCCTGTTTTTGTTTTTTTTTTAATTCTTTTTTCTTTGCGCTGCTCAGCTTTTGCTTTTTATTTTTCTGTCTTCTAGCTCACTGATCTATTCTGCCCCCTCAAATATGTTGTTTATTCCCTTTGGTATATTTTTCATTTCAGATGACTTCTTAAGCTCTGATTTTTTTTTTAAGTAGGCTCCATGCCCAGTGCAGAGCCCAAAGTGGGGCCTGAACTCACAACACTGAGATCATGACCTGAACTGAGATCAAAAGTCAGATGCTAAACTGACTAAGCCACCCAGGCACCCCTGACTTGTTCTTTTTTATATTTCTGTTTCTTTTTGAAGTTCTTACTGAGTTCATCCATTCTTTTCTAAAATCAAGTGAATATCTTTATGACCATTACTTTGAATTTTTTTATCAAGCATATTATTTATGTTTGCTTCATTTAACTCTTTCTCTTCTTTCATTTTTAACTCTTGGCTTCCACAAGTGTCTGGCTATCTAGGCTGGGGGAAGACAAGAGAAATGGTGCCCCACCAGCACTTTCATTCCTGGAGGAATCTCCTGTATATCCTTGCCCCTTTGGCACATTTTCTAAGATTAGTTAATAAATCTTCGGGTATACCCCAGGTGCTTTCCACACTGTTGCTTCTGTGCTATGTCTCAGGCCATTATTTAGTATTCTGGCTCTTTAAGGGCAGGGATTTGGTATCCTATCACCCTCTGACTCTCTGAGTTTAGCTTCCTGCTTCTTAAATGATTTTCTTCTTTTTTTAAAAAAAAGTATTTATTTTTGAGAGAGAGAGTACAAGTGGGGAGGGGTAGAGAGAGAGAGAGAAGGAAACACAGAATCTGAAGCAGGCTCCAGGCTCTCATCAGCACCGAGTTCGATGCGGGGCTCAAATCCATGAACTGTGAGATCATGACCTAAGCCGAAGTTAGAGGTTTAATTGACTGAGACACCCAGGCGCCCCTAAATGATTTTCAATGCCAAATGTTATGGGAACTTGTTTTCCCAAGGTGGGTCCCTAGTGCCAGTGTTGCCCTGTCAGGTCTGATCCTCTCACTTCTTCATGCTTGTGATGTCCCTCCCATTTGTAGTTAATCATGCTGGGGTTTGGTTCCCAATGGTGTTTCTGCACATCCTTTCCTTTTCAGTGTGGTCTTCTCTCTATTATTGGCTGTGAAGGATCTGTTCTGCCAGTCTTCAGGTTGTTTTCAGAGTTAGTTATATACATGTAATTGTTTCTCTGTGTCCAGGGGGCAAGGTGAGCTCAGGATATTCCCACTGCATCATCTTCCTGCTTTGCCCAGATTTTAAATTTTATTGTCCTAAGTATTTAAAAGAGTCTTTTCCCCCAAATTATTTAGACACAATTAAAACTCTGCCACGAGGAGCAATCATAATCTAGGATATTACTGACCTACACATTTAAAACTGTATGTTTTCTCCATGTTTTATGATCATGGCTTAATAGTCAACAAATGAACACCATAATAGTGGGAAGAAACCAAAAACTTCCTAGTAATAACTCTAAATTTAAGATTAATTTCTTATGATAATTATTTTTTCAATTTGCTCAGGAAATCTTATAAAGCTTCCTTTATAAATCTTATAAAGCTTCCTTGCTTTCCTTTACTTCCTATTTGTAACTTTTCTTATTTGAAAAATAAAACTATAAATTATTTGTGATGATTTCAGTTGAGTACATTTCACATGTCTTAATGGTAATTTAAATAATTTAAAATAAAACCGTGGATAAAATAAATGTTTCAGTCTAATGTATCTTCCATCATAATGTAAAGAATTTTATAGGCACCCAACTGTCCCACTGATTATTTATAATTTTTAAAGGACCACTTTATACATTTTAATTTTTGTGTCATAAGCTACATAAAGATGGGTAGACTATTGTAATATGAACAAGAAAAATTCTCCAATTATACTTGATTCTTACAGTCATCAAAAAGTGTTTGCTTTCAAAAGAATTCTACTTCCAGCTTGCTTGCCTTGGGGAATGTCAATTAAATCCAAATTATTTTATGATAGAGATTTTGCCATTTTTAGAGACAGGGTAAGTGAACTAGAAATGACAAAAATCAAATGAGAAATGAAAAAATACAGTTTGATATTTACCTGTAAATTGCTTATCTTACAATTAAGCATTGGTTTACCCTTGCCAAATGTCCCCATTTGCGGGTGCCTATTAAAAAATAAGCTATTTTCGGGAGAGTGCCGGAAGATGGCGGCGTAGGAGGACGCTGGGCTCACAGCGCGTCCTGCCGATCACTTAGATTCCACCTACACCTGCCTAAAGAACCCAGAAAACCGCCAGAGGATTAGCAGAACGGAGTCTCCGGAGCCAAGCGCAGACGAGAGGCCCACAGAAGAGGGTAGGAAGGGCGGAGAGGCGGTGCGCGCTCCACGGACCGGCGGGAGGGAGCCGGGGCGGAGGGGCGGCTCGCCGGCCAAGCGGAGCCCCCGAGTCTGGCTGGCAAAAGCGGAGGGGCCGGACAGACTGTGTTCCGACAGCAAACGCGACTTAGCGTCTGGGAGGTCATAAGTTAACAGCTCTGCGCGGAAAGCGGGAAGGCTGGAGGACAAAGGGAGGGAGAGCGGCTGAGCCCCCGGACGGCAGAGCTCAGCTTGGCGGGGAACAAAGGCGCCAGCGCCATCTCCCCCGCCCATCCCCCAGCCAAAATCCCAAAGGGAACCAGTTCCTGCCAGGGAACTTGCTCGCTCCGCGCAAACACCCAACTCTGTGCTTCTGCGGAGCCAAACCTCCGGCAGCGGATCTGACTCCCTCCCGCTGCCACAGGGCCCCTCCTGAAGTGGATCACCTAAGGAGAAGCGAGCTAAGCCTGCCCCTCCAGCCCCCGTGCACCTTGCCTACCCACCCCAGCTAATACGCCAGATCCCCAGCAACACAAGCCTGGCAGTGTGCAAGTAGCCCAGACGGGACACGCCACCCCACAGTGAATCCCGCCCCTAGGAGAGGGGAAGAGAAGGCACACACCAGTCTGACTCTGGCCCCAGCAGTGGGCTGGGGGCAGACATCGGGTCAGACTGCGGCCCCGCCCACTAACTCCAGTTATACACCACAGCACAGGGGAAGTGCACTGCAGGTCCTCACCACGCCAGGGACTCTCCAAAATGACCAAACGGAAGAATTCCCCTCAGAAGAATCTCCAGGAAATAACAACAGCTAATGAACTGATCAAAAAGGATTTAAATAATATAACAGAAAGTGAATTTAGAATAATAGTCATAAAATTAATCGCTGGGCTTGAAAACAGTATACAGGACAGCAGAGAATCTCTTGCCACAAAGATCGAGGGACTAAGGAACAGTCACGAGGAGTTGAAAAACGCTTTAAACGAAATGCAAAACAAAATGGAATCCACGATGGCTCGGCTTGAAGAGGCAGAGGAGAGAATAGGTGAACTAGAAGATAAAGTTATGGAGAAAGAGGAAGCTGAAAGAAAGAGAGATAAAAAAATCCAGGAGTATGAGGGGAAAATTAGAGAACTAAGTGATACACTAAAAAAAAATAATATACGCATAATTGGTATCCCAGAGGAGGAAGAGAGAGGGAAGGGTGCTGAAGGGGTACTTGAACAAATTATAGCTGAGAACTTCCCTGAACTGGGGAAGGAAAAAGGCATTGAAATCCAAGAGGCACAGAGAACTCCCTTCAGACGTAACTTGAATCGATCTTCTGCACGACATATCATAGTGAAACTGGCAATATACAAGGATAAAGAGAAAATTCTGAAAGCAGCAAGGGATAAACGTGCCCTCACATATAAAGGGAGACCTATAAGACTCGTGACTGATCTCTCCTTTGAAACTTGGCAGGCCAGAAAGGCTTGGCACGATATCTACAGTGTGCTAAACAGAAAAAATATGCAGCCGAGAATCCTTTATCCAGCAAGTCTGTCATTTAGAATAGAAGGAGAGATAAAGGTCTTCCCAAACAAACAAAAACTGAAGGAATTTGTCACCACGAAACCAGCCCTACAAGAGATCCTAAGGGGGATCCTGTGAGACAAAGTACCAGAGACATCACTACAAGCATAAAACATACAGACATCACAATGACTCTAAACCCATATCTTTCTATAATAACACTGAATGTAAATGGATTAAATGCGCCAACTAAAAGACATAGGGTATCAGAATGGATAAAAAAACAAGACCCATCTATTTGCTGTCTACAAGAGACTCATTTTAGATCTGAGGACACCTTTAGATTGAGAGTGAGGGGATGGAGAACTATTTATCATGCTCCTGGAAGCCAAAAGAAAGCTGGAGTAGCCATACTTATATCAGACAAACTAGACTTTAAATTAAAGGCTGTAACAAGAGATGAAGAAGGGCATTATATAATAATCACAGGGTCTATCCACCAGGAAGAGCTAACTATTATAAATGTCTATGCGCCAAATACCCGAGCCCCCAGATATATAAAACAATTACTCATAAACATAAGCAACCTCATTGATAAGAATGTGGTCATTGCAGGGGACTTTAACACCCCACTTACAGAAATGGATAGATCATCTAGACACACAGTCAATAAAGAAACAAGGGCCCTGAATGATACATTGGATCAGATGGACTTGACAGATATATTTAGAACTCTGCATCCCAAAGCAACAGAATATACTTTCTTCTCGAGTGCACATGGAACATTCTCCAAGATAGATCATATACTGGGTCACAAAACAGCCCTTCATAAGTTTACAAGAATTGAAATTATACCATGCATACTTTCAGACCACAATGCTATGAAGCTTGAAATCAACCACAGGAAAAAGTCTGGAAAACCTCCAAAAGCATGGAGGTTAAAGAACACCCTACTAACGAATGAGTGGGTCAACCAGGCAATTAGAGAAGAAATTAAAACATATATGGAAACAAACGAAAATGAAAATACAACAATCCAAACGCTTTGGGATGCAGCGAAGGCAGTCCTGAGAGGAAAATACATTGCAATCCAGGCCTATCTCAAGAAACAAGAAAAATCCCAACTACAAAATCTAACAGCACACCTAAAGGAAATAGAAGCAGAACAGCAAAGGCAGCCTAAACCCAGCAGAAGAAGAGAAATAATAAAGATCAGAGCAGAAATAAACAATATAGAATCTAAAAAAACTGTAGAGCAGATCAACGAAACCAAGAGTTGGTTTTTTGAAAAAATAAACAAAATTGACAAACCTCTAGCCAGGCTTCTCAAAAAGAAAAGGGAGATGACCCAAATAGATAAAATCATGAATGAAAATGGAATGATTACAACCAATCCCTCAGAGATACAAACAATTATCAGGGAATACTATGAAAAATTATATGCCAGCAAATTGGACAACCTGGAAGAAATGGACAAATTCCTAAACACCCACACTCTTCCAAAACTCAATCAGGAGGAAATAGAAAGCTTGAACAGACCCATAACCAGCGAAGAAATTGAATCGGTTATCAAAAATCTCCCAACAAATAAGAGTCCAGGACCAGACGGCTTCCCAGGGGAGTTCTACCAGACATTTAAAGCAGAGATAATACCTATCCTTCTCAAGCTATTCCAAGAAATAGAAAGGGAAGGAAAACTTCCAGACTCATTCTATGAAGCCAGTATTACTTTGATTCCTAAACCAGACAGAGACCCAGTAAAAAAAGAGAACTACAGGCCAATATCCCTGATGAATATGGATGCAAAAATTCTTAATAAGATACTAGCAAATCGAATTCAACAGCATATAAAAAGAATTATTCACCATGATCAAGTGGGATTCATTCCTGGGATGCAGGGCTGGTTCAACATTCGCAAATCGATCAACGTGATACATCACATTAACAAAAAAAAAGAGAAGAACCATATGATCCTGTCAATCGATGCAGAAAAGGCCTTTGACAAAATCCAGCACCCTTTCTTAATAAAAACCCTTGAGAAAGTCGGGATAGAAGGAACATACTTAAAGATCATAAAGGCCATTTATGAAAAGCCCACAGCTAACATCATCCTCAACGGGGAAAAACTGAGAGCTTTTTCCCTGAGATCAGGAACACGACAGGGATGCCCACTGTCACCGCTGCTGTTTAATATAGTGCTGGAAGTTCTAGCATCAGCAATCAGACAACAAAAGGAAATCAAAGGCATCAAAATTGGCAAAGATGAAGTCAAGCTTTCGCTTTTTGCAGATGACATGATATTATACATGGAAAATCCGATAGACTCCACCAAAAGTCTGCTAGAACTGATACATGAATTCAGCAAAGTTGCAGGATACAAAATCAACGTGCAGAAATCAGTTGCATTCTTATACACTAACAATGAAGCAACAGAAAGACAAATGAAGAAACTGATCCCATTCACAATTGCACCAAGAAGCATAAAATACCTAGGAATAAATCTAACCAAAGATGTAAAAGATCTGTATGCTGAAAACTATAGAAAGCTTATGCAGGTAATTGAAGAAGATATAAAGAAATGGAAAGACATTCCCTGCTCATGGATTGGAAGAATAAATATTGTCAAAATGTCAATACTACCCAAAGCTATCTACACATTCAATGCAATCCCAATCAAAATTGCACCAGCATTCTTCTCGAAACTAGAACAAGCAATCCTAAAATTCATATGGAACCACAAAAGGCCCCGAATAGCCAAAGTAATTTTGAAGAAGAAAAAATAAGCTATTTTCATTTCCTGCTAGTACACAATTTAGTTTCTTTTAAATGCATGCTTATGCTCCGTGCTTTCAGAAGAGCTTTCTGTTATCTCTGGTATCTCATATTTAAAAAGAATCACTTTCAGTGTGTGTGGCCTGGTTCCTAACAGTCTATCGATTCATTGAATTTCCTGAATTTCAGAAAGTCACCAATTGATTCTTTATGCTGCCTGGCAGAGCAATTCTTAATTTTTGTCTGTTTCTTTCCAACATCAGTCTTAAGAAGAAAAGGTTTTCCTTATATCGCCTTGAAGGGTTTACTGAATCATATATCACCAAGAACATTTTAAAGCTTTATTTTGTCTGTTATTTAAAGTGGAAAATGCTGTCCCTTAAGACACTGGCACTCTGCCATTTGCCTCCAGAATATTTCATGGTTCACTGTCAGGACTGTTGCTTTTTCTAGAAGAACATATGGGCCATTTTGGAGAAGTTTTCTGTAACATTCAGATGCTGAACATATATCTATTTACGTTTGGTCTCCAACAAATAATTTTTCTGGAATTTTTATACCTTATGGATTCTTTGGAACTCACTGAAAAGTATATCAGAGGCTGATGACGCCAAAGAAGGCTTGTGAGTTGGAAGTAGAAGGGACTAAATTTAATTGAAGCAAAGTTTAGCATCATTGGAATGATTCCTGTAATTTCATTATTTTTCACTGGAATATTTCACCTTCCTCCTCTGCCTCCCCCTCTTTCTCTTCCTTTTTCTCCTCCTCTTACTTCTTCTTTTTTAGTGATTTCAAATAGTCAATATTAAATATTTAAAGTGAGGGAAATGTATCCTCCTGCGCTCTGTGATGTTGATAAATAAGTCACTGGAATGTAGTAAGAGTTAGCACACACTTGAGGATGATTGTGTCATTAAAATTGCATCCAGTCAATCTGGAGATACCTCACCTGAATTGTTCTGTAAACACTCTTCTCACTAAAACACCTGTTTAGTCTGATTGTGTATGTTTTGAGTCAAAGGAATCCAACAAATTACATTTAAAACAAGCAATTAAAACTAAAGTATGACTACAATCTGAATGGAGGCTCTAATTGCAATTCTAAGGAAGAATAGTCTCCTCTTTTGTACAATATATTGTATTGATGACTAAAACCAGGTGGATTTTAGTGGAAAGAGACTAATTCTTCATAGTACCGTCCTACCAGATTGTCTCTTTTTTGGTGATTTGGCGAACAAGTTATTGATTTGTTAAGTTATGGAGCTAGTTGGCTATAGCCAATCTGCAAATGGTACTCTGGCAATGAAGGAAGAATGAAGAAGTCAAAGAAAATAAAACAAAAGAATAATAATCATGTTCTAAATCTGGAAACCATTAATGGCTCCATAGTCAGGGACCTCAGCATAGAAAGTCTTTCACCTAAGCAAACATGGGGTCTTTCTAGACTGCAAGAATTGAGGAATTGAGGAACTGAAAAGAACAGGGGCAGTGGTGGTCAGAGCAAGATAAAAAGGGAAAATAAAAGCACATGAAAGAACCTCTGTGTCACCACAGAAGGCATGAAATCAGAGATAGACCTCAGAGACTGTACCCTTCGAGGAAACTCAAAGTAGGTGTGGCTGTGTGTTTTACCACTTCAATTATTTGAATCTCCCTCATGTTGCAAATATATGCATTGCATCTGGTTGTCAACTGGTTCTTATTCAATGTGTCTCATTTTGCCACTTGGCCACAACAACCAGCTTAAGAGGAAGAAGGCACAATCATCTCGGGACTCATTGTGTGGTTAATGGCATCCACTTGCTCCCTGAAGATTCCTTTAAAGGACAGGGAAAAGGGAAGCCTGGGAAGGATACCTTTAGGTAAGCATCTAGAGAATTAGCAGAATCTTTAATCACCCAGGCCACACAAGATGAGGAAGACAACCATACAGATTCATTTACTCTGTTGCAGCATAGCCAACAAAGGGAGAAAAACAAAGGAAGAAATGACTTGCTTACCCTCACCTTCAGGAAGCAAAGTCAAGAGAAAAAAAGCAAAATTTGTTGACAGAGTTTCAAAGTAGTTGTTTCATTGTCTGATTAGTATATTCCATTTTTCCATTGACCACAATGTAATTATTTATGTATGACTCACATTATATTGAAATGGTATTTGTCTTTCAGATCAGTGTGTACTTAATAATATTGGTAAATGAAAGCATAAATGTGTTTTTATGAAATCTCCATATAGATATATCCTAAAAAGGAACTTTGAACTAGAGAAATATACTATAAACTTTTAAATACATCTACCGTTATTGACCTCCCTAAGCATCACCTTCCCAGTCCTGCTTTCTCTGAGATATTTGATCCTTTAATTTTTATTTAAGCTCAGACATTACACTTTGGAGTTAGAACTTAGAGTAAAACAAATGATAGTGTCTCACTAGGGTGCTTACCAGATACAAATATTTCTATTCTGGATAACACATATATAAATACAGAATTATACTTTGAATTCTGTATTTGGATGTGTATTATAAGCAACATGTTCAACATTTATCCAAGAATTCCCAAATCCTGAAATGTATTAAATAGGGGAACTGAACCGATTTTAAATCCTACTACCCCAGGAAGCTCAAGATATTCATATCTATGCCTATAATGTACACACATATCTGCACCCCCACACCCAGAGGCAGGATGATGCTCAACATGTGTCTTCAGAGAGAGAGAGAGAGAGAGAGAGAGAGAGAGAATTAGAGGGTGGGGATAACAGATTCTGTGGCATTCAACTCAGTAAAGCGTGTTATATCTTAGATTTTCTGAAAGGGAGTTTAGTTTCCAAAAATACTGTGAAGACCTTAATGTAGTGAAGTCTCACCTATGACATGATCCTTTGGTATTTCCTACGTTTTTACCTTTCTGATTTGAAAGTCGTGCTCCTGATGGTGTCAGGTGTTCGTCAGATCTCTGTCCATCAATAGGCCTCATGCCTGGCTTGTTTACACAAGTCCTGACTTTCAGGGAACATTGGCAGCCAAAGAACACAGGGGGAAGGCCATGATAACTGTAGAGAGAGAATGTCACTGTGCCTTCTATCACGCCCAGGATGTATGCCCTATGTCCTCACAGGGAGAGGCATCACATGAGGATAATTACATTCCTAAAATCTTTTATAGGCATGAAGTAAAAAATTTTTTAAAAAATTAAAAACTTCATCAGCTTGTCTTTATTCTTAAGAGTACAAACGATGATTCTTGTTTTTATCTCTAGGGGGTATGGGCATTTGACCCTAGGTAGTCCTCAAAGTTCCTTTTTATGCAGTTTATTTTGAAGTCATCTATTTTTTCACCTTCATTTCAAGCGAGAAAGGCACAACTAGTGACCCTCCATTCACCTAGGATTTGTGGAAGAAAAGTTGAATCTCATCTTGACCCCGGGCCTGAGACTTTTTCTTTCTGTGACATGCACAATCTTGGGGTACTGGGTCATAGAAGAGCATGCCATATAGTACTTTATTGCCAACAAGCTTGCTTTCTTGTGACTTGTGAAAATATCATGAGCTCTAGATCATTGGCAGAGAATAAACAAAGACCAACCATATAGATTATTTGTTAATGTACTTTGATATATGGAATAAGTCTTCTATCTTCATATAACAGTTTTGTCAGTTTTTTGCATTAGTTAGCAATTTAATAGGGCCCATGTACTTCGGTATGAATGCTGACCATGTTAGAGCCAAGCTTTATGTTAATGCAACAGCTTCCCACGGGAACCTCCAATCTAAAGGTTCCGTAGTAAATCTTGGTTGGATTGAAGTAAATGGTCCAAGTGCCATGGTATGTACCTGCCACCTTCTTTTATCCACTTAGTCCTGTCATACTATTTCTTTTTTGCTACTAAAAGAGAAATGTTTGGTTTTGTCTAATTGGTGGTAATTAAAAACATTAGTTCTGTCTTTAGTACCCCGTTAGGCATATAATTTCTATACATCCACTCAAATATTTCATCATCTACTTGAATATTTCAAATGTTTAAACCAGTTTCCTCTTTGACACACTTAGAAGAGACCCTAGATTTGACTTTTTATGCTTTCAAATGCGCTATGAATCATTCTGCCAAACTCCTGCCCTTCATGTGAATGATATATTTTATTTACACTCTTAGAAAAAAATCTATGCATGGCCATTATTAATCACTCACACCTTTAAGAATGATCTTACCTTTTAGCTATTCATCAAAATCGGTATCCTTCCTGTTAGAAAGAGACACATCATAACTGATGTACAATCAAAGTGTAGATGGGACCAAATACACAGCTATTAGCAGAATAGATGTCTCTTCATTTTGGGATTATATACACATGCATGAGCACGCATGCACACACACACACACACACACACACACACACACACACACATTCACATCTCTGTATGCTATATCTATTCCGGCAACTCTCTTTATAATGCTGAACTGCTAAAACCATGTTGCTTTTATATAATACACCACTGTGATTGAGGAGCAGCATATAATTTTCAAAAGCCACTCCCACCCGGAGCAAGGCCAGTAAGACATTGGATGACTGGAATTAGCCAAGGTTCAAAGACCATAGTCTATGATTTTTATCAAAAGCAAGAGAGGGGAAAATTGATAAATGAATCAATTCCCCATCATTATATACTAATCTCAAGAGACGAATACTTTATAATTAGATCATATCTTCATTTAAAAAAGAAAATAGGGGAGCCTGAGTGGCTCAGTCAGCTAAGTGTCTGGTTTCGGCTCAGGCCATGATCTCACAGTTTGTGAGTTTGAGCCCCAAATGAAGCTCTGTGCTCTCAGCACAGAGCCTACTTGGGATTCTCTCTCCGCCCCCTCCCTCTGTTCCTCCCTTTCTCACTCTGCCTCTCTCAAAATAAATAAGTAGACTTAAAAAAACGAAGAAAAAAATTTTTTATGGCTTTGACCATAGCTAATGCATGCTTTCATTGGTGAAGAAATATTAAATGGTTCACACAATGTGTTTGAAATATCTCATTTTTTGATAGACATTCCCCTGCACCTCTAAAATTTTGGCTGGAAATTGGAAAGATGATGTTTATCTTAGCCTCAGGGAAAAAAATAAACAGGCTTGACATATTTTCAATTCTCCCTTTTTCTTTGGTTACTACTATGATATCATATTGAGATGAGAATTATAATAGGCCAAAAGTTTGCATAGCTTCTCGAAAGTATTAGATCATGCAACAAAATGAGATGGAAAGTGATTGAGAGTAAGATTCTGATTACACAACATCTACACAAATATATTTAACCTTAGAAATACTGTAAAATATATACATCATGAAAGACACATTTAACTATACAGGCGGCACTTTAAAAACTTCAAGATCAAAAAAAAAAAAGTGCGGGAAGGCTTTGAATCTTAGGAGATGCTAAGAACTCTCTTTTCAACAGAATTTTAACTCCCTGGGCATTAAGGAATTACTTAATAGAAAAGAAAATAACCCACGGGGAAAATGTAGCCAGCAGAAAAGCTGCTTACAATTTTTGATAGGCCCTAGTATAGGATAGTAGAAACGCAAATGATTCTATGCTCACTCCAGAACTCTATATCTTAAAAGTTCCTCATTCGTTAATTTTTCTTTGCTGGCGTTAAAAGCTGCCAAAGAGAAAGGCTGCGTTATTGAGCTTGTTATGGATATCCTTCGTATTGATTTTTTCATTTTGTGGAAAGCAGGTCTGCAAGACACGTGATCTAATCCCAATGTAGAATTTTATAAACCCTAATGCAAAAAACAAAAATAATAATAATAAGGCAGTCCCACGGAAGAGGTTACTGAAGGTAACAAGGCTGGTTTGCTCACCATGAAGTGTCTTAAACACAGGGAAGTAGTCAACCTTTCTTATGGTGGGTTTAGTGAATGCTCACAATGTGCCTGGAGTTGAGTGGGAGGCTGATAGGCATATCAATATGGCAAGTAAATATTTCTTTTTTCAAGGAGATCACAGTCTAGCATATCAGACGCAGGCGAAAAGAAAAATTTTATAATGTGACATGGGCCCCAGAACAGGTGGACTAGAATTCCATAGAAACACATACTCTTCAGAATTACACTTGATGCGGGCTTTAAATGCATTGCGGAAAAGCTATCCTACAGTTTTTAAAAATGTTTGTGATTTTATGTATTATGTTGCTTTAAAAAGAGCACCCCACTTTTTCTCATGTCGAACCAGCAGCCTTATTCAACGAGGATGTTACCGTAAGGCGTGATGAATTCAGGGTAGCCACCTTCATTATTTCCATGTTTCAGGAAGGCGAACGCAAAGACAAAGAGATCTGGATCACTTTAGCGTGTTACGTCTCAACCATCAAACCTGCACAAGATGCATCCAGATTAGTCAACAAGCAGATGATTAGAGATAAAACCTCTCATCTTGGGATAAATTTAATCCAGGCAGCATGTGCTCTTTGGTCATTTGATAAATATAGCATTTTAGAACAGCATTCTCAGAGATCCAGCAGTGCATATCCAGCATTGTAGCTAAAATATTCAAATAGAAATAAAAATAACTCCCCAGAAAGTTGCTGGCATTCATGTTTCCGTTGGAGAATAATTACAGAAGTCAGTTTAAAAGCTAACATAAGAGATGTTGAAAACCACCTCTCACCCCCACAGAAATGCTAATGACTAGTTGTATTATAGTCTTAAAGCAAAGGTTCCAGAACCTTCTCTGTCTCAGATTTATGGTGTCACGATTACTGGCCATGACTAGACACTCTGGAAGGAAGCAGAGATTCCCTGGGTGGTGAAGAGATCCAACCAGCGATCTCCCGGGGAAGTAGAATTTAGCCCCGAAAGTCTCATTTCTAATCCTGTTATTTTCTAATCCTATTACTATAATGTGGAGGTGAATTGAATATATTTCCTTCTTTATCTCTGTGCAATCTCACAGATTTCCTTCAATAATGATTTTTGGCTGCCCCTTCCAAACAGTTTTGCTTCTTTAATTCTTAACAAGAGTAGAGAGACAGTCGGAGTGAAATCTGCTTGTGGTAACATGCAGTGCCCTGTCTCCTTCCGATGCCTCACGGGAACACTGGTGATATGCTGGCTACGCATCCAGCCCGTGATTTCTTGCCTTTTGTTAAACCAACTCATTATTACATCAAAAATCATGGTTTCCATCGACGACAGATTCAGCACACCCATATTCACACTAATGTGTGTGTTTATGTGTGTGCGAAATAGCTACACAATGAGTTATTGAGTTGTATGTAGAAAAAAATGCTAGGCAACCGCAAATTACAAGGATATAAGGCCATCAGGGGGTTTAATGGTGACATCATAAATCACAAGGGCAAGGTATAAATGGACTGTGCTTCCCCACAACTCGAAGGTGCCACTGGAGCTGTGATTTTAAAGGTTGTCTCCTCTCCCCAACCACCCTTCCCTTACATGTGGATAATTTGTGTTGTAATTTCCATCTTCTCCAGTTCTCTCTACTTTTCCTCATCCACTTCAAATCTTTTTTCTAACCCCAGAGAGAATCTGTTTTCCGCCTTGTGCTATTAGAGCATCTATATTTAAATGTTAACCCTGGCTTGGCCCAATTTGAAATATAACAATTCTAAAAACCTTGCCGTTCTGGGCTAGGTGTCACGCTCAGGCAGTATGACAGACAGGTGACAACAGACCCAAGAATGAAGAGATTTTTCTCTTCTTGGATGACTGTGCTCCATGCACCTATTCTCATTTCCTCTGAGAGGAGGGAAGCTAATTACATATAGTGCCCCTGTTATGACTGCAAACATAGAAGTGATTTTATAGTTTTGCTTTTTTTCACTTCTGAAGTCCTGCGAATCCAAGTAATATTCTAATTTATTTTTATGTCCTAAATGATTCCCTTTCCTCTCTGATTCTGTCTTACGGAAGAATATATTAACATAAAATAATAACCGGCCCAAAGTTTGGTTCAAATTTAAATATGTCCTAGCAAAGCCAGCCCCATTCTAATTGCTTTTATGTGTCACTTTACAGTAGGAGAACCAACCTCCTGGCAGCTTTGCTTTGGGTCTTAATTAGCCACTTAACTGCAAATTGGTTGGCACCCTAGTCCTTTCATCAGTTATTACCCAAATAGCATCACCAACTTAGGATAAAGAAAAGAAAGATCCCACATGTAGCAGGTCTTTCCATCATTATTGCCCTTTAATACAAAGAGGGGGGTTCCCAACTACTAATTAAGGCAACGTTTTTAATAGGCAATTGGCATCTTATTTAATTCACTCTCAGTGCGATGTCTTAAAGGAAAAACAATCGCGGTAATGTGTGTACAGTGCTAAAGAATTTACAAAATATTTTCATCTACTCTATTACTCTCACATAGTATCTGCTTTAGCCATGTATCCATCAATATGTTTTTTATCGGTTGCCATGCTTTAAGATGTGGATTTTATCTCAGTCCTTGGCGCATTTGCCTGTGTATCCACTAAGCTATCTAATAAAATTAACCAAGCCAATCTCCAATATATACAAGGGGGTTGGCATTTTTATTTCTTGTTGCATTTCTAGGAAACAGGCACACTGTTAAACATACTACATAGATAGGTACTTCCTTACAAAGCAAACGTAAGTGGTTAGTGGGCAGAAAACTCAGCACCTTTAAAGGCTACTTGAGTTAGTGATGAGAGGAAGGAAAGCATTCAGAAAGAGCAGGGGAGCCTTGGTTCTGAGAATACAGAAATAAGTAAGAGAAAAAGAGACTGCTGATATAGATGAGATCCAAAAACGTGCCAAAGAGGATGAGAATTCAGAAACAAATGTGACAGTTTGTTTAGTGTTTTAGCAGAAGATCCTCAATCGATGCTTTGCATGCAATATGATATCATAGCCTTTGTTCATGCTAGAGAAGAAAACAAGTAATCATGGTGACTTTACTAATGAACACACTTCCCCCCCCCCCCCCCCTGAACTGTCCTGCCAGCTGGTCCTCTTATTTCATGTTATAACACTTTTTATACGTTTTAAATGCAGGTACCCTCTTCTGTTCTGTTAAGTCCCTAGGAATTGGATTTGGGTATGTAAGTACAAACTCTCTCTGTCTTTCTGAAAGACGGATCAGTTGAGATTTCGCACGTCCCAAATGTCTTCTGCCCAGTGCAACTACTGGGAATTCAGAGTCCAATCCACAGGCTGACCTCGAGCAAGATTGTCCCAGGCTGTGTGTTTTGGAAAACTCGGAATTAGTGAATTATGTTTATGAGCTTCATTTCTAAACTGTACCAGAGCTTATAAAATATTAGTATTTACAATATCCTGGAACAACAAACACAGCATGGAAGCAGCTGCCTCATCAGAGACTGAGCCACAGTGATCTCAGACATTTGTCTGTTTATCATGGGCTGGATTTCCTTGGCAAACAATTCAGTAAGGAAGATGAGCACCCCAGTCTCACACAATGCTCGACACTGTGAGGAAATTTTCTCCTCACCATCACCCCAAACGCTAGTGCTTGTACTTTGTAAGCCCAGTGCCTTTAAGTTGGAGTGTGAAGAATAGCTGTATGGGACTGAGATCAAGTGAAGTCAGGCCTTTGATTAAATGTGAAATGAGAGGTGTTTTGAAAAGAGCACAGATCTTTTTCTTTTTGGCCGGCATAGGCCGTATCTACAATTAAATCTCAAAAGCAGCAGATGTATGCTTACAGGAAAGATTTGAAAGAAAAATCATTAGGAATTATTGCACTTTAGCCACCTAAAAAACAAACTTGTTCCTGTGAAATCTATGAGTTATTAACCCTGGCAACACTCGAGTGTTTTTCCTGTCATTTGTGATTATGGAGTCCCCCGTTTTTAAGTATATTATGCATTTGAATTTATCCAACAAATTCTCTTCCCTAAATAAAAATTCAGTAATCTCCTGGAAGAAGCTTGATGATAATGCAATCGCTGTGAATTACTCAGCTAGCAAAGGATTTCACGTTCCAATATTAAACAAACAAATGAAGCACTTTACCTAGTATCTTTCAAATAGTAGGTATTGAATAAAATGTCCCAATAAACAGTATCGATGAGAAGAAAGAACGAGGTCTAATAAGAGTATATTTCTATCCAGTGCTACATGGCTCCATCTTTGATATCTAAAGAACTTACTTTAATCACTTCAAAAGAAGAAAAAATCTTATTCTTGTTTAGTTACCAGAATAATTCCATAGTGCAGCTGCTGGCCCACAAAGAACATTGAATGAAGGAGTGTCCACCAGAATTAGTGTGCAGCCAAAAATGGAGGAAAAAAAATATATCTGAGTGTTCATTAGGACTTCCATGTGATAGACATTACCCTGGAAAATAAAATGGACAGTGTCTTTCCCTCCCTCTAGAATGAGTTTATTCTGGCCACGAAACGCATTCCAGATTTTTTCTAATTTCCTCATTGGTGGGTTCATTTGTGAGCAGCCACAACAGTTGGCCGAGGTCAGCAAGTCAGGACTACAATGCCTCAAGTCTCTTGAGAGTTGTAATTTTTCTATCAAAATGGAGGTTATTTAGGGTGGTTTGTCTCCGCAGCTGTTTTTAAGCAAGCAGTGCACTGACCACCCAGTGGAGGAGACCAGGGTGGAAGTGGAAGAGACTATCTGATGTGACTCAAAAGAAAAAAATGCAAGATTTCTGGGGAAAATTCTACTATGGCAGGCGGCCATGAAATATGTTTCTTAAACAACTTATCTTATTTTGTGCTCTAGATGATAAACCTAGCTCCTATGAGCAGTCCTCAAAAATCAAGACAAAATGGGAGACGGCACTGCGAGTTCTTTAAGAAAGGGAAGGCTTGTAGTAAGGTTATGTCAAGTTCATAGAATAAAGACAATGGAGGAATCTAAAATCTTAGACATTTTTTATTTGTTTTGTGTTCATCCTGTTTTTAGCAGTATTGAAAATTCAATGAATAATTTAACATTAATTTAATAAACCTTATGTAAGCTATTCTATCTTCATAACTTTATAAAACTGGATTTATAGAACTGACTTGTATAAATGAACTATCAAGTAGCATTGCTATCTCTAAATATAGGAAGTAATAAGAGAATGAAAGAATATTGCGATTTTATGGTTTTCTTTTGTTCATGGATGAATCAGTAGCTTTTCTGATTAAATGGTTAATTTAAACCTTGATTTATCCTTGTCTAATACAATAAACAGAATTTGGTTTATCATGTTGCCATTAGGAGTAGAGACATACCCGTTTTTATTATGTTACATAGAATGTAAGCTTCATGAGATTAGGATAACAGACTTATTCACTACTATATTCCTAGCATCTGGAACAGTCCCTGACAAATATTTAACCTTAGATAAATTATTTGCTGAACAAATTTACCTAAATTAGTGATTTCCCTGACCAAAAAGAGACAGATAAATTACAAAGCCAAGGCAAACCAAGACAACCATGTTAAAATAAGAAACTTAGGTAGATCCCAGAAATTCGAAACCTATTAGGTTTTAATAGGTTGCCCAATGATTTTGATGATCACCTAATTTTGGTTACCACCACCTGTCTACAGCTTGGTACCATGTATCAGAAACCACAAATGAACCCACAGACACAGAGCTCAATTAAGAACAAAATTGGGGCATCTGGTTAAGTTGGGGCACTCATCTGGTTAAAATTGGGGCACTCATCTGGTTAAGTGTCTGACTCTTGGTTTCAGCTTAGGTCATGATCTCACAGTTCATGAGTTCAAGCCCCACATTGGGCTCTGTACTGGCAGCATGGAGCCTGCTTGGGATTCTCTCTCTCTTCTCTCTCTCTCTCTCTCTCTCTCTCTCTCTGTGCCCCTCCCCTGCTTATGCTCTCTCTCTCTCAAAATAAATAAACTTACGAAAACAAAAATAAAAATGTCTTTAAAAGAGGCACACTCAATCTGGTTAACTCAGATTTGTATGTCATTCTCTACTGTTGTATACTAGTTCCATTTTACTAATGTCCTTTACCTGTCTGGCAACTGAAGACATCAGATTTCCAATCCCTCAATGATGGATGCTTATAACTCAATTTTGGCAGATTCTCAATATATATGAAGGCTTCAATTTGGTATTTTTTCAATTTGGTATTTTTCTTTATTTTACTTTTACATTTCTTATAAGAAGAGGAGTGTATTTTTGATATTAAAAAATAAGAAAACCAAGAAGAAACTTGAACTAGATGGCTTTTAAAATACCTCCTTACTTTGAAATTCATAGAGTGGCTTCATGAAGGCCACTTATGATAAAAATCTCAAGTATTTAGTATATTCTTCAGGTCTCTAGTATTGCCTGTATGTAGAGAGGTAGGCAGAAAATACCAGCAAAAGAGCCTTGTGGGCTGAAAACAGATCAGCCTTCAAATGCAGGAATCTCATTAGGTATCTTAAAATGTAATGTTATTTTAATAAAAAGGCACACTGAAAACTAAGATTTACCTCTTTCAGGTTACCAATAAGACAATAAACTCAAAAATTCCTTTGTAGTGCAGAAGTGTTTAAGACTTCTTCGTGTGGCCCTGTTTTGCTTCAGTCTCATCTATTGCCACCTTTCTGGTAAATATTCACCTAAATATTTTCAATTACTGGAACAGACCTTAAAGCTTTCTCTCTTATTGGTATAACCACCTGGAATATTTCTCACACCTTCTTCTCTTGGCTAATTCCCCTCTTAGATTCTGGTAAGAAATCATTGTTTATCCCTAAAGAGAAAAGAGGTCTGATGTAATGCACCTGCCACCAAGGGGCTAGTTGTTCAAGAAATGGTGCTTTATCACAGACTTAGGTTCAGTCTTAGCTGCTGGTAAACATTAAGATGTGGCAGTAATTAGACTAGCCTTGGTGAAAAGGAGCCCACACACAGCTTCCGCTCATCCTGGCCACTCTTTTCATAGTCCCGTTGCACAAGGACACTCAGGCACTGTGGCAGCAGAGGAAGTAAACTGGCTGATTGTTTACAAGACAAGTCATCCTATCCATATTCTTATTTAACTCCTCCTCTATGCTGAGCACTCTTTGGCCCATAACTGAGCAGCCAAGGCATTTCCCACTATTCACAAGTTCATGTATAACCACACTTCCGATCACTTCTCCTTCCACATTAGGTGAATGACCCAGTATACTGCTCTTATCTCTTCCTGCTAGTGAGATTTCCTTTAATTCTGTCCTTTAGGTAAATTGAAGTGGGGGTATAAGGGGATGAATATTAATCTTGTTTTAACTACCACCAACAGAGAGCTCCAAGTTTCTTTTTTCATTATGTATTTGTAAAAAATCCTCCCTTCCCAAAGGCCATAGTTAGTTGAAGGAGATGTGATGTCTGAGATGAAATAAAATTCGGTTAGGCATGGAGTTGATCAGAGTCTATTCAGAGCCAGTCATGTAGTAGGCACTAGGACAAGAGACAGGAGAGGCAGAGAGGACATGAGGTGTACATTTGAGGTACCTGATGCATATCCTCCATGTGTCCACAGTGGCTAACTCATAGCAGACACTAACAGTATTTGTGGTTTTTATCATCAGAAGCATGATCCTATCTGTCAACAGCAATGCAGAAGGTAACTATTCTGAGAAGTTAAGGGAAGTGAATCTTAGAAACTTTTTAAATGGAGGAAGATGAAATTAAAATGGCGGTAGTAGACTGGAAGAGAATGATTAAGAGGCAAATGCAGATTCAAGAGATGTAATAAAAGTGATCAAGTATGCCTGAGAAAATAAGGAGGGATAATGAGGTAAAGAATGAGGCAGAGAATTCTGAAAAGTTATGAAGCATAGTGTAAATATCTACATGGCTTGGGATCCACTGGAAGACCTGAGCAGTTGTGATACTTAATTTTATACCAATTTGACTCGGCTAAGGGATGACCAGATAGCTAATAAAACACTATTTCTGGGTGTGTTCATGAGAGTGTGCATTTGAATCAGCAGACTGAATAAAGAAAGTCCCCTCACCAATGTTGATAGGCATCATCCAATTGGTTATAGGACCAAAAGGAATAAAAAGGCAGAGGGAGGGCAAATAGTCTCTCTCCTCGAGACTGGAATGTCCATCTTCTGCCCTTGGACATTGGAACTTTTGGGTCTTGGGCTTTCTGACTCTGGGACTTACAGCAGTGCACCCTCTTCAGAGTGGGAGTTACATCATCAGCTGCCCTGATTCTTGGCCCTTGTGACTCAAACTGAAATATTCCACTGGCTTTCCTGGTTCTTCACTTTACAGACAGCAGATCATGGGACATCTCAGCTTCTATAATCATGTGAGCTAATTCATATAATAAATCACCTGGTACTTCTGTCTGTATATATCCTAGTGATTCTGTTTCTCTGGAGAACCCTGATTAATCCAGTAGTGTAGAGAGAGTACTAACATTTTTAAGACTGCTAATTTGCATGGGCCACCTGGATGGCTCAGTCAGTTAAATGTTCAACTTCGGCTCAGGTCATGATCTCACAGCTTGTGAGTTTGAGCCCCACATTGGGCTCTGTGCTGACAGCTCAGAGCCTGGAGCCTGCCTTTGGATTCTGTGTCTTCCTCTCTCTCTCTGCCCCTCCCCTGCTCTCTCTCTCTCTCTCTGTCTCTCTGTCTCTCAAAAATAAATAAATAAATGTTTTAAAAAATTTAAAATAAAAAAAGACTGCTAATTTGCTGAGGACTAACTTACAGCAGTTCTTATGGGTTGTAAATGCAGGCTGTTGCAGCAAGAGCTGTGAACTTGAAATCTACTCACTGGTGTTTTAATCCTGTCTTTGCCACCTAGAGTGTTTTCCTTAGTTGCAAATGTGAGAGATGGAATAGAAGGTCTTGAGCCTCTTTGAGGCCTGATCATTATACAAGTATGATTGCAAATGAGAACCTTAGGATTCTGTGAATATCCCAGTGGGGCTTCCTCAAAGTTTGACAAAAGTAGATTCACAAGGTGTGCAGGTGTGGGAAGTGCTATATAAAATACAAAATAAATGATTAGATGTGCAAATGATTAGATAGCTAAATGATCAGCTCACAGAAATGTGATAGAGCATATGATCTTATAGGGCATAGGGAAGAACTATAAGAAATTGCCTTTTTAAATTTTTTTTCTTTTTTTCGTCTTTATTTTTGAGAGAAAGAGAGAGAGAGAGCACAAGCAGGAGAGGAACAGAGAGGGAAGGAGACACAGAATCCAAAGCAGGCTCTAGGCTCTGAGCTGTTAGCACAAAGCCTGACACGAGGCTTGAACTCACGAACTGTGAGATCATGACCTGAACCAAAGTCGAACGCTTAACTGACTGAGCCACCCAGGTGCCTGAGAAGTTGCCTGAATGAGAGAGATAGTGAGGAACGGCAGGTAGATTTTTTTTTTTTTTGATATCTGCATGTACATGTATATGGTAGATAAATTCATGTGAGCAGATAAAGCTGTTTAAAATCTTAATTTAAGCATCTTACATTGGAATCACATGAAGCTTTACAAACGAGTTGTATGATGTGAAGTTAAAGGAAATTCTGGAAGAGTGGCTTAGTAATAAAAGGTAAACAACCACAACCAAAAGCCTGAGCCCCCAGCCTTTGAGTGAATGAGGGAATTATAGTAGGTAATTGAAGAAAGAATGTAAGTAATAGTTTCGTCTAAGGCTGAAGTGACATGACAAAACCATTGTTTCGTGTAGAGATTTACATTAGTGACATATGACAGAGGGGAGCACTTAGCTTTTAATTCAACATTTCAATATGCAAATTAAAAATAACACAACTAAGACGTTGCTTTAACTGCTTCCAAAACTGCTATTAGCTTGATTCAGGAGAAATTCTAACTTCTGTATCATGGAGAGGACCGAATTACAACCAGACTGGTATTTACCTTGTGTGTTAAAGAATGACTAGCTGGCTGTTTTCTGACACTATCTAGCTTTTTCGTATTTTTCCTTTTTCATATTTTTGATGCAATACTATGTGCAAAATGTGGTATTTGTGTATGACTTCAGGTTAGACAGGATTAAATCACATTAAATCAGAAGATAAGTGTCCAAGATGGGATGGCTGATGCCTTCAGTATGCAAATATTTTGGTTTTCATGGAGATAGGATATATTCCAGCACAAACTATTTCCACCTGCAGAATTTTCCTAGTGAAAATACAGTCATGTTGTCTTTGGTCCACTTTCTTTGTAAAGATGCTCAATTTTCTTCATGTAACTGTAATGGCCCTAAGAAGCATTCTCCATGACTAAGGTTAAGGTGGAAGATACAGACATAATGCCGTACTATACAACTGTAGGTTTATCCATCTGGATCAACTTTCATGTTACTATTATCCATATGGGAAATTGTAAAGAGAGCAGAAATATGCCTTTCATTAGATTTGTAAAATAGACTGAAATAAAACAGAATAGGTTGTCTATCAATTTATTTGTCATTCTGGACAAAGGAATGTGCCAATCATCCAGCTACATGTATTTCCATATACGACTGATTAGTCCTAGATATTTACATCTGTGTATGTTGTCCTAGGAAATAATCATTAGAAGTGGTGTATTGTTTTTATCTGGCTCTTTCTTCCCACAACTATGGCATGTTGTAAATTGTCTCAAAGAGTCTAGTTACAATGTTTAGTTCTTTAATCTCATGTCAAACTGAAGGTTAGTTTGACCCATATTAAATAAGGGTAGAAAAATAGAAAAGAAGACATTGGTGATAAACAGTGTTTAATTCCATTTTGGAGAAAACAATCAACTCTCTTTCTGTAGGATAAAGCTGAAAATGGCAAAAGCTCACACAAATATACAGTGCTGTATCATTCTCAGGTTAATAAAAACAATTTATATGCAGGGTAGTGAACAAGAGGAAAGTTATGGAAAACATTTCTCACCCAAGGACAGTGTACCAGATGTGTTAAGACTTATGGGAGCAATCAGAGGTGACCAAGTCTCAGTGGCGGGCCTTATTAAGTTAGACGGTGACCCAGCACCTTCAACTTATTAAGCTGTCGAGAACTTCAGTGATTAAAACCAAAGAAAGGTCAGATACAAACCTTCAGAATGTCCCTGCGCTGATATTTTCTTATAGGCACTGGACCCTCATGGAAATACTTCTCTTGACTTTAAAAAATTAGATATCTGAGCTGGATTCATCCGCAGCTTGAGAGAAATTTTAGTAGATGATGCTTCCTCAAGATTTCTCATACCAGTTTTGTAACTTTAATCAGTGTCTAAAGATGTATCCTTAAAAAGTGGTATTGCACTTCATCAGAACTGAGACCAGAGGAACAGATTCATGGGGTTGTTAACATCTTCAGATTGGTCCTAGATGATGAGTGAGAGTTGTAGCTACAGATAGAGATACTAGGAATAAACTTTCAAAACCTTATACTTAATTTATGCAAAAGTTAAAATTGAGGATTTAATTCCATCCCAAGTTGTATCCTAGGCTTTAAATACTGTAGGGGTTTAGTTAGACAACTTTTCTCTGTCCTTTTCATCTGTCACACTCTCCAAATGTATCTGTTTTGATACAATACCAAACTCTGAATATGTTCATACGTAAATGTAGAGGTACAGGAGTATCATATACATATAAATAAATACTATTCATGTATCTAGGATAATGTTAAATGTTATGCTTTCTGTTGTCTCGGAATCTAAGCAGACGTCTCAATTCCATATGCACCAAAACCTTTCATAACCCATCAAAAGTTGCTATGCTATATCTGTAGCGCATGCCAAAAGATTATGAAACTGGTTCTGCAAGCTTTAGCCCATTGCACATCTCTAGGACATGAAAGAGAAAAAATAAAAAGGACTGTTTGCTCCTACAATCCACCCCCCACCGACCCCACTGCTTTATGGTATTTTCTCTTACCTCCTTTCAAGTGAAGTTTGCCTTCCAGAGAAGTGTTTGAAGACTTTTACAGTTGCCTGGAATCTGAGGGCCATAGGGCCTGGCCACTGCCCTCCTTAGGGAGCACTCTGCAAACAGCACAGCAATGGAGAGGGGTCCAGCAGACAGTCAGCTGCAGCTGCATGTGGTGCAAAGGGTCAGTGGGAGCCTTGAGGAAGGAAGCCTTCCCTGAGTCTTCTCACAAGGGATTCCGCCATTTAACAGAACCACTTATGGGGCACAGGGTTACTGCAGAGGCTGAACTACCACTAACAGAGGTGCTGAAGGGAGGGTTGTAGGGCAGCTAACTGGAAGAGGCTTCTAGAAAGCCACAACACTGCCCATGAAAGGGAGAGCCAGAAATCTTTCAGTTCAGTCTTCCTTCTCTTCCCAGGATTTTAGTGGATTGGGGAAAAACTTAAATTTGCCTGGAAATTTAGAGTTAGGTGATATTTCATTAACTGGACTTTTATTCTGTAAGTGCCACAGGAAAATTTGTGGGACCTGCCTTTTCACTGAGGCATATTCATACAGTGCTGATAGGAGTTCAAATCCAAAAAATATTTCTGGGAAAAAGCATGGCAACGTAGATTAATAAATCTCTCAGAATGAATTTTCTTTGGCTTTTTATCTTTCTACGAGTTGATCTCTAGAAAATAATCAAAATTCAGACAGTAGTGTGCATTATAATATTAGTTCTAATAATAAAAACAGGAAAAAATTTGTATCTAATAAGAGAATGCCTCAGAACATTATGAATATCAGTATAATGGAGAGAGATTATGTAGCCCTTTAAATTTTTATTTTCAGAGATGAATATATGAGCAAATTCTTAGCATGTAATATAATATATAACATATAATGATAAGTGAAAAAGAAAGATGCAAAATTACACGTGGATTTTAATACCAACTTAAATATTACGATTATGTAAAATATGTATGCCTAAATAAAAAGATTGAAATGAAATATTAACAAGTTTTAATTGGTTAGAGTATGGATTAATGACTATATTGCTTTATTTATACATTCTAAAATGTCCAAATTCTAT
Organism: Panthera onca; assembly: GCF_046562875.1. Classification (NCBI taxonomy): domain Eukaryota; kingdom Metazoa; phylum Chordata; class Mammalia; order Carnivora; family Felidae; genus Panthera; species Panthera onca. Next base: position 84,373,423 of record NC_138339.1, read on the forward strand.
TAAATTAACATTGTATTGCTATTACAATTGACAGGCACAACATAGAAAGTGATTTATTTTATTGATACGATACAATGATTTTTCCTGATTACTACTTATGGTATTAATAAAGGTGACATAACAGAGCACATCAATAATTCCAATTTCAATATATTTATTTTATAAATTTCAAATCTCACTTTAAAATTATATTTTGACATGAACAATATAATTTTAGGTAAAAGGATTCATAGAAATTTATGGATTCTCTATAGTTTCTTTAAAAAGTATTTTTGAACACTTGTATTTTTCTATTCAAAAATGAAAATATTATTGTTTACTGATATAATTTATTTATTTTTTAGATATGGGATTTGATTAAGATATTAACTATTACTCAATTAAGATATTTGATTTATATTCCATTTCCTATCAATATTAAATTCCTTTATTTCTAATATAGTTAACACAAAGAATAATTCAGTTTTGGAATGCAAATGCTTAAACATGAAATCTTAGAGTTTGTGCATGTCAGAAAATTAGAGGTGACACTGTCTTTGGAGGCACAAATCTCAGATCACTTTTCAGATTGCTACATGTTCCTTCTTTTTCCTTATTAATGAGTTTTTCCTGTGTTGTTTTCTCCTCCACTTTCTGACTTAGATGAAAATCCTCACTACATGGCTTCCCGTGTGGTCACCAGAAGGTTATAAGATGCAACCTGGAATCTGAGGAGTTGGCTATTTGTGATGTGACCTTTGACCGAAAGGAAAGGGAGACTGGAAGGTGTTGAGCACATAAATTCCTTTCCCTGTCTTTGTCTTCTCCAGTGACTCCTCAAAGGCTTGCTTTCTTCTTGCAAATCTTACAAACAAGTTTTGAGTGCCAAATAACACAAAGTTCAGTCAATCTGTCATCTCTGTGGCTCATCGTTTAGCAGAAACCAGTGTGGGAACACATCATAGTGCCCTGATTCCACCTTGCTTTGCTTTGCTTTGCTTCACTTTTCCTGTTACCTTCACCACCAGGGCTAGCACCTCCCAAAACGTGTTAGCATCTTAATCCTTGCCTTATGCTTCACTCTCTAGAAGAACCAGTTTGGGACACTGTACACTTGGGATGACTTCCACCATCAGTAGGCTTTGTATAACTTGGGCCACCAGCATTCTAGAGAAAAGTTTCGCTAATGAATCTGCCTTTGTTATTATTTTGATGAACTGAAAAGAAAAAATATATATAAATCCATGGAATAGGAGTTTATTTCTTCAGACACCAGGCACTGTGACTGAAAAGATGACTCTGTTGAAGTCAATTTTAAGGTTGTTGTGGTAATCCTAGGATTCTGGCAGGAAGAGAAAGTGAGTTATCTCAATATGGTCCAGAGAAAAATTGCTGCCTTCAAATTCATTGTGTTTAAATTTGTATAGCACAGTTCAAATTATCTCAGAATTATGGTTTCCAACCAGTGGATGATCTTACATATGTTATCTGAGACTTAGTGAACAACATAAGCCCTGTGTGATTAGAAGTGGATTTAACCTGGGTTCTACTAGATGGGGTTGTTTTATGTTTAAAAATCTTAGTTTATCCCAGCAGCTGCCACAGATGGATTGGAGAAGACCATCGTGATCCAAGCATGGCTATGTAGAATGAAGTGAATGTGGCAAGAACTGTGCCTTTTATACTGAATTCAGATGAGAATCGGCATTGACATTGACATTTGGAACGAAGTCTATAATTTGGTGGTTGAAAGTGTCTGTGAGGTATTAAAACAGGATAAGTAAATTTTCTATTGATGTGTGACTTATCTAATTGAATCCACATTTAAAACAGTATCTAGGTTGGTCTAGTAAGAGTGATAAAAAAAAAAAAACTGTCTATGGCATGAGAAATAAATTCTTCTGAGCTTTTTTTGTGTTCTAGGTGCTCAAGGATGATGCTTTTGTTATCATCAAGAACCTGAGAGTGGATATATTTTACATCAAGAAAGATGGTATCTGGATTCTGTGCTGAGGAAATGTAACACCTCTAATGTGACTAATCAAGCATTCAGTTACCATCCATGTTCATGGATCATAGCTTACTGTTTCCTTCAAAAGCAAGAATTTGGGCCCATAGTAAGAAAGCATACTAATAAAATACTTGAATTTTAACCTATGAAAAAATTAAATTGGCTACCATAATGTTCCAAAAAAAGGAAAAGAAAGAAAACAAATAAAAAAATTATGTTTCAACCTAAAAGGTAGGTAGAAATATGAGAATTTTCTCTAATGGAACAATTATACTACACTTATCAGACAACATTCCATTTTATATGTCATCTGTAGTCTTAATAGCTAAAGTTCTGGGTTGTATTTTTAAATAAGCCAGTTGGCAATTAAAAAATAACTTTACTTGACTTTTAAAATTAATGTCATTTTTACTGTAGACCTTAAGAACTATAAAGAAAAGCATATGAAGGGAAACAAAATTTAAAGCACCCTTGAAAGTCATTGCTAATTTGTGTGTTTGTGCCCCCCCCAATTTTTTATATATATTTTTTTACACAGGTACATACTTCCAAATTAAGATAATACTATATAGACAGTAGTGCATTCTGTTTGGGGGGTTTTTCTGTCATCAATCTTCTGTATATTTTCCAAAGCTTTTCATATTCTTTGAAAACAATGTTTAAATGCTTCATATTTTTACTTGACATGGCCATAGCATGACTTATTTACCCATTAGCCCATTTGTGGTTATGTAAGTGGTTTTTCCATTTTAGCATCAGAAAGAATTCTGTATTGGAGATCCTTATACATACTCTTCTTTTGGTAAATCTCCTATTCTTTCCTAAGAAGTAGAATTAGTGGCTCAAGGGAAATACAAAATTAAAATCCATTTGATATGTGTTACCAAATTATTCATAAAAACTGGAGGTCAAAATGCTATTCCATGCATTTTCAATTTATACTTTGACTATTTACTGAAGTTTAACTGTTTTCACTTCTTAGCAATTTTATTTATTATTTATATCTTAATGCTTTTAATTATTTTTCTGCACAAGAGTTCATCCTATGTATTGGGTTAATAAAAACTCTTTACATATTAAAGATTCTTAGGAGTGTGCCAGACGTGAGTACACATGAGAGACAAATTATTTGCTTTCACAAGCTTATTTTAGTATCCAATACATAAAAGACATAAGCAAACAAAGAAACAAGACAGTTTATTGTTTCAGACAAAGATTTTTTCTTGCATTTGATCTTTTACATAGAAATAGGGGTAGTAGTATAGAGAAGGATGATGCCTTAGCTAATGTGCCCAGAGGATGATAAGGTTCTTTGGTTCTCAAATCTTTATTTAAAAAAAAAAAAAATATATATATATATATATATATATTTAATATATATATACTTAATATATAAATATATATTTAATGCATATAAGTATATATTTCAAACATTTAATGAAAATGTATATATTGCAAATATATAAATATATATTATATATATTTTAAGGCGTATATATACAAATACATATATTTATTAATGCATATATCTTATACATATCATATATATATGCCATTTTATAGTTTTTCTTATTTAGGTCTTGCCCACTTCTTGCCAAATTTCTTCCTTTGTATTTTATATTTTTGTTATTATGGATGGGATTTCTCTTTGCATTATGTTTCTTTATTGGCTGTGGCAGGTCGCTGACTATTTTAATTATGATACCTATAATTTGAGCTATGGTCCCAAAGTTAGTTTAAGGGTGAGGCAATTACCACAGGGTGTGACTCAAAATTTCCTGTGATTGAGCAACCAGGATTCTATCTCCCTAAGTTCCCAAGCTCACACTTAGTGTAGAAGTGTCAGAGTTTGAGACCTGATGGTGACCAAAAAGCTGAGCCTCACTAAAAGTACTTATGTCTTCTGGTAGTTTATGTCTTGAAGTTGTATTTTGAAACCTGCTATTTTAACAAACACTTTGAGTTTTGCATCTTGCCGAGTGTAAGAAATTTTTAAAGGGTATCTATACATTCTAAAAATCCACTTAGTTCTACTCAAGTAGTATTACAGTTTTTGAACTTCCTTTCTTACAGATTTTCATTTGAAGAAGAGAACTGATTCATCATGATTGGACAATATATTGAATGAGACCAGGAAGTCATCTCTGCTTCCTTGCTTCTCACTTGACCAGGGAGGATATAAATGGCTGTATGAAGGGGTTTGAGTGACTTGTTCCCGTGAGAACAGTTCTCAAGAATGAGCTATCTTCCTATCTTGCTGAAACACTTGTGTATTTCTGTGGCACTAATTAATACATGGGGCCCTGACAGATCACATTAGTTCAGGGAGAACATAAGAACCAAGGAAAACATTCTCATATCATTGTCCCAAAGGTCTGCCTATGGTGTGCCGGTAAAGTTTTACGATTTTTTCCCCCTAAACATTCAAAATATTAACTACAATGTTGCATTAATATAATGAACTAATATTCCTTGGTATAATTAATTTTTCCTACTAAATTTGAAGACTTTGAAAGCTCTGTATCTTGGGATCAAGCCTATATGCTTGTTATTATATTTTTTTTTCCTCAGGCTTGACTGAAAAACGTTTAAGTGTAAGAATGAAAGAATATTGAAGTCATGAGTTTCTAATTTCTCTATGAACAGATATCCCACTTAAGGGTAGGGACGAATGTTTGCTTTCCAGCAGCCAACCCCAAAGCATCACCATACACCCCTCATATACAAATCACTTCTTTCTGTATGTTCCCATATCATTGCGTCCTTGACTATCATTGTGCTCAGTAGTGTGATTTTAAAATTATTTATCTATCTAACATTTTTTTTTACTGGATTCTAACTCCAAAAAGGTAGGAAACTGGTCTTATTTTGTGTGTGTGTCTTCTTCAAACCTTGGTACAGGGTAAGGCATATGGTAATTGCTTATTGAATGAATCAATACTCCATTGAATAGTCATTTTATTTTGTTCTCACATAACTTCTGAACTTGATCAACATGAGAGTCTGCCAAATGCTTTTTTTAGAAGCTATTTTAATCCTATATCAAGTTACGAAAACTTAAACAATTTTCTGTTAAAAAATAAAATGTTTGTTTTCATTGTGCTTCCTTTCAACTTACGGAGTAAATTCATGTTTGGTTTGATGAGTAAGTGTATTTAGACATTTATCTGGCACACTTGAATGAGCTCCTCTGAGACGATGGATCAGTGTACTGTTGTTAAAGTACTAATATGGCGTGTGGAATTTACTCTGACAGCTTCTAGAAGCAATAGTAGCTAACACTTTTACGTATAGCATTTACTATGTGCCAGCCTAGGAGCGAACTCAAAACTATTTGCCAGACATGATTTAAGACCTTTAGCTATATTAATGTGTTTAATCTTATTCATAGTCCCGTGAAGTTGGTGTTATTATTCCCATTTCATATATGAGCAAACTAGAGCAGGAAGAAGTTAAATGGTATGTCCAAGGTTATATGGCTGGTAAGTGGTAGAGTATTAGACAGCCATCTGGCTTCACAGCCCATGTCCCAACCACCGTGCCAGAGACTCTGCTATTTTTGATCACGTTTTGAACATGATCCTGAAGAAGAAAAAATAGGAAGTGATAAAGGTAGAATTGCAGAAGTGTCACTTACCTGGGTTTCAAAAACATCGATATTAGTCTCAGAGAATTTTACTGATGTAACAAGCTCCTAGATTCTGAATCATATGCTCCCATTCCGAACAAAAATGCTGAGATGAAAAAGTGGCAAACATAGTGCCCACTGCAGCGTAATGGCCAAATCTAATCCAAGATCTTTGAACAAACAACACTGCATGATTTGCAGTGTTCTTTTATGTCAAAGTGGGAATTTTTCAGCCAAGACTAATTAATTAGTGCTAGTTAAGAAAGACTGTCCACCTGGGTTTTCACTCCTCTTCACACCCCCAAATCTCCCTGAATCTTGGCTAAGGGAAAGGGGTACCTGAGGCTGCCAGCCCATCCTTTGTGCCTCTCAGTTTGTCCCCTGCCATCTGTCTGACAGCATTGCCACCTCTCACCCAAAACCCACCCCTCCGGCTTTCAGGCAACCTGACTGCCATAGCTGTTCTTTCAAAGTTGCTTCCACTCCTGATTTCACGAGGTTAGAAAAATGACATTTTGAATCTTTTTCATAAACAGATTTGAAAACAACAAGCTATCAGTTTTGTCCTGGGCATGATAAAGATGGAGGCAAAATAGGAGTTTTTCAAAAGGCTGGTAGGGGGGTGCCTGGGTGGCTTAGTTGGTAAAGCGTCCAACTGTGGCTCATGTCATGATCTCGTGGTTTGTGAGTTCGAGCCTCAAGTTGGACCCTGTGCTGACAGCTTAGAGCCTGGAGCCTGCTTCAGATTCTGCGTCTCCCTCTCTCTCAGCCCCACCCCTGCTCATGCTCACTCACTCTCTCTCTCTCTCAAAAATAAATAAACATTAAAAAAAAATTTAGAAGTGTGGTAGGAAGAACCTTCTTACCCGACAACTGGGTTCACTAGAAACACACCTTCACTCAGGTATTGTCTGAAAGACCATATTGTTGCTTCACAAAGGGCACCATAAATTAGTACCAGACATTATATTACATGAATATATCAGCTTGAGTGTTTATGTGGTAGGTGCCTTACACATTTTACTGCATTTGATCCTCGGTAATAGGTGAGGTTGGTGTTACTTACCTACCTCAGGTAGGTGTCATCATCCTTTTTCACAGATTGCAAAATAAAACCAAATGAACAAACAAACACCCAAACAGAAATATTACATATTATTTCTCCAAAGTCTCAGAGTCAGTAGTTTGCAAAGGTGGAATTTTATATTAATGCGTTTTGGCTCAAAATCTCAAACTCGTTCTATGATACCATGATGCAAAAAGAAAAAAGAAAAAGAAAAGGACTTTTAACTTAATTAAAAAAGGACTAGAGAAGCAGCCAGGGACAGTGCATGGAGAGGGCAGTCCTGGTGCTGAGATTCTGGGAAGCCAGGGGGTAACATAAAATCTAAGAGAGTCTCTGAATATTGATGAAAAGGTAAAGAACAAAAAGGTCCTAGGAATCTCAAGAATGTTCTCTGCTTTGCAATACTTCCCAAAGTTTGCTGTTTATGGTGGCTGGAGTCAGAAACTGGAAGGGAGTTCCAAGTAGATGTTGGAGTGAGGAAACCCCCGTTTTGAAAATTTATCCACCCTACGTCCATTCATAGGATTCCAAACTTATAAATTTGCATTCCAACTTTTAAAGGTATTCTTTAAAAACTATTGTCTGCTACCAGATGAAAGATAGAAGAGTGCTGAGAGAAACAGAGGTGATTGTCTGAGATTTCAGGGAGGTGGAATTTGTAGGATTTCATACCTACTCCAAAGTGAGGAAGAGGGGCTATGCATCCAAGAGGCCCAGAGTGTTGACCTTGGTGAGGCAAGAAGGGTGCGTAGTCTGTGTGTGTCGTTTGTACGATGTCTTGGTGGAGATGATCTGAGGGGAGTTTTGAAATGACAGAAAGCTTATGAGGGAGGTAATGGTGAACATATAGATTTGCTTAGAAATGATAGCAAAAGCCAGGGAAAGAACATAGACTCGGTCAAGGGACCAAGGACGGAAACTTTGGAAACAATTTCTGTTTAGGGAGCAGAATACAAAATAACAAGCCCAAAAGCAGTCCCCTAAGGAAGGAGCAATCTGAGAACAGCATCATGGAAGGCACTGGAGGAGGGCGATGATGCAAAAGATTCCACAGAGCAGTTAAGGGTGAGGAAAGAAGAGAAATTTCTTCGATTTGGCAGATTATTATTACACATCTGAGAGAGCAGTTCAGTGGATCAGTGGAGCAAATGGCAAAAGGAAAAGTGAGGAAATGGAGGCTCCTCTTCCAAGAAAGAGCTTGTGAGAAACCTAGCAGTCAACGAGCACACGGGCAGGGTGGTAGTGTGATGGGAGCATACATGTTAGCACGTCTGCAGTCTTAAAGTCTGAGGACCTAGGGCGGGGGGAGAGAGAGGGAGAGCGAGAGTGAGAGAGCAAGGGAGAGAAGAGAAAAGGTATGTGCTTTGGGGACAAGCTCTCAGAGGATCTGGAAGGGATGGAAGGAGGTTACAACTGCAGGAGTCCTGAATTTATTGCTTTACTTGCATTGGGAGGGAGAGAGGAGAAGATGGAGGGAGAAGCTGAGGTTTGTGACGAGAAACGAGAGGAACTGAGGAAGCTCGTTGCCACTAGTTTTTCATCTCGCTTAGGTAGAAGGTGAAATTATTTGCAGAAAATAACTGTGGGTGGGGGCTCTGCTCTTTAGGGAATGAAACACCCTTATGCAAATTCAGTCAATTTAGAGACAAATTAGAGCATTGAACAGTGGCAGTGAGTGGCTGGTTTCTGCTGAGCCTGTGACAGAACCGGCTGTTTTGTTACAGAGCTCTCTCTGGCATGACTTGAGAATCCAAGAGCAGAAAAACTGGCCTTTGAGGTTTACCTGGGTTAGGTAATTAGCATCCTCCTTGCTTCCTATTGCTGCTTACAGACTTCTTTTCAGCGCCTTCAAAGACCCAGCAAACTGTTGTTTGTTTGTTTGTTTTTGATCTTCATTGCTCTTCTCTACCAACTCCAATGACCCTTATCTGCTTTGGTGACTTCAATACCTGGGTCATAATCTTTTTCTCCTCACATTTGACGTCATCCTCCCACTGTTTCAGGATCCACGTTAATAACATCATTGTGTCAAAGTCCTTTCTTGACTTCCTCAGCTCTGTTTCACTGAATCTCCTTCCACCTTAGCATCCCAAGAGCACACCTATATTTCTCATGGCATAGTCATTTCTTCCAGCTGCTTCTCTAACCGTAGTCTTGAGCTGTGGCTTCAGATTTAAGAATCTCAACTAGAGAGTAAAAGTATGATTTAATTTGAAGGTAAATTGACATCTATTTTAAGATAAAAAAAATTATTCTCTAAGACTGATCCTCCTACATCCAGAATTCTAATACATTCTTTTTCTCTGAAGGACAATATGTGAGTACGCTGATTAATAAATATAAGTGAATGCATCTACTTTTTAAAACGGCCCCTTGAGTTTTAATGTGAAGATTACACAATCCAGAAAAGGATGGCCACCACTTAATGAATATCTACACTGACACAGGTATTCGGTGCACTTTCTGTCAACTCACAGCAGTATTTCAGGAATATGAAAGCCATCGAGCTAATTAGTACCATAATTATTATCTGACTCCAAGGCCGTGATTTTATTCCATAGTTGTTACATATGTAACATTCCACATATTACTTTGAAAGTGTGTTTAAAAGAGTGTCCACATTTCTAGAATTGAAGTGATATTTGGGAAGTTAAAGTTGATATATATCAAATGCTGTAGAAAGACTTTTTATCAAAACATAGGATCTGTAGTTTTCAGTTAGAACTCCACTGCTTCCACTTACAAACTATAGGATCCTGACAATTTAAGTCAAATTTTCTTAAGTCTCAGTTTCTTCATTTGTAAAATAGGGGAAAAAAATCACACATATAAACTCAGGTTGTTGGTAAAACAATTAAATGAAGTCATACATACATGGAACATAGCAACTACTCAATATGTAACAGGTAATACTAATATTACTATTATAATTGCTACTGTATTCCACTAATCTTTTTAAAAACTATTCCTAAGCACTAGTTAATTTCACCAGCCTTCAGCATGCTCCTGTGAGCTGACACATAAGGACATCCTGCCTAAATATGTTTAATAAGATCTGATATATTTTATTGGTGGCTCAATTATCACTAGAGGAAGCTAATTCTTTGATAGTATAGATTCTATATTCCTGCAATTAAAAAAAAAATTCCACACATATTTTTCTTCTGTCTAGATGATAAAAAGGAGACAGATTCTGATGTTCTGATATTGACGTCACACAGTTCTAATTCCCATCCTGGATATTTCGTCAGTGAACAGGTTTGCAGAGCCACGGTTGGGAGGCTGGCCATCTCAGTTCTCACACATGCGGCCCACCCTAAGTGCTTTCCTCCTCCTCTCCCACCACCTCATAACGAGTCCCCAGGGGTGCTCCGTTAAGGGCCGGGCTGTCATCCTCAAGTTGGCACTTGCTGCTTTCGGTAACATTGCTTCTCATGATGTGTTTGTTAGGGAGGCCACTTGCCAATATCTGATGAAATATCACCAACATTAAGCTTCCTGAAAATGAGCTTGCTTTGCTAGTCTAAGGGCTGTGGGGCCTCTGGGATTAGGGTGCATAGTAATGACTAAGTTTGGTTCCAGACCACCTGTTTGTGACAAAGGGCTGGGGAGTTGAGACATCCTGAGACACACTCTGGGCAGGAAGAGAAGAAGCAAAGAAAGACACCTCTCCAGCGCAGATTTCTTTCTGATTTCAGTGACAGTTTACCCCAAGGGGCTCAGTGCCTGGAAGTTTTTGCATTGAGCGTTTTGCTTGTCTCACATTATCTCCAGATCCAAGTTAACACTTTAACTAAAGGGTGGAGTTTATCAAGAAGGTTAAAACCAGTATAAATTGATAAACTGGAGAAAATTGCCTGCCATTTTCTGAAGTTTATAACTCTAAAAAGCTAAAGATCAGTGCTTCTCAAAATAAAACAAAACAATAGAGAGAGATTCATCAGAGTTACTTGGGGAGGTTGTTAATAACTTCTAGGTCTTATAGAGATTCTGATTCAGTAGGCCTGATATAGTGTCTACAGCTCTGATGTAGCATGTAATCCAGTCAATTCTGATGCAAGTGGTCTTCTTTTTAATGTTTATTTATTTATTTTGAGAGAGAAAGAGAGCATGAGCAGGGGAGGGACAGAGAGAGAGGATGAGAGAGAATCCCAAGCAGGCTCCGCGCTGTCGGTCTGGAGCCTGATGCCGGACTTGAACTCATGAACCACGAGATCATGACCTGAGAAGAAATCAAGAGTCAGATGCTTAACTGACTGAGTCACCCAGGTGCCCCATCTGGTGCAGGTGGTCTCCAGAAAACACTTCATGAGGAACTGACACAGACTTTCCAGAGACTTGGAATTTAATCTTTAGCTGCCATTGTAGCCCTGGTGCAGTCAGACAGTAAAATCCACATGCAAACTCCCTGTAGGTTTCTCTTCTCTGTCCACGTATGGATTCATGTTTCCACTTGTCGATTCAATCACTCATTCTCTTCCCATGGACTGAACTGCTGGGGGCTCTTTCACTCTCCAGGTCCACTGTCCAACTGTCCAATCCTCCTTGTGTCCTGGAGGCCAGCCTCGAAAGAGTGTGTCTACCGCTGTTCCTTGCCTTCATAAGGCCAGGGGAGAGTGAAGCCAGCATTTATGTTTCTGTGCTCCCTTTCAAAAGAAGTTTGTCGGTGGCTGCATTCTTCTACTACAGTATTTACTAGGAGGCCTTGTAGTTATAGCTCATGCTGGCTTCTGGCAACTGCTCACTTCTCGTGCCCCTTCAGGCCTAGAAGACTAATAGCTTCTTAAGATTGTCTAATGGTGCTTCCCTAGCCCTTGTTGGTTTTATGTAACTCTATTCATACCTCATAAGAGTCCTGTGGTTAAACCTTTTTCAATTACTCCTTTTGTGTGTGACATGCATTTCCCAAGGGGACCCTGACCAACATATTAAGTCGCTTTATACCGGTTTGTGAGAAGGTCATGGAAAATAGAGCATGGTCAGAAGTGATTATTCTGAGCTGAGGTAGGTACTGTATAGAGACATAGAGAGAGTAAGTGAGCCTAGTGGAAAACAAAAAGGATTCTGTCTTGGCAATTGGGAAAAAAAAAACAAACAAACAAACTTACAAATGAAATGACGCTGCTATAGGGTCTGAATATTATTTAGGAAGTCCATAGGTGGAAACATGGAAGGGGAGAGCAGCCTGTGTATTGATATTACCTGAAGTTATCTCTCACAAGGGTTAATGCCATGGTTTTCTTTTATTCTTTCTTAGTCCCCTTCAATTAATTCCCCCAAACAGCAGAGGAATGATCTTAATGAGAATAATACTAATACATACATGTTAATAAATGAAAGAAAAATATTTCTAAGTTCTTTGTAGATAAAACTTCGAAGGCATAGGAGGTAGAGAGGTGATCGTGGGAAATAATGATGCACATACTCTAAGGCCTTAAATACTGCACAGTCATGGAAGGCTTTAGAATAGAGGAGTGACATGATCAAATCTTTACTTCTGAAACTCTGGAAACAATATGAAAAATGAACTATAGGAAGAAGAGACTAGAGGAAGGAAAAATGCATTAGGAGCCTCTTCTCACATGATAGGATACTCACTGATCTTGTAGAAGTGATTCTGTTATCCATTGGAAATAGTCTTTGAAACTGATCATTTTCCACAACATTATCTTCCGGTAAAGAGTATGAAAATCCCTAGTGACATTTCATACCTAAGATTTCACAATTGCCTAGGCCTATTGTCCCAAGATAATGTAAAATTCTAAATTGCTTTAATGCTCCATTATAGAAAAAAATTGTCATAAAAGAATATTCAAACTTCAAAATTTTCTCAACAATCTTATAATTATACCTCATCTACTTTTTAAAAATATTTTCTTTTTCTTCAAATATACGTTACTAAATTACATTTTATATTTTTCCAATAAATTCTGGCATAGATATTGAATATATATTGTGATCATGGAAATTTAGGTCATTATTTTCTGATGGAAAGGCCTGAATGTAAAATATTGAGCATGACTTATTTTTGAGCACATTTGATTATTTCCTTAAAAACTTAATAGGGAGAAGAATGGTCCTATAAATTTACTTTCAATATAGTGGAAAATAATATCACATTCACTGTCAAATTTCCTTAGGAAATTTGATTTTATACAATTAACACCTCAAGTGCAAATTATAGGAAGAGGTGAAGGGTAAAACAAATTTAAAAAAAATTTTTTAATGTTTATTTTATTTTTGAGACAGAAGCAGTGTGAGCAGGGGAGGGGCAGAGAGAAAAGGAGACACAGAATCTGAAGCTGGTTCCAGGCTCTGAGTAGTCAGTACAGAGCTTGACGTGGAACTCGAACTCTTGAACCATGAGATCATGACCTGAACTGAAGTAGGATGCTTAATCAACTGAGCCACCCAGGCACCCCAGGGCGAAACAAATTTAACTGTTCCTACTCTGTGCTAGAAAATCTTCTCATGTGAAACTGTTTCTTTCATTCTTTTTATGTGTATGTGGTTTTTAGAAGCAGTTTTATTAATATATAACTGACATACAATAAGCTGCATATATTTAGGTAAACAACTTGGAGTTACCACACGTGTATATACTCATGAAACTACCATCATAATCAAGATGGTGAGCATATCCATCAGTGCTACAAGTTGTCTCCTGGATCTTGGTAATCTCTTCTTCCCAACCCATCTTAACCTCCACACTGAACCCAGAAAACCAAATCTGTGTTTGGTCAGTATAGATTAGTTTGTATTTCCCAGAATTTAGCATAACTAGCATCATGCAGCATTTTTGTCTAACTTCTCTCATTAACACAATTATTTTGAAATTCACCCATCTTGTTGAGGAAAGGAATACTTCATCCTCTTTTATGGATGAGTAGTATTCCATATTGATATACTAGGGTTTCTTTATCCTTTCACATATTGATGAAAATTTGAATTATTTCCATTTTGGAGTTATTAAAAATAAAACTTCTATAAATGATTGTGTACAAGTCTTTGCATGGACATATAGTTTCACTTTCTCAGATGAACTCAGGAATGGAATGGTTGGATCATATGGAAGGTATTTTTTAACTTTTTATCACATTATAAAATTGTCTTCCAATGTGATTGTACTATTAAAATTAAAAAAAAAATGTTTACTTGTTTTTCTTTGAGAGAGAGAGAGACAGAGACAGAGAGACAGAGCACAAGCAGGGCAGAGGCAGAGAGAGAGGAAGACACAGAACTCAAAGCAGGCTCCAGGCTCTGAACTGTCAGCATAGAGCCCGACATGGGGCTCAAACTCATGGACCATGAGATCATGAACTGAGCCAAAGTCAGATGCTCAACTGACTGAGCCACCCAGTTGCCCCATGATTGTACCATTTAAATTCCCTCCAATAGTGCATGAGAATTCCAGTTCCTACAAATGATAGCTAACACTCAATGTTCATTTTTAAACCTTTTTTCATCTCTGTAAGTTTGAGTCAGGTATTTTGATATCTTTATATCCCTACCTAGCTTTTTAAACACATGTTATGATAAACTGTGTTAATTTTAGCATCTGTATCCGCTCAGGGTTGATTTCATTTGTTTATTTTTCCTCTTTATGGGTCTTATTTTCTTCCTTGTTTGCATGACTGGTATTTTTCATTAGATGCCAGACATAATTTAACTTCGCTCTGTGCTGGATATTTTTGAATTCCTATAAATATTCTTGTGTCTGGTTCCGTAATGCAGCTACGTTACTTAGAAACAGTTTGGTCCTTTGATGTTTTTCATTTAAGACTTATTAGCCCAGATAATTCTCAGTTAAAGGAACCCTACTACTGAGGTAAGATCCTTCTAGCTATTCTACTCAGTTCCCTGTGAATCTTGTTTTTTCTAGCCTGGCCCTGTGGTCATGCTGGGCACTGTTACCTCTACTCCTCTCAGATGCCTCTTTCCTCAGCCTTGTGTGGTTTCCTCAGAGCATGAATTGCTCAGCACCCAAGAGAATACTTTATGCAGACCCTCTGCAGATCTCCAGGCTCTCTCTCTGTTCAGTTCCCTTTGAAAGAGAACTGGTTGTGTGATACTCTGTCTTGTGAACTTTAGCTGCCCTCATCTCCCTGGTGTCTCCCCTCCATCTTCTTAACTCAGGGAATTTGCTGACTTCCTCTGGGCTCCTCATATCTGCACCAAAGGCCAGAAACTCTCTCACAGCCATGACTGGGGCAAAAGTTTTGTCTCATTTGTTTCCTGTCACAGAGATCACTTGAAAACAACTGTCCATTTCTTTGTTTATCTCATATAGAAGGATAATTCTGGCCCTGTAACTTAATCTTACCCAGAAGATGAAGTTATCTATTATTATAGATGATTTTTTTTAATGTAAGTATATTGAAATTTCTAGAAAGATTGCTTCATGTGTCAGGAAAAGAAATTTCATGGTGAAGCATATCTACAGCTCTAAGCTTAATTTCACAAAACGTTAGAGATGATATTGAAGTTAAGATATTGAAGAAAACTTCAGATATATTCTCTGAAATGTTCTTTTTATTTCTTGTTTCCAAAAACTCTGTCACTAATATGAGTAACATATACTTAAATAAGAGCTGTCTATACTGTAATCATCTGCATGACCATGTTGAATTTAAATATAAAACATTTATTATTGAAATACATACCTGTCCTTGGTACTGTTATATTTTAGAATATGATACAACAGAATCACCATTTCTCGCTCTGAAAGAGTCATCTGTGTCTCTTGACATGTAAATAGAACTGTGCCCACAAAGAAAGGTTCTTAGGGACATTAAATAGTCCAAGCAGGCATAATGCACTAGTCTATGTGAAGCACTTTATCTCTCTGAGATCATTTTGAGTAAAGTTTATAAATGGCATCTTGTTAAGGTCCTCATTACTCTGGTCTGGTTAATATACTCCTGTGAATCACTTACTAGCCATCGTTATTAACTGCCAACGTTCAAATCCCAGTTCTGCTCTTTACCAGTTGTGTGATTCTGGACAGGTAACGTATCCTCTCTGTGGCTTATATATCCATCTATAAAATAGAGTTTGTAATAGTAGTATTTAGAACAAAGAATAAGTGCCATATAAACTTTTGTTAAAATACATAATTAATTAATGCAGTTGATACTGAAGGAGGCTTGTTGGAAGAGGGGCATTGGATGATAATAACACTTGGAGGGTTTGCCAGTCTTCGATAGCAGGGAAACTCACAGTTTTCTCCTAAAAAAGAACCCTGGGGTGGCAAAAAGCCTGATGTAGAGGTCCTCTAAAGTAGTGCAGGACAGCAATGAGACATTACTTCTTAAGAAAGAAGGTTCAAGACAATGAGAGGGCTCTCAACCCTCCTGTAGCCCTGGGGAGCACAAGAGGACATCTTATAATTGTGTTGTTTCTGAGAGGTCCAGAGAAATGGCTAAAAGTTGGGTTGGGACCAAAGGGACACAAAGGATGGACTATGTGACCACAGAAGAGCTTCATAAGTAAGCAGTCAATGCCGTGTAGACCAAGGCCAATGTCTAAATCCCAGGCAGGCTAAGTCATATCTCCCTGATGCCAATGTGAGCAGGTACCAATGACCCTGGGCCAAATGTCTGCACTTTATGTCAGGAGGGCACATGGGCCACCAGGCCAAGGAAGAAAAGTAAAAGAAGGAGAGGCCCAGAGTAGAAAGAGAGTCAGTCAAAGGTGTTTACTCATAAAATGTTTTCTGAGTAATCAGGGATTTACCTATATTTCCCTGTGTGACTATGTTGTTTCTACTCTCAGGCAGAAATAAGGTTTTAAGGAAGAAATTAAGTCCAATTAGGAGAAAAAGAAAGAGTTTTGAGCCCTTAAACTTCTTGACTATGAAATGTGTACTAACAACTTCTAAACTACAATTATAGGTCTACATAATAATATGTGAATCTATAAGTTTGGAGCTCTGGAGGTGGAGAAGAATACATAAAGTCTAGTCATGATTTTGTTGCTTATAATTGTAATGATGTGAGCAATCCTTTAACCTAAGGACTTGTTTTTTTTCATGGTAAATGCATAACACCTGTCCAGCGTTCCTCAGGTTTCCCATGAGCATCAAATGGGATCATTTATGTAAAAGTGCTCTGAGAAACTATAAAGCATAATGTGATCACAAGAAATTATTATGAATTAGAACGTGAGCAATGATGAGTTTTGGAGGCATCATAGAATGCAGATTTATGTCAAAATGAGTTCCCTAAAATGAGGTTATAGAAGTCAATACATAGGGAAGAAAGCCAATCTGTTGGAGATATGAGGGAATATATTACAGTCTTCAGAGTCAGAATGACCTGATAAAGAATTCAAGAATTCGTAGCTCAGGTATTTATTATCTTTATGGAATAAGTAAAGTTAGTTTACCCTTTTGTCTCAACTTTGTCATTTGCAAAAATGAGTTTGTGGTGAGGAATGGAAATCATCTGTGTTAGGGGCTTTGGTCATAGCAGGCCTTCACCAATTAAAGATAATTACTTGTTCTCCAAGGGTGTCACCAGTTTACATTAACAAGACAGGGCGAGGAGGTGGGGTTAGATGAGAATGTGGAAGAAATCACGAGCATAACCAGAGGTAAGTCCTACATAAGACTGTAATTTTCATTGATTAAACACTGTGTATAATATATGAGATTGCCTTTGGAAGACAGGGAAGTCTCAAGAATCATTTTGGAGGAGGAGAGTGAATTAGCTCCTCTCCATGTACCCTGAGAAAGCATGTGGGAAGTTGAGAGTGATCTTTAAATTCACTGTAAATACAGAGACTGCGTATATCCCATGATGATAAAGCTGGGATTGGTTCATTGTGGCATTTGTAGTACTAAGCTCACTGCCTGAACAGAACACACTCTTCTTCTTTTATGCTTACAATCTAGTGGGACAGGCCAGAAACATATTTCAAATACCTTAGTGATTCTGAACGTGATCGGAAAAAAGTAATAATTGATTCATTACTATGAAATAAAAGGGTTCAGATTGAAGGGAAGCTAAAAATGTGGTTTGGGACAGAGTAGAGATCATAATTTTGTTTTAGTTTGTTTTGTTTTTTGTTTTGTTTTGTTTTGTTTTAAAGCCATGAACAGAGTGTTGACTCAAAGGGAAAAATACAGGATCTCCCTCTTCAGTTAGGTTGTTGTGAAGGATGCCATGTTAATTATGTGGAGATGAACCCCATGGAGAGTAAGGTTTGGAGAAAAGACCAGGGAGGATGACCTTGACTTAGGAATCATCTAATTAAAGATGGTTTTGGCACATGATAGAAAATCTGTTTCCGGGAAACTTAGAGCCGGGGAAAAGGTAAAAGAGAGCTAGAAAGCCATAACTGGCCCAAAGGTTAGCAAGAGGAATTTTGTTCATTTTAGGCACATTAACTTTTAGTGGCAAACTGATAATAGTTGGGTCAGTCTGTCTGTCTGTCTGTCTGTCTATCTATCTATCTATCTATCATGTTCATAATTTTCCAATTAACTCTCATATGAATTAGGTCATGTAATCTGAGAATAATCCTGAGAAATAGACAAAGCATATGTCAGCCTTAATTTGCCTATTAGAAATAAAAAGTTCAAAGAGAGAGAGTGACTAGCTCAAGGTTATACCATAAATATTGGAGTCAGGACTAGAACCCATGCCTTCTGATGCCAGTCTTTCTACAACATCACTGTGGTATATTGCATCTTTACTCAGATACAAATCTTCATTTTAAATGAGATAATCACCCCAAACCTGTAGATAAAAACTAAAAACATCATGCCAAATCCAGATACTATGACTAGATCTCATGTTTGGATGTTGGAGTATATCCCAGCTTCAGATCTGTTGCTGGTATTTTAATCTACAGGTCTGATAGGATGGAGATTTCCCCTGCGTTGTTCTCACATTCCCTATCCTGGGATTTCCTGAAGTCCTAAGAAATATTTTTGTGAACAATTTCAGTTCTCACCATCTCTCCCCCTTTTAACGAGAAAATGGAGCTGTTTGCATTGGCATTTCAAATCAAGAGGTACTTAATTAAGCAGAAAGGCTTCTACTTTGGTAAAGCATATTCTTGGCATAGGTCTATGGGGGCAAACACAGCATATCAGTAGGTCAACACTACCTCTCATCTCTGCAACGTTAGGCTGATTCATTTGGGACATTAGAGAAATTTCCTCTTTGCAAATTTCATTTATGAGACAAACTTAAAATGAGCTGCATTATGAAATTGAGAGATCATGGCCTTTTGTTAAGGTCATTTTGTCCTGAGGCAACCTACACAGGCAAAGGAAACAAACCTATTTTATAAACGGATACTCTTGATGTAGACATTTTGCCATTCTAATTAAAGGCCCCCAACCAGTTCATTTTTGTGTTACAGGCTGTAGATTTTTAAAAATTTTCTTTCTTTCCTTTTTACTTTTTTGTTCCCGAACGATCAGATTAATGATCTTAAGCTTATGGAGACAGCCAGAGGGTATGAGAAAGATAGAGGGTTTCTAGATCCACATAGTCTGAGTCAGTAGTTATTACTGTTTCCAAAAATTAAAAGGAGGGGATATTATTCTAGTTTAGAGGTAACTGAATCACTGCTAGATACCTGATCACTGCTAGAGCCATAAGATTCTATGAAATTCTGGCCAAAGTGTTTATCCTGGTTTTGTGCAATTTTGACCGGGCCTGACTACCTCTGGCTAGATTGTGGTTGATGCCATTTCTTCAGGAGGGAGGGTCATTCCCTGCTTTTATTTATGTTCCATTTTATTTAGTATGCAAAGTGGGCATGATGCCACTCTGACTTTTAACCCTAATGGAGAGAGCACACAAGTTGACTGGGAACCTCTAGGGAAAATCAAGCTGTAATGACAATTTGAGTGTGAAATCTGGTCTCTGGAAGAAAGGTCACCACATCTGCATAGCCCCTGGAGTCAGGCTTAGAGCCCTGTCTGCCTTCAAATAAAGAAGCATTTTCCTGTGTCTTAAGGCTGCTTTAGTGTGAGGTACAAGGAGCACATGACAGAATCAAGGGAACTGAGTGATGTTTGTGCATGTTTGACTGCACTCTGCATCCTAAGAGAAGACTTTGGAGATACCCAATCAATACTACAAGCATGTCCTGGACAGCAGCAATGCTGTTTCCATTCTGTTACAATAATGAATTGAAGTCTCCCAACAGCAGCTATAATAAGCACTACTCAACCCTTGATATTCAATCACCTTTAACTGGTTATATCTATCTAAAATTCACTGTTAACTGTGGTTTTACAATACCCCACTGGCAACCTTTTACGGCTCTCCCTGCACAAAAATGCAAAAACATCAAAAATGCCTCTCAGTGCCATATACTCAGGGCTTCCCTATATTTGCTAAAATGTTTTCCATTTTTTATTTAAAGTCCAGGGGAAGGCATTCAGACATTGTGCACAAAACGAAGTGGTTTTGCCTTCAGTTTGAAATTATTTTTCCCATTACTGTTAGCCTAGAGTTCATATCTTCGTCGTTTCTGGTTGTGAAGTGATTCTGTGTTATTTAGATCCCCTAAAGCCAGCTAATCTTTTACAAATAAAAATGACAAGAACCCAATTTTTTTTTCCGTAAGACTCACTTGCATTTTGTTGTTGTTGTTGTTGTTGTTGTTGTTTTGTTTTGTTTTTGTTTTTTTTGGTATATAATTACTTCTTATTTATTTAAAGCTTTTTTTTTTTTTTTGCTATAAAATGAGAAGCAGGAAAATAACCAATGTGGCTTTTGCTCAGTAGAAGTGAGCAAGTGCTTCTACCTTATTAACACAGATGCTACAAGAAATTAAGGGCTTGTGAAAAATTCTGGTAAAACTCACATCCCGGAGAGAATTCAGGTTTAGAATGCACAGTATGAATATAAGTAACTGTATCTTGACATAGTTTACTCAAGTTTCATTTGGTTTTCAATTAAATTTTAAATTAAAAATTTAAATACAAATAATTTACTGTTTTAGGGTTAATTCAACATTTGTACAAAAATAACAGTCAATTTGAACTATGTTACAAGGTCATTGTTAGATTTTAAGATTTAATTTTGGTCAGTTCAGACTGCTTCATGTAAATGTGATAAATTTGACCAAATATTTTGATCTAAATATTAGGGAAAAAATCACAATATTTAAGAAAGATAATAATGGAAGCCATTCTTGTGATGAAATTTACAAATTTCTTAAATCTTAATGTTAAAAATGCTAATATCAAAATAGTTTAATAATATAACAATGTAGTTTACATATATATATATATGTGTGTATAAATATATATATATGTTTATATACTTACCAATATGTATATTAGATTTTGTGGATAAGATTTAAAATAATAGGTTTTATATGTCTTTAAGTCTTATATACAGAATAGGCAAACTTCTACTTTCCAAAAAATAAAAAGCTAAAAGATTTCATCAAAGCAAGGGTGGTAAAACTAAACTTAGCTTTTATAATAAAAATAGTGTCAAATTCAATTTCCCTCTCTACTACCAAGTAATTCTGAAATGTTTTGAAGTAGCACCAGCCTACAGAGTAATGCAATCTGCAAAATATCACCAATATTTTCAAACATGTGGTAATGATTTTCCTCACACTTAAAAGTGGCCCCAATTCTAACAATAAGCACAGTTGCTTTAGAAAAAATGCCCACTTTGACAGGTTTGCTGGCCATTTTTTTTATTACATTTAATGAAAGATCACTAACGTCTTCTAATACTTCAAAAGATCACCACGTTTTTGAGAGGAAAGGTGCAGTAATCACCATAAATCCTTATTGCCTAAGCAAACCATGCATACACTAGACCAATACACTGATGAATTAGGTTACCTGTATTTAAGATTATAATTTCAACAATTACTAACTCAAAAACTGTGAAACTATATAATCTACTTTATAAGGCATATTATTAAAAAAATATCCTGTTCTCACCCTGTCTACAAGATGAAATACAGACTTTCACGTTACAAAAAATTGCTCCAAATTAAGAATCTGTACAGTACTGGTAACATGAATTATTCTAGAGAAATCTAAATTCGATCTGAATTTGGAAATGCAGTACAGTTGATATCAAAGTATTATAAAACAGACGAGTTTGCATGATGACGTTTGCAGTAGTGAAATAAGAGGAGTGGGGAGAACAATAAGTCAGGTCCGGTATCATGACCAAATTCTTTACTTTGTTTACACAGAGATTTAAAATAATATGTATTTTATATAATTAATGACCGGAGCATAAAAAAGGTTGTGAAAAACCTTAATTTTGAAGTGACAAATATTTGTCTTTTTGATATACTTTCATTTGAGAGGTGAAATTAAATTTACTGAATCCAGCCACTATAGAAAAATGTTTCATAGCTAGAACACAGAAATGATTTAATAAGTTCTACGAAAAGTCAATTTGCATGAGATCAGCACCTAGCCTATAACGGGTGGTAATGGATTGTTGGCTTGATTTTATACCACTTGACATCAGATTACAATACACTGAATAAATGTTAACCTATAATCCCTTTAGTAAAAGCGAGCATTGTTTGTCTTTCCTTGTAGAGACCACATTGATTTTCTTTTATTGGATGCTCAACCACTGCACCTTAGATTGATTACTTTGAATTAAATGTGCAGAGAACATTTTTATTATTCTAAAACAGCAGTCTTAACGTGAGGGAGATGCACTTCGTCCTATCCCTTCCCTACTACAGAATGTATACTCAGCCATATCATTTAGATTTCTTTAGTTTTCCCATTTTGTTTCAGGGCTGCTGTGATGCTGACCCCTACTCTGCCCCTGTGACCCTTGACCCAGACACATCTGACCAGTCAAGGCTCTGGAGGTGGCAAATTAATAGAAGCCCTGCTTGTTAATTGCATAAAAGAAAAGCCAAAGAATTCATCACCTCAGTCATGGCCATTGCTTCCCTTTGACCTCCTTCTCCCACAAGGCTTTTGCTGGTGGTCACATCTGTGGTTTTCCTATAGCCTACATATTTGCCATATAATTATTCAGCATCAAACCTTATTAATCAAATCGATGCTGTGTTTTAAATGGAAATTGCAGGATTAATACAAGCATTCATTTCATCCTGAAAATCTTGATGGCTTTAGCACATGAAATCCAATTGGAATATAAAAGAAGGGATGTAGAGACCTGATTGAATTAGGGGAGGCATGGTGCACATTAAATTACATATGCCAGCAGGGTTCCATGCTTTTATAGTAAAATACTGCTTTGGAGTCCATACGTCATATACCTCTTGTGATTTTCTGTTATTCACTAGCACTCTGAAGATAAGCAAATACATAAAAGGTTTCTGTATTTTTAGAGATGATTTTCAAATATCCAATGTTTCCCATAGAAAACATAATTTTCTACATCTATATCATTGAGTGTGAGAGATTATCATAAGAAAATAGAGCTGAAACTATATTGGTGTTAGACATCTCTTCATGTGATAGGGAAGGATAGGTAAATCTATAAAATCAACTCTTAATAAAACCATTTTTTTTTTACTCCAAATGTCTTTACATAGTAGGTGGTCAATAAAAATTTAATTAACTTTCAAAAAGTACTTTATACAGGGCCTGGTAACTACCCATGTTTATTTTACTGTATTTATTACAAAAACAGTATTGGAGATTGAGACTGGGAAACCAGAATCACAGCCACACTATTATTGACAAGGACCACAAAGATATTACAAAGCTCAATAGCTTATTCTTGGGGGTTAACCCTGACCTAGTGCAAGATTAGCACTAATACATCAGTAACGTAAGGAAGTAGGCAAAGCATGTTCTTCAATGCTTCATTTTGAAATTTTTGGCAAATTCTAGAAATTCTCTTCTCCCACAGAGGTTTTCTTAGTTCAGTTTTATTTTTAATCTTTGTGACAATGAGAGAAGAAGTAAGTGACTTTGTATCAGAAGCCCAAGTATGGATGCGGATAAGCTATTAACTCATTTATACATGAACATTTGGAAAGAATTTAAATATAACACAAATACTATTATCATAAAAAGGCAAAGAGTTGCAAAATAGTAAAACCATTTTGGTTAAGAGGCCTTGGTAAGGGGAAATGGCATTGGCTCATCATTATAAGTTAGGCAGTTATGGAAGACATTCCTTCCAAAATTTCCTAGTTCTGTGTAACTTAAAGGTGAGGCTTTCCCCTTACTTCAAACAAGTTTAAACTCGCTTTTGAGATTGGCTATAACTCCTGTTTATTTTTATTTTTTAAACTAATGAAACAACGAACTTTCCACAAAGGCCTCTGATAATCCATATGTACCATATGTCAAAGTAGAAAAAGTCACCCCCTCTAGACAAATACAGACTTCTGGATGTCCAGTTTGGTGAAATTTTGTCTTTGTCTAAAATACAGAAACATCTTGCTGGGGCACATGGAGTGGGAGCTAGGTTTCATGCCTTCTGACAGCTATTGTTAGATGTTCTTGTACAGTAAACAACCTGTTCTATGTGGCGGACCTACTTTCTATGAATATCCAAAGCAATATAGCAATCCTTGCTTGCTTTCCATCAGTTGCTAATAGGCCAGATTTAGTGTTTAGTATTTCGTTTTGAAGAATAAATTTGAATGCAAATAAAATTAAGGTAGAAACACAATAGGGAGAAAATCCGATGAAGGAGAATTTTTCTATGGAGTACATTTAAATGTAATTATCTGCCTGATTCAACTTTGTTTCTCTTAGAGAATGGAAGTAAGTTTTCTGTACTTGATTTACTTGAGTAACTATACAAGAAGAATGCCTTTGAATGACCTCTGCTTGTGGCAGTCCCCTTTAATCTGCACTGTCATTTTAGAGTAATAAATCAAAGAATAAGGGTCCTTCCCCTTCCTTAAACACTTTTTAAAATTTTTGATGGTGCTTTTCTTTATAAATTTCATCTTAACATAAGAAAAAAGTTCATCAGAAGATGTTTATGGCAGTGTATTTATGAAATTGCGTTTGACACTCGTGAAACCAAGCTGCTGTAGTATATTTTATGACACAAATGCTTTCATTTTAATTTGTCCCTTGTCAAATTAGATGATTTTACTTACCAAACTTTATATATACTTCATGATTCCTTGTAAAGACAATTAGTTGTAAGATAAGTCAGCTCAGCATCCAGACAGAGAGCTTTAATAACAAGTTGATGGGTGCTATTAGTTAGAAATAAATAGTACCTCAGATCCTTCACTGTAATTACCATCATCCACTATTTATACATGACCTGGAGTTTGGCTCATCGTGGAATAGACTGAGAGTTTAGAATTTTTCATCAGGCTTCCAAAGGAGCTTAAATTAAAATGACAATCTTTAGGATGAATGGAACTTTTAATCCAGCACAGCCATATTGTTTGCTCTTGGCATAACTGTGTGTATCAATAAACACACGCATTGTCCAAGTATGTGTAAATAGGTGTGTATACAAGCATGAGCTTCCCTGTTCCAGAGGAATGGTTTTGGGTGAGGTAGATTGCCCAAGTAGTTCTGTCAGTTTTTCTCATTAAGTTTCAGAAAGCAAAATTCTTTAGTATCAACCCTTAAGTAAACGAAAGCAATAAATCAAATTGATGTTGCTCTTCATTAATAAAAGTGCAAACATTTTCCTTGTTTTACTAAGAAAGCATTATTTGCCCACGAATGAATAATGTTATTTTTGTTCATAGGGAAAGGGAAATCTGCTAAGTATATATTTGATGTGTGAGAAATGTTTTAAAGATAGGTCAATGCAGAAAACTGAAAATTGTACACTCAGATGTCCAAGGTCACTTTTTTGAGGCCAATCATGTGAGTGATTCTCTCTGCATGCCAGGAGATCCAAGCATTGCCTGTCTGACTGAGGATGTGCACTCTGTTTTTGAAGCAAGCTAATATTTGTGATGTCTGTTCCTAGGCTAACCATAATTATTTGGTGTATCTAAATGAGGAGTAGAAGAGATCAGGAAAAACCTAGTTCTTTTCCCTATAGCACATAGTTAGGGTCTGCAGAAAATTACTGACTCCCTCATTCTATCGTGTATAGAGTGGAAGAAAGTGAACACTATTAAGTACTCAGTGAGAGAAAGAAAGAAGCCTTGTCATTTTTATTTTTGGGTGGGGGGACAGATATGCAGAAAGGAGGATAAGTTTTGGTGGCAATGAGTGTGCTGTCCTCCGTAAGAGTATTTTCCATACAGAACAGTGAAAGACACCATGAGACCACATAACAATATTTTGAACATTTCTTACAATTATACAGTAGTTTAAAAATTCATATTAATATTCTTTTAGGTTTGACAAGAAACCCATAAAGCTGAGGTATATGTCACAACAAATTGAACTATATTGCCCTTATTACATTGAGCTCACCTGTGATTAGCTTTATTCTTATAATTATTTGTACCATTTGAGTCACAGAGAAAGAAATCCTTCTTTACAACAGGGGCCAATCTTATTTGAAGCAAGAAGCGAATGTTGTTTAAACTCACTCATATTGTAAATCTATCTTGCTTAAGAAAAGGGAAATATCTTTTCATACTGTATCAAGTTATATAATTTCCACGTAAGTATTTTTTTAAACTTGTGCATATTTGAGAAAATAACTTCTTAGCATTCATATAAAATAGATAATAAGTGTCTAGGGAGATAGTTTCAGGAATCTGTACTTAAATCTATACATAATATGTTTTTTCCCCCTGCAATTTCAGTGTAAAATCAAAAGATTAAATTATCCAAGTCATCAAATGATTGATTTTATTTGATGTTGTTCTAATCAGTTTCTTGTCCTGGAACTATGTAACAATGATGTAATTTTGATCCACTTTGAATGCAGGTGAAAAACTGCCTTTTCTGTTAAAATCTGGACAAGTATGTGTATATTTTGACTGAACTATCTCCATACTATGAAAAGTGCTCTTTTGCAATAAGCAATGCACATTTTAATATGATGTCCTTCTCCATGACTAAAGAAAAGGCATCTCTTTTGGCCAGCTGCCTTAGATAAAAGGGAATCCCTTTACCTTGTTAATGTATTGGCCTGATAATTAAGGAAATGGTTTACTTATTATTCTTATTATATATATATATAAGTATATATATATATATATAAGTATATATATATATATGTATTATACCACAATACCATTAAATAAATAATAAAGAATAATCCTTTCTTTCTTATATAGTTTAAAATGGTTTACTTATTCTTATTATATATATATTATATGATATATACATATTTGTACTATAACACAATACCATTAAATAAATAATAAAGAATAATCTTTTCTTTCTTAACAGTAGAGTACAATGATAATGAAAAACATGTTTTAAGAACAGTCACACAGATAACAAGCTATAAAACATAGAATAATTCAGTGAAATCATTCGGAAACAAAAAACTGATAAAAGCTAGACATTTTTCAAAGAATACATTTCTAGATGATGCTTTCTGCTTAACAAGAGCCTTTTAAAAGTGCAACTGATAGAGTTGCTCAACTGTACACGTTGTTCAATTCTCAATTAAGTGTGCCCTTTGAGTGTGCACTCAATTAAGCGTGCAAATGGGAACAATGCGAATCAGTGGACTTTTATGCTTTACTTTAAGAGTATTGAATGACCATAGGAATTGACGGGTACAGAGGACAAGGTCTTTATTTTAATGTGGGATTTTAAAATCAGGCCTGACAAATTTTAAGAAACAGAATTAAAGATAAATCCACCCATTCAATAACCTCTTTCTGAAGTATGCATTTAACGAAGAGCTAGGCATTCCTTAATGAAAGCCCATCACGGTAATAATGCACTCTGTGCTTTTACTGACCAAATCATGCCATAAACTAAAGATTCAGTGCAGGATGATATCCAACCTTGCACCAGCTCCTCAGATAGTCCAGGACATCTCAACAAACACTTGAAATGCTACCAAACCCAAGCCGCCACTTCACATGATTTATGATGTCATTAATGTCAAGCTATCAGTGGACAAGAGTAAAAGAGACAACAGCAAAGCTGACTAAAAACAAATAGTTTTGATTAAACTCAAGGACGTTCAGTACAGCTTTCAGCAAAAAGGCATTCATCATTTCCGAAGCTGACCTTGTGTGTGTGTGTGTTTTTTTCCCTTCGTTTTTTAAAATCCTAAATGCAAACGTAATGCACATTGGTATTCCTGCAGACTCGGAACCCTATTTTAGCTGTGTCCAGTCTTTAAGGCAAAATGAATGAAGTAAAAGCCACAGCACCATTTTCGATGGGGCTGATGGAGTAGTTAATTGACCCTTTTCCTTAAACTCTCCCTTCCCTTCTCCTTTTATTTCCCAGAAGATTTCTGTCACTCACCTTCTAAATCATTTCCAAAGAGGAGGCTCCTCTCTCCTCTTCTGTTTTATATGCCATTTTTGTATTCAAAAGAAAGAAAGGCTAAAAATTGGATCCAACATGAAAGACAAAAATGTATGTGAGGTAAATAAGAGAAGCAAATTATTTTCATATAAACATTTCTTACTTGGCTACAAACCTTGCTTTCTAGAATCACAGTCAGATTATTCCTCAGAGTATTAGTGTGCTTACGTCTCTTGTAATAAGCGGGCATAATGCTCCTTTATCTGACGTGGGCTCTATTTAGAAGATACCAATTCTCTTTTGAACAAGAATTAAAATATAAAAATGTAAAGGAGAAACAAATGACATATCAAAGACCGTGTTCTTCATCAACATCCAATTGGATTGTTACCTTAGGAAATCTTATTTCATGCCCTTGTAAAAGCTGCCATAACTCATTCAAACAACAGGAGGAAACTAATAGTTCAGGCTTTACAAATGTATTTTAAAAAGCTGTCAGTAGCCCTCTTTTTGTCTTTTCTTTAAGGTAATAAGGTTTTCTCCGCAAGCACAAATTTTAAACAGTGATGTTGTCCCCGTACATCTCTGATCTCTTTTTGAGTATCTAGGCTTCGAATTATTTAATTCCAATAATTATTTTATTTTTGTTAACACTGTACACTTCAAAACCATGAAGTTTTATCAGCAGATATGGCTTTCAAAGACAATAATAGAAATTATATCTCAATATCAGAATAAAATTGTTTAATTATGAGATTTCAATTTTAGCTATACATAAACTTAATTAAATTTTTAAAAATCTGTATCTCATCAGACTTAAGAGAGAAGCTGTAACTTTTTTTTTTTTTTTTAATGATGGGAATCGTTTTTGAAATGTTGCCCTATTTTAGCTGGAATTATTTCCTCCTATGCGCTTAAGACACTCCTCTCCAAATTAGGTATATTTCCTCTGATTAACGAAAACTTTCTGGCAAGATTTTTTTTTATGAGAAATAAGACAGACTGTTTTATAAGTATTAACTGTGCATGGGAACATTTGTAATATCGCCCTTGGAGAATAATAAACAGATACTAGAGATTGAAATTCTGACATAGTTTACAGAACAATAATCCAAACATCTGTTATAATGACAAGGGATTCGAACAGAATAGAGAGTACATGGGAAAGCTATGCTACTTTTAGTACAGTTGTAACGTTAAATCAAAGCAGTGCAGCTCAAGGCTGCTTGCTGCTAATATAAACAATTTTCTACATATTCCTGGGCCACAAGCCAGATCTCCAGATTCAGTTACAAGCACAAGGTCAAGAGGGAATCAACAGTATAAAATTACTGCCTATGAATCAAAAGAATAAATGGATAATTAAATATGAAAACAAATTAGAAGGTATGCTCTCATTTAACTCATCTAATGAATATGTCGGGCGACTTTATGTATGGAATTTGTTGCAGGATCAGTAGATGCTTTAATGTATTTATTGATTAAACCTGAGTTATTAGCATTTCCCTGAGTCAGGCACACCATATCATTTATTCTTCTATGTATATATTGAGTTCCCTAAGAAAATCCAACATCTAGTCATAATCATGAGGATAAATATATAGTCATAATTTTATTCATAGAAGAAATGATGCTGAAAAATTTTACACTAATGATATAAGTAAACTTCCTCAAACTTGAACTTCTAAGAGACACAATGTTGTGTGGAGAGACTTGTATCACTGGTGTTAAAGGATCCGAAATCTGGTTTCACTTTTGTTAATATCTAGATGATTTTGGCCACATTATGTAGCCATTCTAAAATGTAGTTTCTGTAAAATTCAGATTAGATTGGATAGACTAAGATACTTTCTGGGATCAAAAAAATACACACAAAAATAAAAACTGATATATGAACTTGAGATATATAAAAAAAGAATGATGATGCATTAAATCCTTGGAATTAAAGTTTCTAATGGATTTCTCAGTCTAACAATATGTTTATTTCCTGATATGAGCAAAAACAATGTCATCAGGTGCTGACCATAATGACTTCTTTATTTTTGTTTAGTGCCCATCTGAATTCTTTTTTATCCAGAGAAACATCTCTAAAACTTACTTCAAATTTAACACAAAAGAAAATAATTGAAAACGAATAATGGTAGAAGTTGAGAGGAAAAAGAAATTAAGTGGTTTGCTTGTTATTCTTTAAAAGTAAAAAAAAAGAGTAGAATTATTTTGGGATTAGAACCTGTGAAGTTCCCTCTTCTTAGCGTTCATTTTTGAAGGCTCCAACATATACTTGGGAAATAAGCTTGTATGAAAGAAGGCAGTCTTGGGGGTTGAGGAACTGAGGAGACAATCTTTCATAGAAAGTATTCCACATTATTTAATCAGATTGGTGTGGAGTTTCAAGTATGTCATCAGGTTAAATTTCATCCTTCTAAATTGTTCCATTCCAAATGAAGTCAATCTAAATGCCCCCAATAAACTTCATAAAATGTAAAAAAGAAATTACTGAAGTTTAATGATGACTTAACACTGTCCTGAAATGTATTAACTAAAGAAAAGATGGCTCCAGTTCAGTACAGATGGAGTAAACACGTGCAAAACTTTCCCTTTCACTGAATGCAGTTATCAAAACTCCACACACTGCATGAGTAGCATTTGAGAGTACTGAAAAATAAAATAGCAGCAGGCCTAAAAGGGAGGAACACCAGGATTATTTGAGGTACCACTAAACAGAACTTACCATGTTTTCCCTCTAGTATCTATTGGCCTGAGCACAATGCAAACCAAAACCTGGAAGTGAGCATTATGGTGCAGATTATAGATGTCAAGGAGAAACCCTTTAGTTCCGGTTTGAGAAACAGAAAAGGTAACCCCTAAAGCTCCAGAGAGAGTAAAGGAAATCTCTTGATTTTTTTTCCTCTCCTCTTGCCCTCTTCTATTGCATTCCATATCCAGTTGATCTTGCAGCCAAAACTGAGGCAAGGGAAACTTCTTTTCCCTTTGGTGGAACTGCATCTCCAAGAGGGTGGTATCAAAGTGTTGATGTTTCCCCCTCTCCTTCCGTCCTTCTGCCACGTGGCCCTGGAGGCAGTGCAATCACAAAAGAAGGTAATTTCTTAGCAGAAGACCAAAATGCAAAACCCAGTACCACTGGAAAGTACCAGTGATATAGAGAGGAAATATCTAGGGAAATCAATAATTTTGTTTATTAATTCTTGGGAGAACCCCCTCACTAATGTAAAACATGAATCTGATCATAATTAGCATACCATAAACTTTGACAATGGTGTTAAGGAGAAGATTACTCATCAAGTCCCAGACTGACCACGTGGCCATGCAAAGGCAAGATTGAAAAGGCAGCACTGCAGATGCTTTGAAAATGGAACTAACCTTGGGAACACAGCCTACAGAAGGCTAAAAGAAAATGATAAACATTCTCATAGAATATGAACAAGACCAAAAGTTTCATAGTGTAATATTTAGAACAAACACAATACAACAAAAATCACTTGGCGTATGAAGAACACAAATCTCAGCTCACATGGGAGAATTAAATCAAGAAATACACATGAAAAGATGACTTAAGTGTTGGAATTACCTGGCAAGGGCTTTAAAGTCTCTGCTGTCATACATTGCTGTCATGCTTTCCACTTATCCATAGCCTATGATTACCCAATGCATTGTTACTATAATTACCTTGAACAAGCAGGTGTTTTTTGAGAACGATTAAGAATAAGAAAAATAAGATTCCATTTTATTTTCATTTATTATTTCTCTAGTACTCTTCTTTTTAAATGTAGATTCAAGTTTAAACCTACATAAATTTCCTTCAGCATGAAGAACTAATTTCTCATTTTTTTTATAAGGTTGGTCTTCTGGTGAGACAGTCCCTCAGTTTTGTTTGTCTGTGAAAGCCTTTATTTTTGTATTTTGAAGGATGGTTTTGCTGGATATAAAATGGTAGATTGGTTAGTTGGATTTTTTCCATTTTAAATATTTGACTCTCTTTTCTTGTTCTTTACATAGTTTGTGCTGAGAAGTCACTTAATTCTTACCCTTGTTCTTCTCCAGACAAGGAATTCTACCTCTAACTGAAGCTTCCTTCAAGGTTTTCTTTGTTTTGGTTTTTCTGAAGACTGATTATAATATGCTGAAGTTTGCATTTGGGGGGCATAGAGTTTTTGTTCTGCTTGCTTCTTTGAGATTTCTGGATCTGTGGAGTTTGTATCTACATGAATTTTGAAAAGTTCTCAGCCATTATTTCTTCAAATATTTCTACTCTATTTTCTCTTTATACTGCTTCTGACATTCCAGCTATAATTATGTTAAACTTATGATATTGTACCACAGTTCTTGGATGTTCTTTTTATTATTATTATTCTTGTTTTTTCTCTTGCATTTCAGTTTGGGAAGTCTCTACTGACATACCTTCAAGTTCACTGATACTTTTTTTTTTTTTTTCCTCAGCTGTCCTGTGCCTATTAAAAGCATTTCTCATTTTGGTTATTGTGGGGTTTTTTTCTAGCATTTCTTTTTGTTTCTTCCTTAGAGTATCCATCTCTCGTTATATTACCTTTCACTTCTTGCATGCTGTCTGCTTTTTTTCTGTTAGAGCCTTTAACATATTAAGCATAGGTATTTGAAATTCCTTGTCTGATAATTCCAATATCTATATCAGACTTGTTTGTGATGATTGCTTTCTCTGTTGAAACCATGGGGTTTTTTTCCCTGCTTTTTAGCATGCCTTGTAATGTTTCTTGAGAGCTGGAATGTTGGATTAGGTAGTAGCTACTGAGGTAAGTAAGCCTTTAGTGTGAGGATTTATGGTAATCTGTCTAGGAGTTCTGTTTAATGCATGCTGTAGTTATAAGTGTCAAAGACTTCAAATTCCTATAGTATCCTTGTATTTGTTTCTCCTCTTTGCTTTAGGGCTTTCCTTTGTTCTCCTCCTCAGGTACAGTCTGAATCTTGTGGATCTTTTAGCTGTAATCCATTATGATTTTACTAGAGCTGTGTTGGTGTGGTCCTAAAGTATGGGAGAGGGAATCTTTTATTTTCTTCACGTTAAATTACAGTCTTTTAATGGGTGTGTGTTTGGGGGATGCATCCTTCACAGATGTTTCTCCAGTGGCATAACTATCCCTCCCATTGTCCTCTATTCTCTTCGCTCACTGCAGTGCCCACCATCTATTTCCTTGAAGCCCTGACCCCTGTGACTAATTTTTTTTTCCCTCCTGAGGTTAGATACAAAGGCTAGAGAAGATGGGATGGGGATGAATTCCCTTCCTACTGCTGGAATAAGGCTTTGGAGTTGAGCTCTGGCAATGTCTTCTTTTCTGGATAGCAGTCCTTTGTTATGGAGAAGGTGCTAGATATATTTCACAATGGTTATTGTTCTTCCTCTGCCAGAGCCTCTAAGGAATCTTAGTTTAACACTCAGACTCTATCCATTTGTCAAAATTATTATTTAAGTGCTTTTACTAGCTTGAGACTTCATTGACTTCTGCTTTACATTAGTACCTCTCATCTGCTATATCTCTCTGGAAACATCTTTCAAAACAGATTTCAAGGTGACAATTTGCCTTATGATCTCAGGTCTCTGACGGGTCAAAAAAGTCATTAATATTCAGTTTGTCCAGCTTCTTCTTGTTCTGAAGATGGAATGACAACTTCTAATCTCTTTACCTCATTTCATTTAGAGATGGAACCAGATGTCCCTTCTCTGCTTTTTCTCCCTGATATATATCAGAATCTAACAAGATGTGTATTTTATTTGCTTATTGATTAATTAGTTAATGGTCTTTCTCTCCAAATTGTCATGTAAGCTGCATTCAGGCAGGATTCTTACCTTTCTGTCTCTATAACATTTCTATAACATTTCTATTTACTGGCAACAATCCAAAGTGAATGCCCAAACATTAAAAGAAAAACAATTGGTTTTTAGGCAATTGTTTTTGGGATAATTGATTTCAGGGATGAGAAATAATTTTCATCTCATGCACCAACTTAATAGATGAGTAGTAAGTTGCTTAGAAAACATAAAATAGTAGGAAAAAGTTCCATGATCAATGAGATTTTTTTTTCTACTAAATAGGAAGAACAATTGTATTACCCTTGTTCTTATATGCCATCTCTGGCCATTGGCACACAGACATCAAATAATTATTTTTAAATAGTGGACAATGTGATTTCCCTAAATTGCTCTTAGCTTTCTAATTTCACTTAGAATTTTCTGTTTACACTTTCTAATTACACTTTCTAATTTAGTCAAATTCTTAAAAATATGTGTGTGTAGGGACTCCTGGGTGGCCCAGTCTGTTAAACATCTGACTTCGGCTCAGGTCATGATTTCACAGGTTGTGAGTTTGAACCCTGCATCAGGCTCTGTGCTGACAGCTCAGAACCTGGAGCCTGCTTCAGATTCTGTGTCTCCCCTTCTCTCTGCGCCTCCCATGATCATGCTCTGTCTCTCTGTGTCTCTCAATTATAAATAAACATTAAAATTTTTTTTAAAATGTGTGTATAATTTATTTATTAACAATATATAATTATTTACACAAATAATTTCATCTTAATTTTAGTCCTTTCTAGAGAAAAAAAAACTTTTTAAATTTCTAGTAACTAATGTTCTTTCTACTAATATGAGTAATCTTAGTTCAACCTACTTATATTTAACTTGTATTCTCTAGTAGCTTATATATGTCAGGTTTTCCATTTTAATTATATTGCCATTAGTCTTACAAAATCAGATTCACTAGGGTCAAATACAATAAACTTGAAAGTTATTTGGATAGATTTCCTTTCTGGGAATCCAGTTTCATATTAAGTGATTGGAATTTAACATCTTTATTTTAGATGGTAAGAGCTTTCAACACTTGGCACTCTAGAGTTATCAGGAACATTACCACTTAAATCCTTGAAAAGTCTATCAGATAGTGTATCAACTCAAAATAACAAGGTGGGTTTTTTTCTCCTGTATCAGGTGAATATTATATAGAAATAGTTTAACACCTTTTTTTTTCATGTTGGTACACTATCATTAAAATCATTTGGACAAAGATCTTCTAAGTTTAATTTCCAGGTCTAGAAAATATTGAGGAAATTTCCTCCATTTTAACTGCAGAATGAAAAATGGAGTATTTTTTTCTCTGTGTGAAAACCTTGAAACAACACAACATATCTTCTTGTCTCTGAGACATTTCTTCTTATTATTTTTTGATGATTTTTTTTGAATGAAATGAAATTAATTCAAATTACTGGTAGCATTTCAAAAACTGAGAACCCTAAAATAACCTCTAGGAAACAAACATTTAATATCAGAATACAATGTAGGTTTGATTTGCTGAAAGAGATAAAACACAGTGAAGTACAACAGGATGTATAGACATTGATGTATTTGGATCGGATCCAGGTCCGCTCTGGAAACTCCATTATTTTTATCCCATAGAGTAGTTCTGTATAATTGTTTGATATACTGCCCTTACTGCCCTCCAAAACCATGCCCTTTTTGGTTCCTTGAGCTGGCATTTAAGGTTTGAGAGTAAAGCATGAAGTAAAATTAGATCTGGTTATCTGTTCTAAAATGCTTTAATGCAATTGCATACATTAAGGCTTAGATGAAGAAAGTTAGAAATTTTTTTCAATTTGAAAAGTCACTAGACTAGAGCTAATCTCTAGCTTGTCTAGGGACAAGCAAGATGTTCCTTTTCCCCTCCCTTGATTTGCTTTGCCTTGGTGCCATCGAGGTGCTAATTTTATTCCATCCAGTTTTTAAATATTAATTGTACATGTCAAAACAAAAATTTCTTCCTAGAACAGGATGTCATATAAAAAATGTCATCTTGAAAGAAACTGAAGCATGAACTCTAAAAGCTTTAGCTAGCTAAATGAATATTGACTGGCTAATGCCACCTATAATGAAAAAAAGCTTTCATAAGGTCTCAAGTAATAATATGAAGACCGCATCTCAGTTACCAATGTTTAATCACATCTTAAAAACGTAAAGTTTAACTCCATTAAGAATGGTCAGGTTCATCTAAGAGTACCTCTGACCTCCTGTTTAGTTTCCCAGATAGGCAGTGACTAGAGTGGAGTGAAATATGCAGTTCTTTTCATTGTATGGAGCTTGCAGTGATGACTGAAGTGCTAAAGTTTAGCAATTCTCAGCTACTTCCTATGCTATATAATGAAGAATCAAAGGAAACTGCATCATTAAATAAATCCAATAGTGATATCATTGGCAAGATCATTCATACAACATTGATTTAACAGTAGTTTGTGAGATATGGTGTATGTTAAGGGACAGCTCCAAGAAAGATGAAGCAACAATTACTGTATTTCAAGGATTTTACTGAGCACTTTGCATGGACTATAGCGTATAATCTTCGAAAGAATCCCTTGAGACAAGCCTATGTTTATCATCCTCTTTCCAGGTGTAAACAGTGAGGCTCAGGGATTTAAGTGACTTGCCTCTTAGGGACACATTGATTAGTAAATTAATAGACAAGATTTAGTTCAATCCAGGCATGATGTACCCTCCTTTCTGCTCTCAACTACAATATAGTACGTTGCTAGAAAAATGACCAGAGGCAGAGGTAGTTAAGGAAGTACAGTTCCTCTACCACAGGTATTTAAATCTCTTTGCCCTGATTTATTTCTTTTGTTGTTGCTGTGTAGATGTAGACTATGGTAGGAAGGATAATGGCTCCCCAAAGATGTCCTTATCCTGATTACCAGAACTTGTGAATATATTATCTTGTGGTAAAAAGGGACTTTGTAGATGTGATTAAGTTAAGGATCTTGGGCAGATTATCCTGGATTATCCTCATGAGGCCAATGTAACCATAAGGGTCCTTATAAGTAAAAAAGGGAGGCAGGAGACTAGAGTGATTGGATATGAAAACTCAACCAACCCTTGCTGGCTTTGAAGATGAAGGAAAAGAACTATGAGCCAAGGAATACAAACAGTCTCTAGAAACTAGAAAAGACAAGGAAACACAGTATCCCCTAGAGCCTCCATAAGGAACACAATCATGTCAACAGTTTGATTTTAGTCCCATGAAAACCATTTCAGACTTCTGACCTCCAGACCTGGAAGAAAATATTTTGCATTGTTTTAAGTCACAAAATTTTGTTAATTTGTTACAGCAACTGAAGGAAACTGACATAAAACCCCAAAGCACAATCTTTCCAAAAACTTCTTAATTCCTTTCTTTCTTCCTGCCTTCCTGTCCCTCTCCCCCAATAATCCATAAAAGATTTGGAATGTTTGAACAGCATGTATTCAGGTGAGCTTTATTTGTAACCAACCAACCTCTTTCAGAGATATTAAAACACAATGAATGCATACTCTGAATCCCCTCCACCTGTCTAATGTTTCCACTACTACTTGGTGTAGGGGAAAGGATGAATATAAATTTCATCTGTCAATGCTGATTCCTATTTAATATATGTGCTGCCGAAGCGAGCACGCTGATTCCTATTTAATAGTGATGTCATATTGGAGTGCAAGTTTGAGAAAAATTCTTAAGCCATGTGGAGGCTCAGTAGGAAAAAACATTGTGGTCAATTATCAATGTACATATTGGCCACAAGCCCAGGAGGAGGAAAGCAATGCCATGTCCAGAAGTGGGGGGGGGGTGGGGGGAGACCTGGAGAGGCTGTTAGAGTTATGAAGGAGAGTTAATTCATTGGGAACAGTCAGAGAGCATAAAGAAACTTGAAAGTATTGGGTAAATGGTGAGAGAAGAGGTATCCCATAATAAAAGTCTTGTCTTATTTCAAATATCTTTTGTGGGCATCAACTTGCTAAACAATGGGCATGTCACAGTGAATTGGAGTAACAGTTTTACAGAGACTCCTGGTGTTTTAGCAGACCACAATCCATACATAGTAATAATTTTTTAAAAAATTTTTTTAATGTTTATTTTTGAGGAGAGAGAGAGACAGAGTGTGAGTAGGGGAGGGGCAGAGAGAAAGGGAGACACAGAATCTGAAGCAGGCTCCAGGCTCTGAGCTGTCAGGACAGAGCCTGACAAGGCTCTCGAACTCATGAGCCGTGAGATCATGACCTGAGCTGAAGTTGGACATTTGACGTTGGACACTTAACCAACTGAGCCACCCAGACGTCCTAGCAGTACTTTTGTTTTTAATGTTATTTATTTTGAGAGAGAGACGGAGAGATGACGAGGGGGGAGGGGCACAGAGGGAGAATCCCAAGTAGGCTCCATGCTGGTGACACGGGGCTTGAACTCATGACTCTTGAGATCATGACCTCAGCTGAAACTAAGAGTTGGATGATTAACCCACTCAGCCACCCAGGTGCCCCCATACACAGTAATACTTTCTTTGGCCTAGGGAGATTTATACACTAAGCAAAACCGTGAATTATTTTGCTCGTCATTACAGTTGATAAACATATTGTAAGCAACTTTTAATAGCTAGACCAGTATCCCAAACTTAAATGGCACATGGCCAAGGAAAAACCAAGCGTTAAGTTAAACTTTGTATTGTGTTTGATGAGTCCTAATTAAATATCAGATTAGAGATCTTTCTCCTTTACTTAAGAACAAATTACCTGAAAAAAATACTTGCTAGAATTGTCAGATATTCCATTTTATCATTACAGCAATGCTTCAAAATCAACTGAAGGGAAAGGTCAAAATACTGACCTTCCTATCTGTAATAACTGGAAAGTTCATGGCTTTAGAGAATATGCTGGTCTAGAATGCACATTCAAGCAACAGATAATTTCCTTCAAATATTAAGCTTTTAAGTTTTCATTTTTATTTACATATAACCTAGCTATTTCCTTGAATCATTTTCATTTATTTTTATTAGCTGAGATGGGAAAAAAACTCTTATCTAACCATAGGAAGAAAAACTCTTCTCAATTGATGTGTTCATCATTTTAATTGGGCATAGTATATAATTATACACACTTGACAAAGGACATGTTTACAATTAAGGCTTCTTTACATTAGTTGTGACATTAACTTACTATGGCCAACTCAGCATTTAAATCATGTGCTAATTTAATACTAGGTATATGCTACAGTTAAAATACTCCTAGTATCAAAATGTTAGTAGGACTAAAATAATGTACCTTCTTTATGCAATTAAATCTACTAATTAGCAATCTATTCTTGTTGGCTTTAAGGCACACAAACTTATCACCAATCACATGAGCTGTTGTCAGATTAAAAGGAGGAAAATACGACTGTTTTGTGCATGTTGAAAAAATACAGAGATTCCTAATATATAATAATCATTTAAGACAATCTACATGTCTGTGGTTAAGTATAAGTAGGACGTGACACAGAGGGAAGTAGAAAGAGAGCAGTGTTTTAGGACTGATATACAGGGAATAGCTTTGCATGAAAAATTAAGATTCATCTGAACCTACCTTAAATAAAGCATCCGGTGCGTGATAGAGATGGATCACTTGCTCTCATAAATCTGGCATTTAAACTGAACTAGTTATGAATATTCGTGACAGAAAGATTTAGCTGTATGCCTCATCCCCCCACCAGTGACTAAATAATTAGTCTTTCAGTTAATCTTCATTACCATTGTCATCTTCCACCTTGTCCTTTGAAAACAAGATTGAAATAGAAGGATATCTAGAAATTCATATTGAGAAATATGAGAGCTGTAAGCCATTCATATGACAAAGGTGCTTGAAGAGACAGCAAAAGTTATTTCATCTAATCTATAGATACACCAATGTTAAATTGATTAAAATTTCAAAGGAGATTTCAGTGCATGGTAATGCTGATGAATAGTCTATAGACAGCAAAGGGTAAGATGAAATGCAGGCTAGGAGGAAGCACTAAATTGTCTTTCACATTCCTTGTGCCTCTCTATTGTTCCTGCCCCCTGCCCTCAAACACATCTCGCTGCTACTTCAATCGTACAGTATAAAATTGTTTCTGGAAAAGAGTTTACGTGATAAGAACTAAGCTCTTGAATAGGCTTTTAGAATCCCCTTATGAATTCTATGAGGAGAAGAGAGATGTACTGAAACTTAACCTTAGGAGTTAAGTTCTTTGCCACTGGGAGGGCAACTTCATTTAGGCACTGTTCGCTCATTAATCACCAGTATGGAGTGCATTAATTGAAAAATAAAGTTGATTGTAATACTATTTATTTAGCACCTACTAGGCACTAGGCAGTTTGATCATGTTACCTGATTCTTCCCAAGATCCTGCCCTAAGATGTTAATCTCCTTTTTCAGGCAAGGAAATTGGGGCCCAAGAGGTAAAGTAACTTGTTCAAAGTAATTGAAAGTTTGTGGTAGAACAGTGGCTTGAAACCGTATTTATGGGATTTCAAGAAAAAAATTGTCAGGTCATTTTATTTGTGGATGGCATATCTCAATCACTACTTTTACTTCCTAGGTGAACCAAGGAGAGAGAAAGGGTACTGAGAAAAATCAAGCTTGTGGAGGAAAGCAAAAGTAAAGGAAGCGAAGAAATAGGCTTAATGACAGAGACGTAGTGTTTGCTCAAGGTTAGATTTTTTTTAAGCTGAATGTATGCTGATAATAGCTATTTTATTCATTTATTTAAAAAAATATTTGCGTGCTCATTCGTCCAGTAACTCGTCTGAATAGGCAAGACAAGTTGGGTTTAGCCTTTGTTTAACTGAAGTTATTGATAAAATAAGATAGTTTCATCCATTTTTTTTTTCCCTTTCATAGACAGATAGCTCTTTTTCACAGGTCTTCTGAGTCCTTTACCTGGCCTGGATGTAGAAAAGATCATGCTTCCTTTATTTGCTTGCAAGAGCACACAAACAGAAGCTTCATTGACATTCAACAAGAGGGAATCTTCCCAGTGAAATTTAGAGAAGTCACCTTCCTGTCAATAGCAGATTTAAGGAAGTTTTGTTTTCAATATTCAGACATAACTTGAGCCACTTATTATTTGATACCTTCTTTCAAGACCCAGTATCTAAATCAAGCAAGAACATCTTGTATTGTCACCATGTGATGAATTTATTTGTGAAAGAGTTGCTCTTTTGTTTTTCATTTAGACATAAATAAATGCATTCTTCTTCCTAGACATGAATTAATTAGTGCTTTTCTGTCTCAGACATCTACAACATGAAAAGAATGTAAATCCAGAACTATCGAT
The DNA here is from genome assembly GCF_046562875.1 of Panthera onca. NCBI lineage: Eukaryota > Metazoa > Chordata > Mammalia > Carnivora > Felidae > Panthera > Panthera onca. Next base: position 84,414,562 of record NC_138339.1, read on the forward strand.
ACAATTAACATTGGAAACACAAGAGTTGGAAAAGAGAAAGTCGTCCAAGAATAAATTTGTAAATTTCAAGTCCATCATAAACTAATAAAATAAGTTGCGAATTAAAATGAAAAAAGAAAACTCACTGGACTCCAGATTAGGTACTTTGTAGTTATGTTGTGTGGTATTCCATGTTATCTTCCTGCAATGGTGAACTGTCACCCTGAAATAGTTAACTTCAACATATAAAAATTGTGATATTTTGGGCGCCCAATTTGGAAGAAACTTCTGCTCTTGCTTAGAGATGCCTCTTTTTTGCGTGGTAGTCAGATTTCTTCTAATCTAGTTAGAACATTAATTAAGATCATTATGACTCAACAGCAGAAAGTTTTGGTACCTGTTTTAAGATGTATATGCTTTGAAGCTAAACAGAAAAATTATGGCAGTCTGAGCTCTTTTCAAAAGTCAGGTTCAGGGAAGCATTGAATCATTCCTTAAAATACTTCATTTTTTTTTAATGTGTATTTATTTTTGAGAGAGAGAGAGAGAGAGAGGGAAAAAAAAAAAAGCACAAGTGGGGGAGGGGCAGTGAGAAAGGCAGACACAGAATCTGAGGCAGGCTCCAGGCTCTGAGCTGTCATCACAGACCCCGATGTGGAGCTTGAACCCATGAACCACGAGATCATGACCTGAGCCAAAGTCAGAGGCTTTAGCGACTGAGCCACCCAGGTGCCCCTCATTCCTTAAAATACTTTTAACTCAAAATCTTGATTACTTTAGACCACCAGATGAGTACATAATTAGGAGAAATTACTTCAGATCAGGGAGATTAAACATGGGGTGCTCTGTCATTGTCTCACCTTGAGGAAGATCCTTCTATCTGCAGCCCCACTGATTCCAGCACTGGCTAGAAACTTATTTTGGAGAATGTTTGATATCTTCCCTGAAACTATATTAACAAATGTGTATTTTATTATAATGTCATCATATTTGTTAAAAGACATTTAAGAAAGTTCAAAATAAAATTTATGTTTATGTTTGCCATACATTTCTTTGAGGGAATAGTGTTCCACATAGAAGCCTCAAGAATGAATCTTGCTTCTACCTGAGAAATTTAAAGTTTTTCCTCCTTTTTAGTGAGGGCACATAACTATGTTTCCCATTTAGATTTCACTGCTGGAAACTTCAGATCCAAATTTTAAGCATGCATAATCTTGTTAGTCATGCTGACCCTTATCACCAACAAATCTTCATAATCTTTTCCTTGGTTCTGATGTTCCATTTCTCTTTTACTTTTCATTAAATGTCTTTTCTTAGAATCTGCTTCAAACTCTCTGTGGGAAAAGGTGAGATTATAAAGAAATAAAAATTTAAAAATATATGTGGTGGGACTGAATATTGTTGGATAGAAAATTGCCTACTATTTTTTCAATGAAGATGTTCCCACGAAGAAAAGAAAGACTTCCTATTCCAAGTAAACTTTCAGATATTTGAATGCTAAAATTCTAAAGCTCACATAGCCTTGTAAATATTAATGATGAGATAAGATAGGGGGTTTTGAGGTTCTTGACCCCAAGAGCTAAGTACATTTGTACACATGGATTTAGTCCTATTTAGCAGGGACTGCTCCAGATTTGCATACAGCTCGTTCTGCTTTTAGGCCCTGTGCTTTCATGCTTCAGTTCCTTCAAACTTACCTACAACTCTTGCTGTGAAAAATAAGCCAATTTTATGTCATTTCTGTTCAAAACTGTAAATGACTTGTACATGATGGTTGAATCTAGGTGGTAGAGAGATGTAGTATACAAGCCAAATGAATAACTTGTCATTTTGGGGAAGGAGAAAGAAAAACCTTGAGAATGTTAATTTAATAAGTATGCAGGGATATAGCCTTAAGACTGTTAAAAACTGTCATTTAAAGATTTATTTACTAACTTTAAGAAAGACATTTCATTCTTTGATTTCAGATACATGCTTATTATAGAGTAAACATTGCCTCATCCAATACTTTCAAACTCTAGCCGTATAGGCTTACTAGAAATTTGTAATTGAAAAAAATAAAAGATTTCACTTAAGTCCAACAAGATTTCCATTTGTTTTTCAAAGTAGTTTCTTTTTCCCTATTCAAAAATGGAAAATATTGCCTTAAGTTTTCTCTTCCCAACATCTAAGACAGTAACAGGTATGAGATGGTGGCCCATAAAAATGAACTGAAAATGAACTGAAAGCCAAATAATCAATGACAATCCATATTTGGCTACTTAATAAACCAAAGTTATATTCCTGTGAATTCTTGCCAGAACTTAAAATTTAATGTTATGAATTCTCGTTATCTATGTGACCCATTTCCAAAACACCCATCTATAATCCCTCTGCTTTGCATGCATTAAAAAAAATAGATAAGAATTATTATTAAATCTTTGCGAGGCTGTGTCTTAAATTGAAATTTGTTTTTCTTTAAAAAAAGAGTCAAAATCAAAGAAATGTAGAACAGAAACTTGGTTGCCAGGGGTTAGAGAAGGCAGGAAGTGTGGGATGATAAAAGGACAGCACGAGGAGTTTCTTCGTCATAATGAAACAATTGTGGGGGTGGCTTTAAGATCTCTCTCTCTCTCTCTCTCTAATCTGTCATCTATGTGTGGCAACTTGTCATAGAATTATTTATAAAGACATACAAAAGTGAGTGAATTTAAAAATTAGCAAAATCTGAGTAAGATCTACAGACCAGGTAACTGAATTGTGCCAGTTTTTGCTTTTGATAAGGCAACATAGTTATCTAAGATGTTGCCACTGAGGAAAGCTGGGTGATGGTTACCCGGGGGGCTTCTCTGTACCTCCAAATGGGTTTAAATTATTTTAAAAGAAAAAAATTTAAATATTTTTTAATGTTTATTTATGTTTGAGAGAAAGAGAGCAAGTCGGGGAGATGCAGAGAGAGAGAGAGGGAGACACAGGGTCCGAAGCAGGCTCCAGGCTTTGAGCTGTCGGCACAGAGCCCGACATGGGGCCTGAACTCATGAACTGTGAGATCATGACCTGAGCTGAAGTCAGACACTTAACAGACTGAGCCACCCAGGTGCCCCAAGAAACACTTTTTAAAAAAAGTAATGCAATTAGCTGAAAGTAGGACAGGTTTTATTGATTTTGTTTTCAAGAAAGAGTCACCTAATACATAGTAAAACGAAACTTCTGTATGAAGCAGAAATAAATACATAAAGAAGGAATTGTATTTAAGTATTTTTTTGAGATTGATTTCCTACATCTTAATTTAAAAGGATATTACAATTACCTAAAAATTTATATTCATTATTTTGCTATTACGTTGTGACAGAAAATAGCATTTTTCATTCACTAATCTATTGATCTAGATGTGTGGGACCACTTCAGGTGTGACAGCACTGTTCCTAAAGAGAGTAAAAGAATACCCAGACCCCAGTCAATACGTTGTCCAAAGGCTGCCTGGCTAACTGCTTCCATACTACCTCGGTGTAGAATGGTTTAATTTATGGAGAATAATTCCTGTCAAAGTAGAACAGTGCCTCTTCTATGTACTTTATGACCACAAATTGGTAACATTTATTGAGCACTTGTTATGTTAACAGGAACCATGCTAAAAGCTTTATAAATTATCTCATTTAACAGCCATCCCCACCCAATGAAGTGAGTTAGTGTCACTGCAGTTTTATAAGACTGGCCTACGTATGCCACAGGTTTCCTTCCGAACCTGATCCTCCCGGGTATTGGTTTGAAAACCACATGTTTAGCATAAACGTCTATCTACTGAAGGGTGGACTTTGATCGAGGTCCACATTGCCTATTTTGAAACAGCCGCATCTTCTCAGGCTCGCAACAATACTGCCGTGGTTCACAGTTTTCCAGTTTCAGCATTGGATTCCCCCGGCCAAGATCTTCCTTGTCATCAGTGAACATGACCCATTAGCCCACGTTGCAGTTCACGCTCCCAAAATGAAATGTCGCTGGCCCGTCAGCTGCCAGAGAAGGGGAATCCCCGTCTTCTGCTTGGATTTGCTGCTTTTGCATTAAAAGCCTAGTGGGATTAGTATAATTGCCCTCATTTATAAAGAGCAATTTATTAATCAAGACTTCAGGAGTTGAGTGATGTCCCAATTCAGTGTTGCATGATTAAGTCAGGTCTTAAAACACAAAACAAAAGAAAAAAAGTAAACCTAAACTTTGAATATACAGATTCTCAAAGTTTAAAAAGATACCGTGGTGGTGGTGGTGGTGGTGATGATGATACACAAAGGATCAATTTACTTTTGGTGGGGATTTATTGATTCACCTATAGATTCTGTATAAATTAGGTTTTTGTGGTGAATTTGAAAACACAACATAAAACATGTGCCACCTAATTAAACTATGCTATTCCTTATTTTGTTTAACCTTAATTCGTGTTTTCAAAAGGTAGATTTTCCTAAGTTTGGCTCTTTAAAGTTCCTTGAGAGCAAGAACTGTGTGATTTGTAATCACACAATAAGTTCCCAGCATAGGAGAGAGGCAGTAAGTACGTGATGGATTGATGTTTGGAGACAAGAAGTGTAACTGATCTAAAACAAACAAGCACTGTAATACATCAAAACCATTCAAATAAAACTGAATCGCTGTTATCACTTCAAATTGCCACAGATGTTAAAAAAATTCTTTATTCACATTTCTATTGTTATGTATTTCTATATGGTACGTTGTGTTATGTGTGATGTAGTCTATAAATCATTATTAGTATATTTATGTATATATGTGTATATGCATTCAACTTATTCTCCTAAAAATACAGTTTAGTAACATAATTGTGTTAAAAAACTAAAGCAATAGCCAGGTAGAAAATAAATGGGGTTTGGGTCAACCTTCTTCAAGAGACAAAATAGCTATTATATGTGCTTACTTTTAAGAGGAGTTTGGGAAATTTCCAAATTTTTGGTTCTTTAACCTTCTATATAAAATTAGCATAAAGGGGTAGGGAGGCAGAAAATAATTGCCATGCAAAATATATTCAACTGAAATACATTCAAAATATGTTCAACAAATCTGCTGTTTAACACTGAGCCTCATTAAAAACAGTGCTTTTACCTTAATTAGCCCTACCCCAATTATTAAGAATGCATAAGCACATACACAAATGTATATGAAAGAAAGTGAAAACCACAGGTAATCCCAATACCCTGAGATAATTGCTATTAATGTGTTGGCAAAAACATTAATGGCCCTAAAGTAGAAATTACCTAAATGTCCATTAACTGGTAAACAATTAGACAAAATATGGTATATCTACATACTGGAATACTATTAAGCAGTAAAAAAAAAATAGTGCCACATTTTTAAGTTGTGCCTGAATCTCAAATACATTATGCTAAGTGAAGGAAGCCAGAATGAAAGGTCATATATTACATGATTTTATTTATATGAAATGTTCAAAAAAGGGAAATTTGTAATTTTTTTAATGTTTATTTATTTTTGAGAGAGAGAGAAAGAGAGAGAGGGAGAACATGAGCAGGGGAGGAGGAAAGAGAGAGGGGACACAGAATCTAAAGCAGGCTCCAGGCTCTGAGCTGTCAGCACAAAGCCAGACGTGGAACTCGAACCCATGAACTGTGAGATCATGACCTGAGCTGAAGTCGGAGTCTTAACCAACTGAGCCACCCAGGTACCCCAGAAAAGGGAAATTTGTAAAGACAGAAGGTAGACTAGTGGTCACCAGGAGCTGAGAATACAAAGCAGAATTAACCCTAAATAGGCATGAAGGATTTTATTGGATTTATGGTTATGGTTATACTACTTGGTAACGTTACTAAACCATTGAATTGTCTGCTTGAAATAAGTGAAGTTTATGATATGAAAAAAACCAAAACACTAAAATTGTTAAAAAGACATGTGTTGGCATAAAACTTTCCCAACTTTTTCTAATACATGTATTAAAAAGAGTTGTAATCAATATGCTGGGTTTATAATCTTTTTTTTTTTTAATTGAGCACGTATGATAGATATTTTTTATTTTAGTCTAGTACTACATTACCATTTTGGTAGACTGTGATATTTTATTATACCATAATTTATTATTTTTCTAATTTTTTTAACTTTAACATATGTGTGTATATAAACCATTACACATTAGTTTGTTTTTTTTGTATCACCTAAAATCCTATAACTAGAAGTTTTTAAAGTATGATACTTTATATATTTTTATATATACTTTATATATTTTTTGTATATAAATACTTATATATTTCTATATATTTTATCTCTATTTTTTATTAACAGACCATTCTCATAAGCATATTGCCAATTTATATTTTCATCTCTAAATAATGTGATTACTCATCTGCCATCACCCTTAGCAACCATGGACTTTATCAACCTTATTAATACAAGCCAATGCTTAAAAAAATTATAGTAGTGTTACTTTAATGTGTAGTACCTACATGTAGAGGTTAACATCCCTTTGTAAAATATATGTTCGTTTTATATTTTTTTGAGAATTTCCTGCTTGTTTATATTGCTTAATTTTTTTTCAATTGAGTTGTTTAGTTTTAATTTATCAGTTAAGATTTATTTACTTACATTATTGGTAATTTGCTTTTTATATATTTCGTAACATTTTTTCATAAATTTTTCTTAGATATAAAAATTGTTATGCTTGTCATATAAAAGCTCACCATTTTTATGTAGTCAAATCTACCAAATTCTCTTTGGTGTCTTTTTCTTTTTGATGCTAAGATTATGAAATTCTTTCCTTCTCAAGGGATTGTAAAAATATTCGCCTAAATTTTTTTTCAGTACCTCTTTGATTTTACTTTTAATCTTAAATATTTAAATCACTTGCAATTTAGTTTGGTATTAGTAATGAGGTAAATATGCAGCTTTACTTTTTATTCTTAGGAGTCCTTAGTTGTATCAGCAGTGGTGACTGAATAAGCTATTTCTTCCCTAAACTAGTTTGAAGTTGGCATATACCAATCAGGAGTAATAGAAATGCATTTCAGAAAATTTTAAAATATATATTTATTATAAATATTTTGCAGGTGTTCTCATTCCTGACAGACAGTTTTGCAGTCCTTAGTTATTTCATATCACCATAATCAAGTAAAACTCAGGACAAGAACTGTTTCCTGTTTGAGAGATGAAGTAGGAACATTGTCTCTTCGGGTGCTGATGGACAGTTTACAGTAAGCCATCTGAGAGGAGAGACGTAATGGCCATTTTTTGTTTGGTACTTCCGAGAAAATTCTGTTTCGTCATTGACTTGGAGTGAATTCTCTCCATTTACTACTTCTTCCTGGATAGGGTGTTTTAAATTAAATGGAATCTTAGAAATCCCTATGAATTATGATAGATATAATAAAACCATAAATATAAAATAAAAGATTAGAATCACAGTCTTTAAATATGGAGTATGCACATGTTGCCATGATTTAAAATGGATCATAAAATATGTGAGTGGATTTGAAGGTAAATTTTAAAGATTTTTGAAGAAAGCACTTTCTAGCACAGGGTAGGAAGGACCCTCGGCTTGAAATAATAAATGCTGATAACTGTTGAATGTTTTCTATTTGTTAGGCACTGTTCTAAGCAATTTGCAAAGGTTGACTGCTTTGATTCCCGCACTCACTCTATGATGAGACCGCTGAAAGGCCAAGCACTCACCAAGCACCCTGGGTAACTCACTGAGGAGCTCACAGTGGTGAACAGCAGAGCCAAGATTCCCCCCTCAGGCAGTCAGCTGTGAAGCCCAACACTTAACCACGACCCTGGCTCTCTCACAACTCTACTGAAAAACACGAGTTTTTATCATTATTACAAAAATGTTGCCTTTTCCTTTTTATGGCATTTCGTAAAGAACAGAGTGATAACTCTAGGCTCTATGAGTTACATACACTTCATGTATCCATTTACCCATCATTCATTCAAATAATAAATACGCAATGAGCAGTATTGTGAGCCTGTTGTTATAAGTGTTGGGAGTACGGTGGTGAACACTGAAGCATGGGCTCTATTCTCATGGAGCTTCCAAAGGGCTTGGGATAGAAGAGGAGGACTTTGCAGAAACTAAGCAACACGTTAGGAGATGCAGAGTTCTGGGATGATGCTAATGAAATTAGTCCAAAGGAAGTATCATTTTCTATACTTAACACCATGAAAATCAATCCAGCTGAAGAAGCCTTTCATGAAATCCTCTTCAAAATGAAAACCACATCATGTTAGAAGGCAGAGTGATTCTTTAACATAAGAAATCAATTATTATTTTAATGCTGTTACATCACAAATCACTATTGATGGAAGTTACACCAATCTAGAAAAAGTGCTTCTTAAGAATAAAACTTAGACTGAGTACTGTATTTTATTTCAGGTCTTTTTTTTTGAAAGTTAACACTTGAGAACTAAGGTTTTGAACCTTAGAACAAACCTGGGATAGCAGTAACTGAGTAGAAACTTTCAGTTTCCAGTTTGTGGAGGAAGCACACAGTCGACACCAACAAATAAACAACTTAGCATTTCGTCCAGACTTGAGAACAAACTACTAGATTCAACATATTAAAATTATCCAGGAAAATCATCAGAACTTACATCAGATTAGATAAACCAGTAGGATTTGTAATGCCAATAGTTCCATTTTATCATGAGATCAATAAGCTGGATGTTAATTTAAGCCGAGTCTTTTTGGTTTTATTTTTGCACTTGACTCCTGGGTTGGAATGTGCCCCAAAGCCAATGTGACCAGAAAAGGAAGGAGGCTGAAGTAGGGGTGAACTGCAAGATGTGAGCGATCTTTTAGGTAACTAATATATTATTAGGAAATATCCTGGGGCACCTGGGGGGCTCAGTCATTTAAGCATTTGCCTTTGGCTCATGGTTCACCAGTTCGAGCCCCATGTCAGGCTCTGTGCTGACAGCTCAGAGCCTGGAGCCTGCTTTGTGGATTCTGTGTCTCCCTCTCTCTCTACCTCTCCCCCGCTCATATTCTGTCTGTCTCTCTCTCAAAAATAAACAAAACATTTAAAAAAATTTAAAAAAAAAGAAGTATCCTGTATGGTGCTGAGTCTTTCCTCTTAGCTATTGATGGAATTCCTTTTCATAGTTTATTTATAATGTATTTATTTATGGGATTATTTATTCATTTATTTGTTTTACAGATATGTAGCAGTAACATCTCATGAACAAAGTTAAGCTATGAATTTCTAAATTTTAATATGAAAAACATGCTACCGAAACACCTAAAACTACCCCCAGATTTCTCCATCAGCCATTATTTAAATCAGATTAGCTGAGTCAACTGCTTGCAAAATACCAAATTCTCGTATCCATCCTTTTCATAGTCACTGACCCCCAAATCTGAGTAAGTTATTTCCTTAGTTTGATATCTTAGCATTTTGCACTCTCCCTGGTGCTGGGATTTGGCATTTTCTACTCAAATGTCAATGCCCTCAGAGTATGAATAGTGTCTTTTTATTTACCACTGTATCAACATCTTACAATAGGGCTGATAGAGAATGATTATTCAGTATTGCGTGAAAAGACAACAAATACACATTTCAAATAGTCAGGTGAGTTATTTAGTAACCAGAGTTACTGAAAATTAAATTCAGTCAGATGAGTAAAAGATTTCAGAACAGGAAGAATTAATTTGGAAATGTTAGAGTTTTGTCAAGTTTGGAGTTGTTATAAAGTTTTGAATTCATATGGTGTATGGAATGCTGTTTAATGAATTAAAGTGCTTTCACCTTTAAAGTTTCCCAAATCCAATAAATGTAATATTTGCTAGAAAACAGATTGTTGTTAACACTAATAATTACTCTACTACATATACCCACACACAGTGCAAACTTAGCATTCAGAATTTCTAATCGTTTCAGTGCTGCTGAAAGTTTTAAGAGGAAGCTTTTCAGAGACGGAGTTAAGTAGAAACTTTATTTCTTGTCTTTTAATCAAAGGAAGAATTCATTTCCAAAAGCTGTCCATCTGGTTCCTTTCATGAGCTCTAAATTTACATGATAAAAAGGCAGAAATATAATTAATATATTTTTTCAATAAGAGCCAGTTTTAGGCATGTCTTTAGCAATGAATTGTGAAAGCTTTGACACATCTAATTTTGAAATCTATGTCTCCACCCAGAGAGTGGATGAAGGAGAAGGCAGGGCCTGCAGCCTTTTACGTCTGAGATCTTTTTGGTGATCTATAGCTGTGAACCATGGGAGGATAGTTTCAATTTTGCTCTTGAAACATGTATCAAGCCCTATTGCCAACACATAGTCTTTCCTGTCACACATTTCACTGATTCTAAATCAGTGAAGTAGCTGTCTTCTGGCAGCATTGCTGCATTTGAATCTTTTCTCTTTCAAATCTAATCTGCAATTGCTAAACCTGGCAATCTGCATTACCCCCTCCAAAAAGAAAAAAAAAAAAAAAAGGCAGTGACTGTAATAATGTTATGCCATTAATATTCCCAAGAAGCAGACTGACAGGAAATGGAACGTCTATAGTGTAGGGAAAAGAAGACCTGGGAGAATCCAATAGTATATTTTCAAAACCAGAAAGTCTGGGAGGGGAACAAGATCCAACTGTCAGTATGCGAAGATCAGGTGCATTGACTTAATGCAGAAGTTCAGTCACAACACCGCCAGTGTGCAGCAGACTCATAGAAAAAGAGGAAGAAATGTATGGTTGTTGGAAACTTAGGACCTCTGTCATAAATACTAGATTTACTAGAAACTGTTGCATGACAAATCGCTTAATTTCAGGCAGCATCTTCTGTAAAATATTACACGTGGGTTGAATCTACCTAACGAAGTTCTTGTGATTAGCGCCTGAACTGGAACTTGGGAGGCTATTGCAGGAATGAGGCTTAGAGTTTGGGGGTTCACCTGGGCTCCTTTTTCAGAGATAATGGATGTCTATACATTGAACATTAATTATTCTTATTGTATGGCTCATCCAAGACTTGCCCAACGTGGGTGCCCAGGATGAAAGGAGTTTCAGAGGAATGTTTTAGAACCTGATTCTGTTGGAAGTTTCCACATATACATGTAAGGCACATAGTGAAACAGATTTTTGTTCACTTGGTAATATGGAATGATTGGTAAAAAAAGGCTTGAAGATAAACATCGTTGTTAGAATGTGTTTATGCAAGGAAGATGAATGTCATTTATGCCTACACATTCATGCCAGCTTTGTATTGAGTTAATCTGAATATATATGTGTGATCCCTGTTGAACACACTGAAAGGGGAAATGAACAGTGAGAGCAGAAAGGGGAGAGCAAGACAGGTATTGTTAACTTTTCTAATGATCTTCCATATATTTTTGGTAGTTTAAAAATGTTTGTGGAGAAACATTAATGGAGTTAGCAGTTTGTTTCCAAGAAATGGCAAATTACTTTCTCATTTGGCTTAGAAGGTACACTCCTAAGCATCCGAGGCTTCCATGCTCACAGAAAATTAACAGTCTTGTATGGAAAGAGAATTTTCAATCTATGCCATATCCATCCAGGAAAGATACACATTCATAGAAATTTGAACCCAGTTAACCCTTAACCAAGGGTAGGGAAAACTAATATATAAATAAGACGTTGTTAAACACAAACGAATTTTACGTATTGGTACAGCCATCCTATCCAAGACCCAGAAAATTTCTTTCTAATTTTTCCCAATGGGTTTCAAAAAATATTTGAGAAACCAAATGCAGATTGAAGATCATAGGTACATCCCTATCAGTCCTTTTTCAGCATGTGTTTAGCTTTGCTAGTTTTGAAAATTCTAACTCTGTTTTTTCCCCAAATTGCCCAAACATAAACAGTACTTAAGTTTTGGAAAATATTTTCCATTCCATACATGTTGATTTCTACATAAACGTAGGCCCATTTTGTAATACCTGTGAGCAGTCAGAATTCCACATATTGAATAAACCATATTTACTTTTCTGTGTATTTCTGCTATCGAGGCAACCTAGAGGTCAAATTCTATCTAGGTAAGTAAGTGACTCTGTGTTAATAATTTATGTCAGGACATAGTTTATGTCACAAATTCTGCATAATCTAAATTATTTGTGCAAATCATAAGAAGAATAATTTGGGCATTCTTTGAACTCACCATATAATTTTTAGCAGATGTTCTAAGTGACTTGCATTTCCCTGGTTAACCAAATTGTATGAAAAATGTTAAATTAGGTTAATGATCTGTCAATGTATTTTAATAGCTCTTAGTATACTTATGGAATATTTTTATAATCTTGTGTTAATTACTAACTGCCCTATTCTTGGAAGAGAAGAACTAAGAATGAGAATAAGAAACTATCTAGGCATTTTGACATTTAGTCAGAATCAGTCTGGTATTTGATACTATTTGCCCTTGTGATGCCAAATACATTTATTTGTATTCACTTATAAACAGAAAAAAAGTGGCAAGGTGGAATTTCCTCTTCTGAATAGTTATTTGCCAAACATAACTGCATAATATAAAATTTTCCAATATTGACTATTCCAAAAATGTCAACAGTGTCATTTACCACAAGATAGAATTATTTACTCCTTATGTCACTGACTGATTAACACAGTGTTTGATTACAAATGTACTATGGGCTAAGAGTTGGGGCAAATAAGTCACAAGTGGTCTTCACCTGCCTAGAGTTCATAGCGATGATGAAGTCAAGGTAGAGGGTGGTTTATTCTAGACTTGCAAAGCCTAGAAGCAAGAAAGAAAATGGCTCCATTATGCAACTACTAGGGCCATGGATGGATACAGCTACAGTTTTTAGAAGAGAAGAAGCCTCACCTTGAAGCTGACCTATCTCCCTGTTGCCAGTGAGAAATACTTCTCCTTGGACTGTACATTCCTGTTTATCACACATTCCTGTGAAAGTGTCAGTCTTCCAGGTCATCTACTGCCAGAACAAGCAGACCTATTATGTTGTGTTCATGCCCCATTCTAGTGCTCTAGTCCTCGAAGGCTCCGATCTCATAGTGACCTTCAATCCACAGAACCCCCTCCCCTGCCCCCCCGCCGGGCCCGGCCTTTCAGGCGTGGCTTCATGGGTATACAAGTGTAGAGTGGCACAGTGTCTCTGTTCAGACAGGCCTACCACTTAGTTTAATGCTCGACTGTCACCATCTGGACATTTTTAATAATTTTTAAACAAGAGCCTTGCATTTTCATTTTGGTCTGGTTCTAATTCTGTAACCATTGCCCACTTCTGCCATTGCAGCCTAACATCTTTGAGATTTGCAGTTCCTTCTGCTTAAAATTATTAATTCAACTCTTCAAGCAACTGACCCATTTTCTTAAGATCTTGGCAAAACTTTCACTTTCTCATAGAGCCTTCTCTCTATCATCATTTTTAAAGAAGTCTTTGTCCAGTTTGCTCTATCCATGTCACTGGATTATCACTAAAGCATTTATGACGATATAGAACTATTTTATTTGTTTATTTACTTCCCTGCTAAAGGTATACTCCATGAAGGAAGGGGCCTTACTTAATCTCTTTCAGTACTTTAACTCCATGTCTTACAATGCTGAGTCGGTATTTATTGAATGAATGAATCAATCAATGAATGTGTGACACTCAATGAATCTGAAGCATAGGAAGCATGAGGGGGAGTGATAGGAGAATAAAGCTATTGAGGTAAGAAGGGGCCATAAATTAGGGATATTTGTCTTTATCCTCTCAAAAGGGGAAAGATATGAATTGAGGTGTAGCTATCTTTTTTCAATATTAGAAAGTTTTAAATTACATTTTTGTTTAAAATTGACTTGCCTGATAAACAATCTATTTCTCATTACAAATCATCATGTATAAGTGATATTTTACTCAAAGGAAAAAATACACTCATTAAAAGTGTAACAGACAGTGTATTATGAATATATAGATAAAATAGACCAATTATCCTCAGTTTGGTCCTACCTAGAAAAATATGGCTGTTATTTGGTTAATACTCCTACCTTTAAAAAAAAACATAAAAAGGGAGAAATAATATCTAAATTAAAATCTCAAGGGTCATTGTGTATATTACAAATGTTCAGGCCATTCGGCATGTGAGAGCGATCTTTATCCAAAATTATACTATTTTCTGGTGAACATCATTTTTTCCCTGGGCATGTATTCTTTTCACAGAAAAAATTATATATTCAGTTAAAATGATCTTAAAATCAAATGAGTAGGTGTATAGAAATGTCAAATAGGAATGATAATATTTCCCACCTACCTGCCTTTACAGGATGCTTTGAGAATTGATATGAAAATGTCTTTGAAGTGTTTTGAACTCTTTAGAAGGAAGATATGATATAAATACAGGGCTATATATTTGGAAGTATGATTGTAATGGCCTGTATGGTAAAGCCTATGACTTTAGAATTAGAAGCAATATGGCTGCCTTCTTGTCCTAACTCTCACTAGAGGTTTGAAACCCAGAGAGGTGAACATTTTTGGTGCCACTAACTATATAGCAACTTTTATTTTTCCAAGCAAAAATGAACATTGACTCAGTGAACTTTCAGCAGTGACTTCATAGCTTTGGGCATTGAAGGATGTTGTACTGGTAACTCAGTGTATTCATTTGCTAGGGCAGTCATAACAATCCTGGGTGACTTAAACAACAGAAATCTATTTTTTCACAAATCTAGAGGCTAGGAGTCTAAGATCAAGGTGTCAGCAGGATCGATTTCTTCTGAGGCCTGTCTGCTTAGCTTGAGATGGTTATCTTCTCTTCCTGTGTCTTCCATGGTGTTTCCTTTGTATCTGTTTGTATCCCAATTTCTTTTTTGTATGAAGACACCAGTTATATTGAAGGAGGGCCCACCCTAATGACCTCATTTTAATTTAATTACTTACTTAAAGGCCTTGTCCCCAAACACAGTAATATTCCGAAGTACTGGGACCTAGCATTTTAACATACAATTTTGGGTGGACACGATTCAGCCTCTACCTGGATGTGGGCCTGGCATAAAGTCAGTAATTAGTCACTTCATGCACCCACACTTACAGCCTATTACTATTTCCCATTGCTTTTAGGGTGACATGTAAACCCCTTACTCTAATCTACATGACTCTGTATCTCATGCCCTTCTCCTTGCCCCTTACTCTTTTCCAGACACACTGTTCTTCTTCCTGGTTTTCCAACATGCCCTGCCCCTTCTCTCCTGGGTTTATGCCCTTGTTTTTGCCTCGTTAAGTTTCTTTTTAATCTCTTTATATCATTATACCTTGGGTCTTAGCTTAATGTCATCTTCACAAAGAGCTCTCTTTTGGGCACATTATGTATATTAGTGATAGTGATGTTTATCATTTTATCCTGTTTATTTTCTGAGTAATCTGTGAGGAAAAAAAAAAAAAAGAAGAAGAAGCAATCCCTAATGTCTGGTCATGGATACATCACTCAAACCTAGGCCTGGATGTTGTTACAAACTGAACTCATTGCTACAACTAAGCCACATTGTTCTCTTGCTGGACAATAATGAGCCACACAGAACGTTCACGTCATCAAAATCACTAGGTAGCCCACAAAATACCCACAATCTCCTGTCACTAAATGAGTGACTACCACCTTTTAAAGCCAGTTACAGCTTTAACCTTGCCTTATCTGTCTTCTCTACAGATAAGATTTATTGAGGTATTCCATGTTAGAATTGCCCATTCTTTATGAGAACACCCAATCTACCCCTAAACTAGCCCCAGTATTACCCAGAACTCAAATGTTATAAAAGACTTTTTCTAATGCCCTTGTTGACACCACAGGTACCAAGAATGTGTACCGACCCCCCAACACCCCAGCTGCCACCCCCAGGCCGCAACAAGTCATAGATACAACTTGTTCAACTGCAGGGGTTCCTGTTGATCTTCTTTCTTTGGCCAAATTAACTATTAACAGGATCATTGTTTATTTATTCCTTGCCCTTTCCTGTCTGTCCCTTTCATGAGGGTGTAAACTACAGGAGAGAAAAAAAAAAAATCTAGGTTTTCCCTATCACTTCTTTATTGCTAGTAGCTCTCATAACAGTTCCCACTGTGCCCGGCACATAATAGGCACTCAGTTCACACTGGATGAACAATGAATGGACACCAGAATCTTTATGACTCTGTTTTATATACTTCCGAAGGCTTCCCTCTAGAACTTTGAGGGTCTTCCTAATAATATTATGGCTATATGAAAGGGTTATATACCCTACATAGAGAACGATGTATTGCAAATGGTATGTGAGGAAGATAATCCCAGCTACTGAGAGCAAAACAGAGTCCAAGGGGGGGAATAATAAATATCACCATGATAGGTAATGAAAGTTAAGTTTTGAGTGGACACCTGGTTAGAGTGAGCAAATGGCCTGTTTGAGAAATCTGCTATGTGGCAGTGTCCCTCGATGTACATTGGTCAGAAGGAGCCAGGATAATAAGTTTGACAAAATAGCTTCAAGCTTGTGAGTCTCTAGAATTTTGATTAAATTTTATTTGTTGCTCTCATTAAGTATTCACTATTTGTACCTGCCACGGAAATCTATTAACAAAAGCCTCAACTGTTTTCTTCATTATAACCTTATCTTGTAAAAGTGGTTTGTATGTATCCTCTTCAAATGAAGCCATTGTTATCTGGAATAGGTAGACAAATTGTTTTAGATATTTACACTTTAAGTTGTTACACAGAAACCTTCGCTAATGGATGTGTCGTGTAGTTTTGTTGTTTTTAACATTGTTTTCTCTCAAAAAATTGAAGGATAGCTATGCTATTTGTGGAAAAGAAGCACCCCAATGAAAACACCTGAGCCCAATTTAAAAATCTTTTGGATATTGGATAAGAAACTATCAAGCATAAAGTGTGATATTAATAGAGAAGTATTTAATTTCACAAATATTTTGGAAGGTTAAGTTTTTGTAAAACAATACACAATATGAGGACTACAAAGATAGAAGAAACAATTTCTGTTTTGTAGCTGGGTGATATGGATGATCCATGCAATAAGTTCCGATTCTAAATTTTAAGTCTTAAATCTGCTTCAGTGCTTTTAGGATAATCTTACAGAAAATAGACTTTCTGAATCTTATAATTGGGTTTTGTTTTGCTGACAAAATTATAAATATTGGGTGCACTAATAATGAAAGATGTTGTGTATTATTTTGTTTATATTAGTATAAAATATTAATTTAACTTTCTATAAGTAATAATGATGTGTATCCAGATGTTTTCAATTCTACATAATCCTATGTTTTGTGCTTAATGCGTAACAAAACAAAACAAAACCCTCTGATTACTGGATTTAGCAATGTATAATTCTATATGGAAATTACTGCTGAAGTAGTAAATAGTATTATATTCATGTTTTATAAGGATGAACGTAGGCTTGCTTATGAAGCATCTACTTAGAATCTGTCCATTTTTTTTCTTTTAATTTGTAAGCTCAAATTCTTTTAAGTGGCCAACAATTAAAACTTGAAAGGAATGCTTTGTTAATTATAATTCTCCTAATACAGACGTCTAGATGTTTCCTTTCTAAAGGTTTAAATAGAAAGTTTCATGCTACTTTTCTACGGTATACGTTTTTTGTGACTCTATCTTTCACTATGAGCTATTATTTCTGCTTTTGCATCTTTAAATCTTTTGAGTTCTGAGTTACACATCTAAACATCTGACAAACATAGGCTTAAAACGCATTTTCCTATCAGAAGGGAAACTATTTTATGGAATGTGAACAGCTGTGCTAAATATGGACCTAATGTTAGAATTACCATTGAGTGCAAAAGTGTGGAAATTCCTTTTGCTTTCTTTAAAAAAAAAGTTTTTAAGTGCCACCCTCAAAGTGTGACAAGGCAACAAAAGTAAGAAAGAGAGTAGAGAACATAACTTCACGTTACTGGAAAACAAGGCACCATGAGGACCTGAAATACAACAGTGTGGGTTGTCTCTTACTATAGTTTTGTTTATTTATATTTCTGTACACGGTATTATGTACTCAAGTGTTTACTTACTTTTTCAAATCAGGTTTCTTCCTGGCTCACATCATTTTTCAACTAGTTAGTTTAATTGGAGAAGTGGAAAAAGGATTCTGGTATGACTCACGTTTCAAGAGGCAAGCTTAAGGCGGCATCAAGGGCACACACTGGCAGGCACTGATCTTGCATGATGTTCATAGTCTCTGAATCATTTTGCTTGGAGACTAGCACAAAGAGATCTTTAATCTGGGGGAGGACAAAGGGATGGTGGAGGGAGAGCTTTAGAGCTGTCTCTTCGGTGGGTCTCCAGAGGAAGAAGGCTATTTTTTGCTTATTTTTATCAAAATATTAGGTGAGAATGGCTAGAGTGGACAAAGCTTGAGTTCTCTTGTTTGTTTGGGGGTTAAATGTGGACACCCAGGGCCTAAATATGGGCAGAAAGGATCAATTTTCCCCTTAGCCATGTTCTCCTTTCAGACCTCAAGTATTTAGGAAAAGAAAAACCAGTAGCCCTTATGCCTATTACACAAAGTGATTATTAGAATTAAAGGCAAAAAAATCTTTACTATGACCTATTTTAATCCAATTTAGAAGTACTTGGTGTAGAAATTTTGTGGAAACTTGATTTTTTTTTTTTTTTTTTTTTTTAGTATTGGATAGAATGAAATTATATTCTTGTTTTATGCTTATCTACTAGTTATTCTAATGGACCACTCCTTCATTATATATTTCCACCATTCTTGGACATTGATTTTCTAACAAAATAAAGAAAGCATTCCTGAAGCATAGCCTATTAACCACTGAGGATTTGTAGGACAGTCTTTTTTTTTCCCTCAAAACTTTCCCCAAGTTAAATTTGTTTCCCTATAATGTAGGAAAGTAGGTAAATTGCTCTGAATTTTCTATCATTTTTGTAACTTTTTCAAAATTTTATTTAAATTCTAGCATACACTGGGGTGCCTGGGTTGCCCAGTCAGTTGAGCATCCGACTTTGGTTCAGGTCATGATCTCACAGTCTGTGGGTTCAAGCCCCACATTGGACTCTGTGCTGACAGCTCAGAGCCTGGAGCTGGCTTCAGACTGTTTGTCTCACTCTCTCTCTAACCCTCCCCATTCACACTCTGTCTCTCTCTCTTTAAAAAAAAAAAGAATAAATAAACATTAAAAAAATAAACTCTAGCATAGAGTAAAATATTGGTTTCAGGAAGAGAATTCAGTGATTTATCACTTACATACAATACCCAGTGCTCATTGTAACCAGTGCCCTCCTTAATACCCATCACTCATCTACCCCATTCCCTGCCCACCTTCCTCCATCAACCCTCAGTGTATTCTCTATTTTTAAGAATCTCTCATCATTTGTTTCTCGTTCTCTCTCCCACCCCCTCATATGCTTATTTGTTTTGTTTCTTAAATTTTGTATATGAACGAAATCCTATGCTATTTGTTTTTCTCTGACTTTATTTAACTTAGCATAATATACTCTAGCTCCATCCATGTCATTCATTGCAAATGGCAAGATTTCATTCTTTTTTATGGCTGGGTAATATTCCATTATATATATGTTTGCACACACACACACACACACACACACAAGGGTGCATGTACCCCTTTGAATCTGTAGTTTTGTATCCTTTGGGTAAATACCTAGTAGTGAAATTTCTGGACTGTAGGGTAGTTCTATTTTTAACGTTTTGAAGAACCCCTATTCTGTTCTCCAGAGTGACTCACCAGTTTGTATTCCCACCAACAGTGCAAGAGGGTTCCCCTTTCTCCACATCCTTGCCAACACTTGTTGTTTCTTGTGTTGTTAATTTTAGCCATTCTGACAAGTGTGAGTTAGTATTTCATTGTGGTTCCGAGATTTGTGTCTCCCTGATGATGAGTGATGTTGAGCATCTTTTCATGTATCTGTTCAGATGTCTTCTTTGGCAAAGTGTATAAGACAAGATTTTTAAATGTTCATGCTTATGACTTAAAAAAGTAACTAGATTCTTACTAAATAACATTTCAGCTAAACATTTCAGGATTAATGGATGTTCATACCAATATTAATTACTCAGTCTATTTTACCAGTATTAGTCCTGAGAAATCTGTATACTTTCCCTTTGTTTCTTTAGTTCAACAGGATTTTACTTCATATTTCCTAATATGTTTGACACATAGGTCCCTTAGCCAAACTTGCCGAAATGAAAACAAAATCTCCTTTAGACATAGTTCGTCTCATTGCATGAACAACATTTGCATATATTTCCTGTATCAATAGGCTTTTGGGAGAGTTCTAAAAGCAAGAATATGTAGAGAAGTTTGCCTTTTGTGTCCTCTGTTTCATCTAGTAATTTATAATGAATCTATTTCACAATCTCATAACAAGTCAGGTATTTTGTAAAGCTAGACTCATCTAAAATCTGGATTTAAACCATATATCTGGTAAAGGATTGATACCCAAAATATATAAAGAAGATATATACCTCAATAGTAAAACAAAAACAAAAACAGCCCCATTTATTTTTTTTAATTTTTTTTTAACGTTTATTTATTTTTGAGACAGAGAGAGACAGAGCATGAACGGGGGAGGATCAGAGAGAGAGAGGGAGAGACAGAATCAGAAGCAGGCTCCAGGCTCTGAGCTGTCAGCCCAGAGCCCGACGCGGGGCTCGAACTCACGGACCGCCAGATCGTGACCTGAGTCGAAGTTGGACGCTTAACCGACTGAGCCACCCAGGCGCCCCAAAACAGCCCTATTTAAAAATGGGCAGGGGCACCTGGATGGCTCATTGGTTAAGCATCTGACTTTGGCTAGGTCATGATCTCACAGTTCATGAGTTCAAGTCCAATGTCAGGCTCTGGGCTAACAGCTTCGAGCCTGGAACCTGCTTTCGATTCTGTGTCTCCCTCTCTCTCTGTTCCTCCCTTGCTCATGCTCTGTTTCTTTCTCTCAAAAATTAATAAATTTAATAAAGTTTTTAAATGGGCAAAGGACCTGAATAGATATTTTTTCCAAGGAAGATATTATTTGCTAACAGGTACATGAGAAAGTGTTCAACATCATTAATAATCAGGAAAATGCGAATCAAAAGCACAACAAGCTATTACCTTACACCTGTTAGAATGGCTGTTATCAAGATGACAAGAGATAACATGTATTGCCAAGAATGTGGAGAAAAGACATACCTTGTATACCTTTGGTGGAAATGTAAACTGGTACAGCCACTATGAAGAACAGTATGGAACTTCCTCAAAAAATTAAAAATGGAACTACTATATGATTCAGAGATCCCACTTCAGGGTGTATTTCCAAAGGACATTAAGTCACTCTCTCAAAGACATATCTGTATCTTCATATTCATTGCAGCATTATTTATATTAGCCAAGATAAGGAAACAACCTAAGTGCCCACTGAAAGACGAATGGAGATAGAAAAGGTGGCATATATACACAATGGAATATTATTCAGCCATACGAAGGAGAAACTCCTGCCATTTGCAACAACATGGATGAAACTTGAGGGCATTATGCTAAGTGAAATAAGTCAGAGAGAGACAAATACCATACAATCTCATTTATATATGGAGTCCAAAATAAATAAACAAACAAAAAACAAAAACATACTCATAGAAACAGAGAACAGATTGTTACGTTCCAGATGTGGAGGTGGGGGAAATGGGTGAAGAGGGTCAAAAGGTGCAAACTTCCAGTCATATTATAAATAAGTCCTGGAGATATAATGTGCAGCAGAATAACTATAATTAATAATACTCTGTCATATACTTGAAAGTTGCTCAGAGAATAGACTTTAAATTGTTCTCATCACAAGAAAAAAATTTAACTGTGGGGTGATGGATGTGCGAACAGAAGTTGTTGTGGTAATCATTTTGCAATACAAACTTAGATCATCATGCTGTACACCTTAAAGTTATACAGTGTTGTATGCGATTATATCCCAATAAAGCTGGAAACAAAATCAGGATGATAATAATAAGACACAGGATGTTGGAGGATGAAACAAGACTTTAATTGAATTAACATGTTGTAAAGAAACGCAAAATGACATTATTTATTATTACTCCTGTTGTTATTATTATTCCGATATTTTTCATTACTCTGGAAGAACCTGATTTAAACAGTATAAATCATTCACATGAGGTCTCGTGATGCTGTATATAGGCTAGAAAGCACACCAGTAGAAAGTTGGAGAAAAGCTCTAAAAACAATTTATTTCACTTGTTATGACAATGGACCTGACTGATCCTATAAAACTTAACAGCTCTTGACTTGCGTGAGGGTAACTATAATCATTCCTACTGATTTTTGGAGAAAGAGTAACAAATGAGATCTGGTAGGTTTTACAGGAACGCATGCAAGACATTTTTAAATCTTAAAACTTTTCATTCAGAAAGGCAGGGCTACACAGTCAAAGCGAAGGCAGTACAAAAGGCAGCACAATCTCCCCTTTACAAAATACGTGCCTGGAGGAAAAACATACCCTTGAAATTTAAGAGTTGGTTGCATCTTAAGTAGCATTAGATTGTGTTAGTAGTCTAACAGGTAGTTTGCCCAAGGACATTTTGGCATTCCTTCCATGCTTTGCACAGGCTTCTAAGTACTCTTGAGAAATCAAAGTTATGTTCAGTATTTAATGTTTGTAGTTGACTCTGTATAAAAGATAAAGGGAAACCATTCGTCTGACTGCCCTTCCTTATAGTTTTACAACATTCGCTTTTGAAGAGTGATAATGCTATGCACAGTATATTATTGCCTTAATTTCAAGAAGTGAATTTCCAGAAGGTTGAGACCTCTTTCATCTTCAGCCATCCTCCCTTTCCAGCCCACTTTCACACGTTGTCTTTACTTCTGTGACAGGAACTGCCATGCTCCTTCCTGAAATTTTTATTATTTTATTTTTTGAGAAATTTATTTATGTATTTAAAGCAGGCTCAACATCCAATGTGGGGCTTGAACTCACGACCCTGAGAGCAAGAGTCCCATGCGCTAGTGACTAAGCCAGCCAGGTGTCCCTCCGTTCTGAAATTTTTAGAGGTAGAGATAATTAGGAGTAGTGTGGACCAGCTCTAGAAATGGCCTAGAGAAATGAAGCATCAATCTCCAGCATCAGCTGGTTTCTGGCTGCACTGGCAATGTGCCAGAAATCAAAAGCAGGATTGGATCTTAGTGTCCAAACTGTCACTATATAACTGTCACCATAGAATGCTCTTTTCCTTTTCTTTTTTTTAAATTAATTTATTTATTTCTGAGAGAGAGAGAGAGAGAGAGAGAGCGAGTGAGGTGGGGAGGGACAGTGAGAGGAAGAGACAGAATCCCAAGCAGGCTCTGCGTTGTCAGCTGCAGAGTCAGATGCGGGGCTCGAATCCACAAAAGGCGAGATCATGACCTGAACTGAGATCAAGAGTTGGACACTTAACTCACTGAGCCACCCAGGCACCACTAGAATGTTCTTTTTCATGCCGATGTTTTGAGTACCTACCTATCTGCCCATAGGTTTGGCCTTCTCTAGTTGTTTCAATTTCAGTACAGAGAATAAAATCTTACTCCTACAAAGTTTTACTATATATTTTATTGGTCAAGGGGTGTGAGTAGGAGAGTAGAATGCAATGTCTGTATAGTAATACCTTTGTTAATAAATAGGACTCACTGATAAAATTTGGGGGGGGGGGGGGAGAAACGTAACAGAAATCAAAATGTGAGTGTGCCTGCCAAGATATCAGAACTCCTGAAGAGGGGAGGAAGGATACTTTGCTGTCAGCTTCAGAGACAGCACAAGTGTCTCCATTTTGGGCAATTGGAGGTTAGCTGGCCCAGGGAGAGTGGGTGGGTTTGGGAGTGAATGGTATATGTTGCTTGAGAAACAGTAGAGTAAATGGGAGAAGTCCTTGAAAGATGCAAATCAGGTCTCCACTCCAGCTGGAGATGCTGAAAAGCTTCAGTTAGACTTGCCTTAGGCTCCCTTCCAAATCCTATGGAACCACTGGCAAGCAACGTAAGCAACCAAACACAAGCATTTCTGTCCCTCTGCTTGAGGGTACCCTGCCCATCAGTGTCGGTTAAGTCCTTGCTGTAATCATTCTGTGGCATTCGCAAGTCTGGTACCAAATAAGTCTCAGCTGAGTCAGTGTAGAAGGAATGTTTTAAAGAGCTCAATCAACACACTCTTTGAAAAGTAACCCAGTTTATCCTTGTTTAATTGGGAAACAGGATTAAAAATATAAGAAAATAGAAGTCTTCCCTAGGTGAGTAAAGACTTCAGGTAAAGAATACTGTGCCTTGAAGACAAATGGAGGCAAATTATGAGACCTCATGACCTCCTCAGGACCCACCTATTTATCTCAACCAATCTATGCTCAGACGTGTGTTTTGTCAAACAGCTAAAATTTCAAACAACATTTTACGCGACATGAGTTTTTGGCTTTTTTTTTTAACACTGGATTTCTTATATATTTTCTCAGCTCATAGACAATTTTTTAAATATTTACTTATTTATATTGTGAGAGAGAGATAGAAAGCAAGTGGTGGGAGGGGCAGAGAAAGAGGGAGACAGAGGATCCCAAGCAGGCCCAGCAACTGTCAGCACAGAGCCTGAGCCTGGGGCTTGATTCCACAAACAATGAGGTCTTGACCTGAGCCAAAACCAAAAGGCAGGCGCTTAGCTGAGTCACCAAGGCACCCCTCTCACAGGTAAATTTTAAATTAAACTATCATTATATAGCAACACTCAAATCCTTATCAGAAATAATAAGCCGTTGTAATAGAAATAAAATAGAGCAAAACAGAGAGAGAGTAATACAATTCTATTCATATTATTGAATGGTAATTGCTGCTCTTTACTTAAAAATTTGCATCAAATTAGAAGTTGACTTTAATGATAAATGCTCCCTTGGATGACTCAGATGTTACTTATTTTAAAAGTTTCAAGGTTATCAGTGGAGAAGTCAGGTTGCTAAAAAACACAGTTAATGTATCCTTGAATAAGACTGAAAACTTGTCTGATAAGTCAGATAAGGGACCCTTTGAACAAGATGAAGCTGTCTGGGAGGCTAGTATGTAAGTTTGTGTTTAAAAAGTGAATAAAATGTAAAAATAAAATCTGGTGATTTCAGGACTTAACTACATTCATAATTAATGTTCTTACTCTTGCAATTAAGGTTTAAAATTTATTTAAAAATGCATGTGTGACCATAGTTTATACATATTTTAATGTTTCAAGAGCAATTTCTTTTAACATATGCTTGGTTTTTTAAACGTGAAGATAAATGTGATAGGGAGGAACTGGAAAGAGGAAGACAAATGTAAGTTTGTTTCAGAATATTTTATTTTCACTATGACTATGAAATATTCCAAAGGGAATTACATCAGTATGTTCATTCTATTACTTAGGAACCACAATTAATTTCCCTAAAATGTAATTTTTCTTTGTAATACATTTTCCAGTACATTGCCTTTTAATCTCAAAAATACATTTTACATGTAAATCAAAATGGTGACACAGTTTGCTTTTCTTTTGCTGGGACGATTCAGAGACTGGAAATTACCTGATGATGGGTCTGGCAACAAAGAGACAAAGAGGTGAATAAGATCACAGTTTCGTTTTCTGAAGTTTGCTTTCCTGATGTGTACTCCGATGCTCCTAGTTGTTAAGTCCACTTTATGGCTCTAGAGGGGTGGCTGTTTCCAGTGGGTGGCCGTTGGTGAAAGTACACTGTTTTGTGACAGGACAGTATTTTCTAGAAAAGTCAGTAGGTGGAGAGACGGCTTCATGTATTGGTCTATTTATAGTTTTCAGTGGAAAAAAATTGTGGGCACCTGTTTAATAATCTGCATTAGGAAATGTAGAGTCATTGGAGGTTTAATAAAATTTTCATTGATGGTAATTGTGAGTATGAAAGAAGCCAGGGAAGCCTCCAGTTATATCTTCTTATATTTATTAGTATTATCATCTTACAGTTGTTGATATGTATCTTCAGGTCGCTGACAGGAGGAGGACCCTTACAAGGATGGGGAGATAGTATCCCACAGAGGGGAGTTTATTTGACACTCAGCAATAACAATTCTATTTTAAGTTCTATGGAGAAAAATGTTCAGGTATTGATCCAGCTTGTATTTTTCAGAATACTAATAAAAAAAAAAAAACAGTAACAAAAAACAAAAAAAAACCCTCTAAAACTGAATACAGAATTCAACTTTTGACTGTAACGAGTAAAATGCTGCTACTTGGAACAAGTTATTATTATTTTTTTAAACAGTGGATTAATTTAAGTAAAAAACAACCCTCACAGAATCTCTTTGTTCTACACGGAGAATTAGTCATTGTGTTTCGCCTTTTGATGTACTGTGGCACTAAGGATCCTCACATAGATTCTATTCAGCTTTGCTAATGTTCTATCAACTCTGGGACCTACGGATGAAACCTAAAGAGATAATGTGGCTCTCGCTGCCAAAATCAAGTTTTCCCTCAAAGCACACAGCATGTTCCCATCTTCCACTCTTGGGCATTTCCTTTTCACAACAGGTCCCCTAATGGATATTAGACCAAAATAATAATAGCATGGCAGTCAAAAATATATTGTCTCTTTTCAAATGTTGCCCTACAGAGACAAAGAGAGTGTGCTAATTTCCCTCCTTTTATTCTCACTCAAAAAAGTTAATAGTAGCTGAATCCCTGACAATCAGCACTCAATCAAATAAACAAATAAATCAACAACAAAATTATTTTTAAGATATATGTGATCTAATCTGTAACTGAGAAAGGCCAAAACAGCATTCGTTTTATGCAGACCTCAAGCAACTCAATTTCTGAAGGATGATTTTAATGGTAGCCTTCACTAAAATGCATATTTTAACAAGGCATATTTACAGTACATAATAAATGTTTAAATTAGATTAATTAGTATGTATGGTTGAGGCCTTCCTAGTGTTTAGAATTATTTGCCTTGCTAAAGTAGTAAATCTAGATGAGCTGAGCACTCAAATGATTCCAATAACAACACTTGGCATTTGTGTAGTACATTATATTTTCTAAGTACTTTATAATTACAGTATTAATTAGTTAAGTGACACAGTGATCTTGTGAAGAGGTCTACACCATTATTCCCTTTCACAAATGAGGAAACTTTAAATGCAAAGGACACAGTAATTCACATAGCAAGTAAATAAGGTTAAAACTGAAAAACCTTTGGTGTGACTTGTCCGGGTCTGATGTTCCATTTTACTAAGAATAATTTGTTTTGATGTCATGTCCTTTTTGCTTAATCCCAAATACACATTTTATGAAAGCTAAAAGACTAAGAATAGAAAAGGTGGTCCTTAGTTTCAGCGCACTTTGTCTCCCAAAATAAACTTGCATTGGTCCTGGAGTCTGAGTTGTTTTCCACATTTCTTTTTTGGCTAGTTTGTTGTTAGCTCATACAGATGCAACTGACTTTTTGTAGGTTGATTTTGAATCCTGCAAATGTACAATTTATTTGTTAGTGCTAATAGCTTCTTTTTTTTTCTTTTTGTGTGTGAAGTTTTAGGTTTTTGTCCCTTTTTTTTAATGTATAAGACCATGTCGTCTACAAACAGAGAAAATTTTGCTTTTTTCTTTCCCATTTGGATGCCTTTTATCTCTTTTTGCCTAATTCTTACCTCATACCATATAAAAGTAACTAAAAGTGAACCCTAGACTTAAATATAAGAGATAAGACTATAACATTCCAGAAGAAAACATGCAATAAAATGGTTGCATCTTGAGTTAGGCAAAGATCTCATATGCAGGGCACAAAAGGCACAAGCCATAAAAGAAAAAAATGAAAAGTTGGCCTTTATCAAAATAAAATAAATTTTTCTTTTTGAAAGCCACTACTAAGAAAATATAAAGCAAGTCACTGACATGATGAATGTGTTTCCACAAAACATTTCTGAACAAGGATTAGCATGTTTAATACAGAAAAATTTTACAACTCAATACTTAGAAAGTAAAAGCTATATTTAAAAATGAGCAAAAATTTGAGCAGGTACTTTTATAACAAAAGATATGCCAATGGAAAATAATTATGGAAATGCAAATTAAAACCACAATAATTTAACACTCATGAGTGGCTCAAAAAAAATTTTTTTTTTAATTTTTTTAAGGTTTATTTATTTTTGAGACAGAGAGAGACAGAGTATGAACCGGGGAGGGTCAGAGAGAGAGGGAGACACAGAATCTGAAACAGGCTCCAGGCTCTGAGCCATCAGCACAGATGCCTGACGCGGGGCTTGAACTCATGAACTGCGAGATCATGACCTGAGCTGAAGTCGGCCGCTTAACCGACTGGGCCACCCAGGCGCCCCTCAAAAAATTTTTTTAAAGACATGCCCGAAACTGGTGAGCATGTAGAGGAACAGGATATCTCACATGTTGCTAATGGGAATGCCAGTAGTTTGGAGAAAAATTAATTTCTAATATGGTTAAACATGCAGTTAACTATGATCCTGCAACCCAGTTCCAGAAAAAAATGAAAACTCTTGTCCACACAAGAAACTATATGTGAATTTTCATAAGACCTTTATTTATCATTGACCAAAACTGGAAACAAGCTGAATGCCTATCAGGAAAAACAAACTGTGGCACATTCATGAAATGGAACGACTCATCAGTGAAAAGGAGTGAAATGCATGCAACGTCGTAACAGAATCTTGTAAAAACACTTTTTGCTAAATGTAAAGAAAAAAACATAAAAGTCTGGGATCTATTTATGTGGCTCTATGGAAAAGGTAATACTATAGGAACAGAAAACATTATCGGTGGTTCCCTAGGGGAAGAAAACAACTAAAAAACGGCACAAGGGAACTTTTGGGGGCATTGGAAATGTTCTATATCTTGATTGTGGACATGATCACACAATTGTATATTATCTGTGAAAATTTATTAAACTTTATGCTTAAGAAGAGTGAATTTTATTGCATGCAAATTATTATCTCGATCAACCTTACTAAAAAAATGAATTTAAAGGCCAATGAAAGAGGACTTAAGGAATTGGTTTAGAGTAGTAAATTATAGTTAAAAATGTGGCATTCTGTGTAGCTATCAAAAAGAACAAAGTGATTTGTGTATACATTTTTGATGAATTTACTTAAGCATATCATTAAGTTAGTGGAAAAAAAAGGTGCATACCAAGAGTGTATTATGAAGAAATAGAAAATCTGAATGGACCTAAAAACTGATAAAAGACTGAATCAGGTATCAGAAACCTAACAAAGAAAGCCCAAGACTAGATGGTTTCACTGATGGAGTCTATCAAATATTAATTAATTAATTAATTTCTCTAGCAAACACTTGAAGAAGAGTTAACATCAATCCTCCTCAAACTCTTCCAAAAAATTGAAGAGAGGGAAACACAAACTTATTCAGTGAGGTCAGCATTACTCTGATTGATACTAAGCCAGACAAAGAAACTACTGGAAAACAAAACTGAAGACCAGTATTTTTTATTAATATGCAAAAATGTTCAACAAAATCTTATCAATCAATATTCAGCAGTATACTAAAAGTATTATGCATACTTTTAGTATATACCAAGTGGAATGTATTCCTGTAATGCAAAATGGTTTGACGTATAGAAATCAATGTAATAGACTGTATTAACAGAATGAAGGCAAAAATGTAACATTATCATCTCTATTGATGGAGAAAAAGCATTTGACAAAATACAATGCTCTTGTATGAAAAAACACCCAACAAACAAGAAACAGAAGGAAACTACATCAATTTAGTAAAAATCAATATCAAAATTCCACAACTAACATCATACTCAATGGTAAAAGACAAAACTTTCCCAAGGTCAGGAACAAGGCAAGGATGCTCACTTTCACCACTTCTTTCAACATAATACTAGAAATATGGGCTAGAGAAATTAGGCAAGAAAAAATAAAAGCTATCCAAACTGGAAAGGAAGAAGTAAAATTGTCTTTGTTAGAGATCTAATATTTACAAAACACTAAAGATTCCACACATGAATACACAAAACTGTTAGAAATCAGAAAAAAAATAATGTTAAGTTACTGGATACAAATCAACACATAAAAAGCAGTTGCACTTTTTAAATTTTTTTTTACTGATTATTTATTTTTTAATTTACATCCAAGTTAGGATATGGTGCAACAATGATTTCAGTAGATTCTTTAATACCCCTCACCCATTTAGCCCATCCCCCTCCCACACCCCCTTCAGCAACCCTCTGTTGTTTTCTATATTTGAGGATCTCTTATGTTTTTCCCCCCTCCCTGTTTTTATATTATTTTTGTTTCCCTTCCCTTGTGTTCATCTGTTCTGTGTCTTAAAGTCCTCATATGAGTGAAATCATATATTTGTCTTTCTCTAACTGACTAATTTCGCTTAGCCTAATACCCTCTAGTTCCATCCATGTAGTTGCAAATGGCAAGATTTCATTCTTTTTCATTGTGGAGTAATACTCCATTGTATATATATACCACATCTTCTTTATCCATTCATCCATTGATGGACATTTGGGCTCTTTCCACACTTTGGCTGTTGTTGATAGTGCCGCTATAAACATTGGGGTGCATGTGCCCCTTCAAAACAGCACCCCTGTATCCCTTGGGTAAATACCTAGTAGTGCAATTTCTGGGTTGTAGGGTATTTCTATTTTTAATGTTTTGAGGAACTTCCATACTGTTTTCCAGAGTGGCTGCAGCAGTTAAAAAGCAGTTGCATTTCCTTTTTTTTTTTTTTTTTTAAATTTTTTTTTTAACGTTTATTTATTTTTGAGACAGAGAGAGCATGAATGGGGGAGGGGCAGAGAGAGAGGGAGACACAGAATCGGAAGCAGGCTCCAGGCTCTGAGCGGTCAGCCCAGAGCCTGACACAGGGCTCGAACTCACAGACCGTGAGATCATGACCTGAGCTGAAGTCGGACGCTCAACCGACTGAGCCACCCAGGCGCCCCAGCAGTTGCATTTCTATACACTAACAATAAACAATTTGAAAAGAAAATAATTTTACCTTTAAGAGTATCAAAAAGAATAAAATACT
Source organism: Panthera onca (assembly GCF_046562875.1). NCBI lineage: Eukaryota > Metazoa > Chordata > Mammalia > Carnivora > Felidae > Panthera > Panthera onca. The sequence continues at coordinate 84,445,486 of NC_138339.1, forward strand.
TAGGAATAAACTTAGCCAGGACACCAACATTTGTTTATTGAATATTATAAAATATACTGCTGAAATAAACAAATAAATGAGAAGACATTCCATATTCATGTTTCAGGAGATTTAATATTATTAAAATTTCAACATTATCCAAAATGATATACAGACCTCATGAAATCTCTATAAAAATCCCAAAGGCATTTTTTGCAGAAATAGAAAAATCCATTCTCATATGTATATGGAATCTCAAAGGGTCCTGAATAGCCAAAATAATCTTGAAAAGAACAAATTTGGAAGTCTCAAACTTCCTGATTCCAAAACTTATTGCTAAGCTATGATAATAAAAAACAGTATGGTATGGGCATAAAGATAGACATACAGACCAATGGAATAAAATTTCAAGCCCAGAAATAAACCTTTGCATATATGGTCAAGTGACTTTTTAAAGAAGGGCCAAGGCATTCAAAGGAGAGAGGACAATCTTTTTAACAAATGATATTGGGAAAACTGGATATCCACATGCAAAAGAATGAAGTTGGATTTTTACCTTATACTACATGCAAGAATTAACTCAAATGAATCAAAGACTTAAATGTAAGAACTAAAACTATAAAACTCAGAATAAAACATGGGGAAAAGCTCCATGATATTGGATTTCCTGGATATTATACCAAAGCACAAGTTACAAAAGTAAAAATAGATAAATTATCTATCAAAATTAAAAATGTTATACCTCAAAAGACATAACCAACACAGCAAAAGGTAACCTATGGGATGGGAGAAAATATTTGCAACTCATATACTTGATAAAGAATTAATATTCAAAGTATATAGAGAACTAATAAGGCTCAACAATAGCAAAAAACAAAACAAACAAAAACCTCAATTAAAAATGGGCAAAGGGCTTGAGCAGATATTTCTCCAAAGAAGATATACAAATAGCTAAAAAGCATATGAAAATACAGTCAATAGTACTAATCATTACAGAAATGCAAACCAAAACCATAATGAGATACCATCTCATACCCGGTAGGATGATGATTATCAAAAACCAAACCAAAGCAAAACAAAACAAAACAAAACAAAACAGAAAGTACCAAGTTTTGGTGAGGTTGGTGGAGCATGTGGAATGATTGTGCACTGTTGGTGTTAATGTTAAATGATGCAATCACTGTGGGAAACAATGTGGCTCTTCCTCGAAAAATTGAAAAATAGAATTTATCATATGATCCAGCAACTCCACTTTTAGGTATATAACCAAAGAATTGAAAGCAGGTGTCAAAGAGATATTTGTACTGCTCATGGCAGCATCATTCAAAATAACCAAAAGGTGGAAGCAACCCAAGTGTTCATGGGTGGATAATGGACCAACAAAATGTGATATATGCATGCAATAGAATATTATTCAACCATAAAAAGGAAGGAAATTCTGACATATGCTACACTGTAGATGAACCCTGAGGATGTTATGCTAAGCGAAAAAAGACAACCACAAAGAGACAAATGCTCTATGATTCCACATATATGAGGTACCTAGAATAGTCAAATTCATAGAGAGAGAAAGTAGAATGGTGGTTTCCAGAGACTGTAGGTAGGGAGGAATAGGAAATTGTTTAGTAAGTATAGAGTTTCAGTTTTTCAAGATGAAAAGAATTCTGGAGGTTGCACAACAATGTGAATATACTCAACATTATCACACTGTACACTTAAAAATGGTTAAGATGGCAATTTTATGTTATGTAACCACAACTTAAAAAGTATTTAAAAGGTGATAAAAAAAAGCAAAGTGCAGAATAACAGTCATTTGTATGCACCATTTATACAAATAAATTATAATTAAAAAATTGAATTAGGGCAAAAGAACTAAGAGTAAGAGAAAAATGGAAAAAAATTAATCTTGCTTTATTTTTTAAGTTTATTTATTTTGAGAGAGAAGGAGCTTGAGCAGGGGAAGGGCAGAGAGAGAGGGAGAGAGGATCCCAAGCAGGCTCCACATTGTCAGCACGGAGCCCGATGCGGGGGTCAGTCCCACGAACCCTGATATCATGACCTGAGCTGAAATCAAGAGTCTGACACTTAACTGACTGAGCCACCGAGGCATCTCACAATTGTGTGTTTTATTTTCACCTTTGGTGTGTTTTGGAATTTTGTACCTGAGCATGTATTATCTCTACTTCGATAAAAACACTTAGAAATATAGATTGATGTAGGTATGTAGATAGATGGACTGACAGGAGACAGAGAAATAGATGGGTAGATGGATATGTAATTGGGACGGACCATATGAAATTGCTATTTGATCAATTTTGACGCGCAAAGAAGGCACTCTCATACAATTCAATGAAATACAGGAATTAGCAGATGAAAACAAAAGTAGCTTAGTTAATATTTAAAATCATTTCCAATTTTGATTTTATGAATCCAAAAAAGATAGCTTCAAAATATAAGTCTCAATTTAGTGTTAAAAAGTTAGAAGTCTATTCAGTTTTTGATGTTATATCCCAAATTGCTTCATTTGCAATTCTGGTTGCAAGTATTGGTTTTTGTGGAGCATTTTAGCTCATAGAATTTCTAAGATTAGAATTTAGGCTTTACTGCGTAGTTTATTTACAGCACATTTATTGAGACTTAAACAATACAGACATATGTAGCTTCTTAAAGAATATTTCTAGACAAGTCAACTTTGTTGATTATCCTAGAGTGTTTTCCATGTACTAAATATATCAAGGGAGATAATTTGAATGTTATAGAAGTCGACTTGCCCTTTTTGGATCCACATCAGTTTAAAAGATGCAGAGCAGAAAAACCATGATTGTAAAATGGGAAGAAGCTTAGAGTGTTTGGTTCAAAAATCTTTCTTTGCCTGTCATGGAGCTCATGTTCCTTAGGCAGATAATGTATAGTAATAGTTGAAGGCTATAATAAATATCCTTTCTTACTAATGTATTACATTTTATTAGCTAGATCAATATTGCTGTAATTTCCACCCATTAGCATCTCATTGCTGTAAAGTACATAAAAATATTTACATTAACACTGATCAAAATTGCAACGGCGTATATTAAAATATGAATGACATATAATCAGAATTTTCTGTTTCTACTGCCTCCAGTTATTTGTGACCCCAGATATGAAGTTCAAGTTTATACTTAATAGCACAATTATGTAAATCTGTAATTCTAACACTGAATTACAGCTGGTAATGATCAATAATTATATTTATGTATGATGGGAAGTTAATACTGCCACCATAGATTAATGTAAACAACAAAATTATTTCTGTAGTCGAGAGCTAACAAATCATCATAAACAAAGAGAACTGAAACAATCTCTTTAGAGCCTAATTTCTCCAGCAGAGTAAACAGATTTTTTATTCCCAATGAATGTAAAGCCTCCAATGAAAGAGAACACAACTCTACCAAAATATCATGATGGTTGAATGTTTCACTACACTTATTGATTCTTATTTCAGTCTTCAGAAAAGGGACAGTATTCGGAAATATCTACAACCAGTGATTTATAAAATCCAATTTGGAAAACATACACATATTTCTGTACATTATAGACTTCAGAGTCTTTCCAACAAAAACAGACGGTTTTGCAAATACATCAGAAAATTGTACATAGTTATTTTGTTGTCTGACCCTATCTTGAATTACAACCACAGTTGTAAGAAACAGATGCTTGAAATATTCCAAATAAGAGAGATTTTAAGTGTCAATAATTATGAATTTCTGAATCAGGGGGAAGACCTAGGAATCATGCTACAAATCTTTGTGTTCTTAGTGCTGTGTAAATAGTGTGTACTTGATAAACACACATAGATACAGAAGAGTCCTACTGAAATACAATGAAAACTGAAGAACAGTGGCAAGACTGTAAAACTATTATACTCCTCGCTAAGACTCAATTCAATGCCTTATTTCTGATTTCACTAATGAGGTTAAAGGAGGCGGGATTGGGATTGTCTATAGGAGGGTTGGTATTTTACATCTGTTTTATTCATTCATCAATCACTTATTTTTAGCTAATGTTTATATAATGCTCCCTAAGGGCCAGGACCTGTTCTAGTTTGCACATAAGAACTTATTATTTCTCACAATCACTCTGTGCAGTAGGTACTACCAATATCTCCATTTTACAGATGAGAAACCTGAGGCACAGGGGCTTTCTAAGCTCATACAGTTAATAAGTGGAGGAGGTAGGATTTAAACCTGTTTTTCCTGAAATGAAAATCATGTTCATTGTTTCATACTATGGTGCAAACACCGAATTATTGGTGTTATGCAGTAGAACACTAGTAAAATACAATTTTAGCTTCTTAATTTAGGCCAAGCTAGATTATTACACATCACTGCACTCTGCTTAAGTGTGCCTGATTTTCAGCCCTATTGACACTTGGGAGTCACACAGTAGTTTGTTTGGAAGGTTGTCCTGTGTGTTATAGGATGCATGGCATGTCCCTGATTTCTTCCCATTAGATGCTGGTAGCAGCTCCCCACTTAGTTGTGACAACCAAAATGTCCCCTGGGGGCTAAATCACCCCCAGTTGAGAACCATTAAATCTTAGCCACATCCTAACAACTGCATATGGTAAAATGAATTTTTAATAAATGCTTTTCAATAACATAGAACACTTACTCAATAAAAGTCAGATATTATCTCTATCCTCAAGCTACCTAGGAAATGTCACATCTTGATACTATCAAGAATGAGTCTGGAAAATGAACATTGATAACAAGAATTAGTCATTTCCATGTAACAACTTCTCATGATGTTACCAGTGATGAGTGGTCTTCCTGTCTTCTATGGATTCTAATCTCTGACATAGCTTGTATTTCACTGTGACTGTATTGACTATACAAATAGACATTGGAAGGAGATCATTTCTATTCCTCCTAAATCATTGACACAAGTGTCTTATTGATCCAAAGACCAACTATTTCTGAATTAGTAAGTTAAAACGTTGTTTATGAATGTATTCCTGTCTTAATTTATTTTAATTTAAAAAATTTTTTTTAACGTTTATTTATTTTTGAGACAGAGAGAGACAGAGCATGAACAGGGGAGGGGCAGAGAGAGAGGGAGACACAGAATCAGAAGCAGGCTCCAGGCTCTGAGCCATCAGCCCAGAGCCCGACGCGGGGCTCGAACTCACGGACCGCGAGATCGTGACCTGAGCTGAAGTCGGACGCCCAACAGACTGAGCCACCCAGGCGCCCCATATTCCTGTTTTAATTTAAATAAAGTTCTAGTTTCTTTTAATGGTCACCTTAACAAAATAATTCCATTCACTCTCATGCTATAGAAACTTTTCTTGGGTTGGCAGTAAGGAATTATTGGCTGATAGGCCAATTTTCTCTGAACAATCCTAGCCACTATTTTAGAAAGGGGGAAAAAAGCAGAATAATTCTACTCCTCTTGCAGAAGTTCTTTGTGACATGGTGTTTTCCTCACACCGTAGATGTTCACCTAGTGATTTCAGATTATAGACTTACATTTCTTACCTGGTCCCTGTGGGACTTCTCAGGCAGCTTAACCAATGTTAAACTGGTTTATTCTCCCTTTTCTGTACAAAAATGTTTCTGAGACAATACATTTATGTGACATTTATTTATTTGAAAAAAACATACATATAAAATTTGTTATTTGCCAGTCACTGGTCTAGGAGAGTCAAAAGAATTAGCTAATTTAACTCTCACAGTACTATGAGGTAGGCACTATTTCTAAAATGGTCTCAACTTCAAAAACAAAGAAACTGTGGGACAGAAGGCTTAAATAACTTGCCCAACATCCTTGGCTAATAAGTAGCAGAACCAGGATTTAGACCTAGGTGGTGTGGTTCCAGAACAGGCACACTTGGCTCTTGGCCACCCTCCAGAACATTCTGAATCATTTTTTAAGGGAGTCCATTTCTTTTTTAACTTGAAAACACCTCTACATTTCTGCAAAGAAAGATTTGCTATTATTCATACTTTTATTAATATAAAGATTCCCATTTAGCAGATAGCTGAGGTTTTTGAGTTGAAGCTCGAATCCTAAATTTGCAAATGGAGATGTGTGTGTGTGTGTGTGTGTGTGTGTGTGTGTGTGTGTGTGTCTGTGTTTTGGACCAAACAAAGTTGTTATAATTACATTATTTGCCAACATTTAAAGCTCTGGGAAATTTCTCAGAAAAATATGGATATTGGGTTTTCCTTGAAATAATTAGAAGATAAGAAAATAACAGATTTAATTTTCCTATATGGCAACAATCTGTCACAGCTAAGCAGCTGTCCTTTTTATATAGGACCTGTAAGCCCCAGCACTTGTATCTTGCTAGTCAGTCACGCTCATGATGTTTCTTGATGGTTTCTGTGGAACTTTAAGACCCCTGATCTAGTCGCTGGAAAAACCAAAAAGAAGCAAGACATCTTAGTTCTCAGAGGACATAGGACTCCTGGGAGGTATCATTTCTAGAACTTGAGAATAAGATGAGATATTAGGCTCAGAAAAATGTTCAGAGCTCAATGATTACATCTGGGTTACAAATTACAATATTGTGATTATTAAGAAAACCCTGAATTCAACTGAATAAAAAGTAAAAATCTTACTGGCTTTATTCAATAATTCCTGAATTGGGCAGCATCCAATCTAGCAGATCAAAAGGAGCTCCAAGGGGCTGTGCATAATGAAAGACTTCTACAGGCACAAGGGAGCAAGAACAAGGAAGTTGTGCTAGTAAACTTGGTTGTGGCAAGGTCACCTTGCTTTAGGGTTCTACCAGGAAGATTACTTCACTAATGCTGATCAAGTAATTCCTGATTTGACTAGTTTAAGATTCCATTTCCGGGAGAGCTGAAAGTGCAATTAAGTCTCAGTTTGGTGATGTGGGGGTTAGCATTAATGACTCCATTTTGGGCCTGTTGTCTTGCTTTTAACATGGTTTGTAAAAATATATATTTGGTTATTCACATGACCCAAATATACTTCTTATATATTCAATCTTTGTCCATAGGTCCTGACTCACAGCTCCCCAAACCCTTGGGATCTCCTGATTGATAAGGGCAACAGAGACATCTTATGTCATAGTATTTAGTTCCTGAAAATGCTTCAGAGCCAAAGGGTGAAATCGGTAGCTTGTTATGAGTAACAAGCCCCTTTCCACCACAACAGGCTTTATGTTAACGAAGTAACTTTTGGAAAGCACCTGGGCTGGTTGCCAGTGGGACTAACCACTAACAAAGGGGTGGGACTTTCCGGCCCAACCCCCTGATTTACAGGAAAGAAAGAGGGCTAAATGCTGAATCATCACCAATGGTCAATGATTTAATCAATCGTGCTTGTGTAATGAAGTCTCCATAACAACCCACGAGGAGAGAGTTCTGAGTGCTTTCAAGTTGGTGGAGGTCCTGGAGAGGGCATGGAAGCTCCCTGTGCTTTCCTTATACTTCACAGCTCTTCTTCTCTTCCATCTGGTGGTTCCTGAGCTTTATCCTTTTATAACAAACCAGTGATCAAGTAAGTAATTGAGTTTCCTAAGTTCTGTGAACCTTTCTAGCAAATTAATCAACCCAAGGAAGAGGCTGTGGGAACCTGTGATTTATAGCCCTTTGGCTGGAAGTGCAGGTAACAACGTTGGTTTGAGACTGGCATCTGAAGTGGGTGGAGGTGGGGGAGAGTTGGGAGGGGTCTCGGAAGGTTGTAGATGAGAACAGTTTTGTGGGGCTAAGTCCTCACCCTGTGGAATAGGATGCTGTCGCTGGACAGTGTCTGAATTGAGTCAAATTTTAAGACTCTAAGCTGGTGTTGAGCATTGTTTGTTGGTGCAGGAAATTCCTAGCCCTGCCTGTGGAAATTGGGTCCCAGAACCCTATTAAATAGGAAAACCGGTAAGTCTGACCATGTAAAATTTACCATGCCATTACCTTATGTAGGCACCATATCCTCCCCTTGATAAGAAATAGGAACTAAATTAGCTAGTGGGGCAGCAGTGATTGTTAAGTTGGACCAGATGTGCAAGGGAGATTTGCAGACGGCTTTAATTTTATCTTTCCACTATTGAACATGCAAAATGTCCACTATTTAGATGTAATTATCACTGTATTCCTTGCCTTTGTATATTACCTGGGCTTCATTTTTGTCAAAGAATTCTATAAGAATGTAAGTTCTATGTGATTCTCTGGAAACATATATTAACGCTTTTTCTCTGAATTCCATGAAAGGAGAACATATATAAGAATTTACTAAAGAGGAGAGGAGAAGGCTATTAAAAATGTCTTTGACTTCACTTAGCTAGACCCTGGAATTTCACAAAACTTAACAGTGGTTAATTGGTTTACTATTGAATGATGGACAGTTAAGGGAAGAAGCTGATAGCTGGGAGACCGTAAAGAGTCTGCAAGTGGGCGGAAGTATTTATGTGACAAAATCTTAGTAGAGCGGTCAGTGGAAGGCTTTAAACCTGAATCCAAGGGTACTTGATTATAGATAAAAAGTGAGAGTTAAGAAAGAAAGGACTTGTGAGTGAAGGAAAGAATCTCTAATGCCACAATCAGCCTGTTAGCATTGTCTCCCTAGCAAACCAGAAACTGAGAGACCTTTAGTATCATAGTTGTGTCAGTCGCTTCATGGATCCCATTTTCAAGGAAACGTTTTGCAGGAACTTTAATGCCTTACAGAAGAAGTTGTTGTAATTGCATGGGTGTACTCACAGGTACTCAGCTTTAGAAATAGTTTATACCAGGGGTGCCTGGGTGGCTCACTCGGTTGAGCATCAGATTTTGGCTCAGGTCATGATCTTGCGGTTCATGATTTCAAGCCCCACACCCAGCTCTGTGCTGACAGCTCAGGGCCTGGAGCCTGCTTCAGGTTCTGTGTCTCCCTCTCTGTCTGCCCCTCCTCCACTTGTGCTCTGTCTTTCTCTCCATCTCAAAATTAAATAAACATTAAAAAAGTAAAAAAAGAAATAGTTTATACCATAGTATTTTTATTAATGATATTTATGAAGCAAGATGAGGCATTGAGAAATTACAGGTAAGCCAGGCCTATTCTGCCAGAAGCAGATCAATTTGAGAACTAGAGATTAAAATATATTTAGAGATTAAAATCAATGTGTGCAATAAGGGAAGATGAGCCAAAGCAGAATGAATGAGGAGAAAGTATTTGCAGACTTCTGGTTAAAGACATCATCAATACTCAAATGAAGAAAGCTTGGTCATTAGCTTCCAATTTGCAGGACATTTATAATTAAAGATTTTATACTTGGTGATAAGTCAGCAATTATATATTCTTAAATATATTCATTTAAGAATTCTGTTTCATAAATTCTCTATATCTTAAAGTGTGAATTTTGTTCTTGTTTATTCACCTTCCTATGGCCATTTTAAAGTACAGAATTAAAAGGTTTTTTTTTTTTTTTTTTTTTTTTAAGAATCAAAGAGAAACCATACTGGGTTAATCTGCCTGGTATCTAGAGACTCTATTCTTGTGCAAAGACAGAGCAGACCAGGTCAGTGGCATCCCAGATAAGGAGGTTAGACCAAAAATATGACTGACTAGGTAGAGTTCCACGGCCTGGGCAGGATGGAGAGAATAGTTGTTTGGAGACCTTATATCTTTGCCATGGCAACATGATGATGGTGAAAAAATATTCCTCAGGTTGTATTTTAATAGTCGATATTTGAAAAAAGTCAGACCTAAGTTAGATGGTTCAAACCCAAGTCATCAATCTAAGGCCTCCTGGGAGAGAGGAAGATTAGGCACTACATCAGTTATCTATTGCTGCACAACAAGCCAACCCCAAATTCTGAGGCTTGAAACCATAACAATTTACTGTCTATCATGAGTTTGGGCAATCTTTGGATGATCTTGACTCTTGGTTTCTCATGTGATTACATTTTACTGGAGAATCTGCTGGGCTAGAATATCCAAGATGGCAGGTGTTGCACATTGTTGGCTGGTGAATCTCATCTCTCCACGGACTGCTACCCTTCAGGGGTCTAAATTGACTACTTACCTAGCAGTCTTAGGGCAACCTAGTCTTAGGGCAACCTAGCCAGAGGTTGAAGACTGAAGGGGCAAAGTGTCCTGAGACCCAGAGTCTGGTACTTGAAAAACTTTAATTCAGTCATATTTATTTATTAAAACAAATCCTAAGATTGGCTCAAATTCACTGGGTGGGGAAATAAATGCCATCTCCTTCTGGGAGGAGCTAAAAAGAATCTGGACATGGAATAGAGACCTTGAATCAATAGTAGGCTTAAAAACCAGGGACCCAAGAAAATTTTTATGAGTTAGAAGACAAGAAGTCTAGAGCAATCTTAAAGGCAAAGTGTGAGTGCTCATAGCAAATACTGAAGTGTTATTCCTGTGCTTACTTACTAGTGTTTTGGGTATACTTGAAGATGTTTAGAGGGCGTGAATACCTGCAGAATGTGGTCTAAGCAGGGATTTTTCTGGGGTAACACGGTAACTTAATTATATACTTAAATATTTGGTTGGGATATGTACCATCTTCATGAAGTAATGTCTTCATGTCTTTCACTCTAACAGTATAACAAAGTTTCAAGTGTTTTGGCTACAAAATAACTTTTCATTCATACCAAAGCTATCTGAATGGGTGTTTCCTACCACACAGTTACATGCTTTTCATTGAAAAATGATACTGTAATAGCATTCTTTGGAGCAGATGGTAGCTACATTTGTGGTGAGCATAGCATCACATATAGAGAAGTTGAGTCACTATGCTGTATACCCTCAACTAATGTAACATTGTGTCAACTGCTAGAAGGAAAGAAAGAAAGAAAGAAAGAAAGAAAGAGAAAGAAAAACTCGGGAGGATTGTTTTCTCAGGATCAGAAGACAATTATACATGGATCTCAGAACGCCAGGAATTTTTTTCTTATATCTTGGAGTTGTGTGATTATATGATTTCTGTTTTCTAGTTGCTACTCAGTGGTACTGAACGCAGAGGACCCAACATTACTCTGGTGGTGATTTCAATAAAATAATCTCAGCTCTAAGCCTTTCTTATTTTAAGTTAGTCTTAAGTACAGCTTTGTATAACCACATGAATTGAGGAATGCCTGGTTTGGTATTTTGTGTTGTCTACAACTTACTAGGTTTATCCATACATTAATCATTATATTATGATATAATGATCAAACATCCCCAGCTACACAGAGCCCTGAATATATTTTATGAATGACAACGATAATCTAAGTTCACTCTTCAAATGTCTAGTGTATTCTTAGAGTGGTCTAGTTATTTATCCCAATGAGATCTTAACTTATTTTAGTTTTATTCTTCATTTGACTTCCTAATCATGGCAGATAATAGGTCTAAATTACCTTCCTTAAATTAGATGAGAAAGATAGGATTAAATTGCACTTGTGCCCAAAGTATCATTTTTCACTTAAGAAACAGCATCAATGATGTCTATACTTCCACTCGTGTTAAATTCTCAGTTTCCCACCATTGTGCAAAGGTAAGCTTTTTTTTTTTTTTTTTTTTGCATTTCTTGGAAAAACAAGGACACACCGCTTCCCATATTTAGCATGCACGTATGCACTTATATCAGGTTTAGGTGTGACTGCATATTACATTTCCCCTATAATAGTAGGCTAAAATGTTAATTTTTCTCCAGCGTTTAAAGTTAGGTAGGCAGAACAGGGTGGTCTGGCAGTCCCAAATGCTACTTCAGGTTATAAGTTTCTTTTAGATCATCTTTCTATCATTCCTAGACTGAGCCCACGGAACCCATGTGGTTAGTGGAACTCCGATTGTCACATGCATGTTCTAGAAAGCAGGAGAAAGGGAAAAGCGATAAAAGATAACTCCCTCCTTAAGTATATGATACTTTATTTTAATCTTACTGACTCAATCTTAGTCATATATATACATCTGCCAAGAAAGCTGGGAAAGGCAGTCTTTTAGCTGGATGCATGACTTCTGTTAAAAAAGAAGAGGAGAATGGATATTGAGAAGCAACCATCAATTTTTTCCATGGTACTTAGTAAGAATTAATGGAATTAAATTGAATAGAAATCAGAGATTTCTGATATGTGCTTTAAGAATCATTACCTGACGAGGTGTTTGAAATCATTCTCATTATTTGGTGTTCATGTTGTTGAACGTGTAACCTGAATTTAGATTACCAGAAGTTGCTGTAACCTCTTAAAGTATGAATCTGTTTATCTTCAATTTCTGTGCTGAAGGCAACAGCTGCATCTTACCAATGAACCCCCATCTGATAGAAACATGTGTCTGATTTCTATTTTAGTCTTGGCATAGTAACTGTGAAAGATTTTGGTTGGCACTTAGTTATATTGCTAATATGTCACTGACTATTATTGCTACGAAACCAGCTTTTCTGTCACATCTCTTATCATGTAGCATATCTATAATCCTTATAAATAAGCTAGAATTCTACCCTTTTATAAAAATATATATCTTAATTCTGTGTCTAAACATATACACTCCCTCTGACTTGTGCATTTCACATTGTCTGCTATTTTCACTTAAATTCTAATACCATTATTTAAAAATTGTCAAACAGCCAAGAAAGACTGAAAAGAAGGAAATCAACTAGAAAATTACTGAGTTGGCAGCACTGTGTAAAAATGATCAAACTGTATATGTGTATTATTTTACACACAAGAGATGATTGTTTTGTTTCCTTTCTTTTGGTTTCTCATAACATTAAAGCTTAAAATTTGTATATACTCAAAATTTTGTTCTACACCCCCTGTAGTTAAAATATTATCAATATCCTGAAATCAGAATTACAAGATGTTTAAATTGTTTTTCTTTTCCTTAAACAAAATGCCCTTCACAGTCTTCTGTGGCTAATATGCTATTGACATCATTGAATATGTTCTTTATTTCAGATACTTTATTTTTCATTTCTAAAATTTCCATTTCATTCTCTTGAAAGGTTTAATTTAGTATTAAATGTTTTGTTCATTTCCTTCATTCTCATAAATACATTTATCACAATTATTTCATAACCTGTTAACTCTAATAATTTGGTGATTTGTGGACCTATCTGTTTGTTTTTACACTTTTTGGTTTTTAGGCATGTGGTTCTGTCTTTGTTGTGCCAAGTGACTTTTGATGGAATGTCAGATATTATATATAAAAATCACGGGGGCTGCAGATATTATCTTCAGAGAGAGTACACCCTTTATTTTTGATAGGTAGAAGGAATCAAAGATAATCATCCAAATAAATGAAGGAGAAGGCTGCTTTGATGAGGTGTGGCAACCGTGATGTGGCTTGGCTGATCCTGGGTTCACCCTGGACTCCTAGAATCTCCAGTGGATGGGCTTCCCCTTTAGGGGCCCCATTCTCTTGACAGGTCTCATATTCTGATTTTTATGTTCTGAGGCAATATAGACCTCCAGCTACTTTTCAGGTATTTTATTTTTTAGCTTTTTTAAAAAATTATTTATTTTTTATTGTTTTTATTTTACAGATACAGAGCAAGTGAATGGGGGGGGGGGAAGGAAGAGGGAGAGAGAGAATCTTAAGCAGGCTCCACACACAGCACAGAGCCTGACATGTAGTCTGATATGGGGCTCAGTCCCATGACCCCGGGATCATGACCTAAGCTGAAATCAAGAGTTGGGTGCTCAGCCTACTGAGCCACTCAGGTGCCCCTGTGTGTTAGCTTTTAACCATCTACTCTGCATAGTCCCAGAATTTGGGTTAAACCCATTCATATTCTTGAACCTCCTTTCCAAATATTTATCAAAAGCTCTGTTGGTTTTTCTTTTCCCAGGAGTAACACTCTATTAGTTTAAAATCCAATTCTCAGGCTCCTGCTTAAGCCCAGGATAGGCACAGGCCTCATGGTAAAGGCAGCTGCAAAGGTCAGCTTACTCACTCATGATTTTCCCCTCTCTAGAGTTTTAGACCTTCCAGTCCTTGGTGCCTCATCAGTTTTCCAGCATCTTCAAACAGATGATTTGCATGTTGTGTCATTTTTTTCCTCCAATTGTTCTCTGAGAGAGCTTTACTCTGCCCAAATCTACTCAATTCCATCTGGTATGATCTATGTTTTTGTACTGTTTGTTCATTTTATTTTAAACAGTATACCATATGGACATCTTGGAAATATACCTACCTTTGTAGTGTATTATTGATACACAAAATATCAATCAATGGTCTGAATGTATACATTTTTTTTTTAAGTTTATTTATTTTGAGATTGGGGAGCAGAGAGAGAGGGAGAGAGAATCCCAAGCAGGTTTTGCACTGTCAGCGTGGAGTCTGACACAGGGCTCAAACCCATGAACCATGAGATCCTGAGCTGAGATCAAAAATGGGATGCTTAACTGACTGAGCCACCCAGGCACCCCTGAATGTACACTTACATATAGGGAGGTATATTACTTCATGAATGGAAGCATAAAAAAATATTGTCACAAAATATATAGTCTTAATAAAATTCTTTCAAAATTCTTAAGCTTTGTTAAATCTGTGCGTGATATGAAGTCTTTAAAATGAGTACTTCAATCTAAAAAGCATATTCATGCATTCATAAAAATTTACTGTTTGAAATGTTTCTCTGGCAGAATTGGGAGAGAGGAAGAAGGTACACTTTGTGCGCTTTGCTCTCCCCTGAAATCTAATGTTACCCTATTTTTAAAAAGTTTATCTGGTTAACATCCAACTTTTACACCTGTATAATAAAATAGGTTTTTGGAAATTGACAGATCTAAAATTTTGAATTCTATCTGTAGCTTTTTCTCTTTGAGAAATCTCCTCTATGCCTATTACTTGAAGCACCAGTTATACAGTAGTGATGATTCTCAACCCATGTAACTCTTTGGGGCTCCAAATTTGTACATAAAAAGTCACCAAGTTACTGTGACTTAAATGTCACCTGGGTATGTCAGACTCCAGTTGCTGAAACTTTATTTCTACCCTGACTCTCATGGTACCTAATGTGCGGTAAGCGCACATACTCTATGTTGACCGATTGAATGAATGAATGACACACCCATCCTTCTCCAATCTAGAATCCTCTTCTTTATTCCTTCCTTTGGCAAACACAGGAAAACCAATCACCACTTGTAATTAGCCCAGGTTCCACATATCACTTTCTGTTACTCATTTAAGATGAAAAATATCTCTCCTTTTTTCTGTTTCTTTGTTCTAATTTCTGTCTTTTCCATGAGAGGTGTTCTCAAATATCTGAAACTACTGGTCTTTCCATATGTATTAAGAATAAAGCAAAAAATCTGGAAGCTCTGTATCTGTTGTCAGGGATTAATGAGTGGGTGATTTCATACCAGGATTTGGGAGCAGAGACCTGTCATTTATATTGGAGAAACCCTCATATAACAGCCTGTCTTTACTGGTCATTCAGTTTCATCAGAAATGAATCCTCAGGGCTCCTTTCTGTGACCTATAGACCCATAGACTTGATGGAATATATTCTGGGAGTGATTTTCTCTCTGTCTCTCTCTGTCTCTCTCTCTCCGTGTGTGTGTGTGTGTGTGTGTGTGTGTGTGTGTGTGTGTGTGTGTGTTAGGGATGGGGGTGAGCTCACCATATAAACTTTTAGTTAACAGTATCATAAGTCAGTCTCACCCTTTGCTGTTTCTAATGTCCCTAAATCTACAGGTTGTTTAAATTTCTCCAGAGACTAAATCTCCAGCCTCTGTCACATGGAGAGACAACTAAGTGGCCTTGCTAGTTGGTGAAGTCCTCAGCAGGTTTTTCATGTTCCCATAATACCCCATGTATAACTCTATTACAGCTGTCATAGTATACTATACTATGCTAAACATTAGTTTCCCCTTCTGTTTTCTGAGTATGGATTCCTTAAAACTAGACTATTATCAAATGGACAGTATTTAATAAATATTTAAAGAAATGAAATGATTAGAGATATATTTATATTATATCATTTATTTATTACTACTTGATTATATTTATTTAATTCCTGATATATTTTTAAACCATACTCCTTCACCAAATGTTTATTAGTAAGTGTCCCACATGGTTTTAAGGAGTGGTGATTGATCAGTCGACAAAACAGTGCCTTATGAAACTTAGAGTCTAGGGATAAGAGAAAAAAAAGAAAAGAAATGTAATAAATATTTAAGTTATATGATGAATAGATAGAATTTGATAAGTGCTATGAAAAAGACCTACTAGAGCAAGTTGAGAAGGACTGAGAGTGTTGGAAGAGGAAGTTTAGTTTGTGGTATTAAAGTTGTTCCTTAGGCAATGTTGATGAAATTAGAGCAAAGCTTGGAAGAAAAGTATTAGCTAAGAGAATATCTGTAGGAAGAATAGTCCAGATAAAGAAAATAAATAGAGCATTGGCCCCAAAGGAGAAAAGGTTAGTGTGGCTGGAGTGGAATGAGCAAGAAAGAGGGAGAGTGATGGAAAATGTGGTAACAGAGGAGCAGGACCCAGTTCATGCTGGGATTTTTAGGCCATCACAAGGATCTTGGCTTTTATTCTAAGGGAAATGGTGAGTCATTGCTGAATATTGACAGTGATGTTTCATGATCACAAGTACATTTTATAGGAAGACTCTGTTTGCTATGGTAAGAGTGGACTGTAGCAGGGAAGGGTGGACACAGGGTGACCTGGTAGAAAGGTACTGCAATAAAAATGAGACAACATGGTCATTCTAACCAGGATGGTAATGTAGAAGTGAGAAATGGTTAGATCTTCGATATTTGAAGGTGGATCTGATGAGGTTTGCAGATGGATTCAACATGGCTTTTGGCCCAAATAACTGAAAGATAAAACTGTCATCATCTGGGGCACAAAAAGGCTGTAAGTAAAACAGATATGGGGTGGGGAGAAGATCAGATTTGAACACATATTGGATTTGGCTCTTAAACATTTACATGGGTATGTCAGGTCATCAAGTCAGGACAGATATTTAAATTGGAAACATATTGGAGAGTTTAAGCACCCAGATGCTCTTCAAAGCCATAGGACTACATGAGATCACCAAGTAATGGGACATAGTTGGAAAAGAGAAGATAGAGGAGTGCACTCTGGGGAACATTCAGATTAATAGGCCTGGGAGAAAAGGAAGAACCAATAAAGGAAACAGAGGAAGAGGCATTCATCAGGTAGGAGGAAAACCAACAGACTGTCACCTAGGAACCAGGTACAGACAGGAAGTGTCTCAAGGAAGAAGGACTAATCAACTCTGTCAATTGTTGGTAAGTCACATAGGGAAGGAACTTGGAATTGATCAATGGATTTACAATTAGGGAATTGTGATTGAAAAGCAGAATTTGGTGGAAGCGGTCATGCTGTGGTGATGATCTAGACTAGGTTAAGAAACCCACTCTTGATTTCAGCTCAGGTCATGATCTCACAGTTGCTGGGATCGAGCCCCATGTCGGACTCTGCACTGACAGTGAGGAGCCTACTTGGGATTCTCTCTCCCTTTCTCTCTCCCCCTCTCCCACTCATGCTCTCTCTCTCTCTCTCTCTCTCTCTCTCTCTCTCCTTCTCAAAATAAATAAATAAACATTAAAAAAAGAAAAGTGTGTTGAGAAGTTTTCCTGAAAAGGGAACAAAAAAAAAACAACAAAAAAGAAGTTTGTCTAAAGATGTAAGTCATAGTGGTGTAATAATCAGAATATGATTTCCTGTGTGCTGATGGGGAAAGTCTAGCAAAGAGTGAACAATTGATATGACAGGAGAAAGTGAGGAGCACATTCCTGGGGCTCTGTCCATGAGGAGGGGGGAAAGATGGGAACTAGTGTGAAAGTCAGACTTGAATTGAGAAAGGAGCCTGGGAGTGGCATGAGTCCCGCCAGGCAGGAAGGCAGAGTATGTGAGCACATGTAATGGTAATGTGGGGAGTAGACTCTTCGGAGGTTCTTTTCTGATTGCTTCAGTTTTTTTCAGTAAAGGAAAACAAAAATGTCATCAGCTGAGAGTACGGACAAGAAAGGGGGTGTTGAGGTTTGAAGAGTGAGAAGCCATGAAATACATGTGTAGGAGAATAGAAGTATAAACATACTGGAGACATATTTACTGACTACATGATATTATTAAGGGCCCACTGTAGTCAGTAAACAGGAATATGAGACCAGTCAGCATGATGGAATGTGACTCTCTAGACAGACAGATTCAGCTGCGTAGTTGTGGGATTTAACCAAAATCAAGAGAGGGGCAAAATCATTAAGGGTATATGTAAGGAAATGCTTTTAATGCTTGACCATGGAGATTTTTTATGTTTGTTTTGTTTGGATTCCAAGTTAAATTTAGAGAAATCATACAAAATTCTTCTTTTTGTAAACCAAGACAATATTCCCTGGAAATGGAATGATAATAATAATGGATCCAAACAAAAACCCAATTTTAATATTTAAAGTTTAAATACATCCTTGAAGTTTCTTCATCTCTTTTTAGATCTTCAATGAGATATCAGTATTGATATTTCAACAATTGATTATTTTGTGTCTATTCTCTAAGTGGAAGCATTATTAACAACCATGGCTAGTAAAGTAATGATGTTTAAAAACAAGGACTGTGACTGTCCAGTCATTTGAAGCATCTCTTCTGGAGCGGATAATTAAGGAAATGTTGGAATAGGAGAGAATAATGGGTACCACACTGAAGAGCATTGGATTTACTTTCAAATCTCATTTTCAGAATTGTTATTAGGACTATATATCTGTACATTTGACCCTCAGACAACATGACTTTGAACTGCATGAGCCCACTTATGTGGATTTTTTTTTCAATAAATATAGCACAGTACTGTAAACGTATTTTCACTTCCTTATGATTTTCTTAATATCAGCACCCCTAACCCCTGCATTGTTCAAGGGTCAACTGTGTATCCATTATTTAGTTGACCATTGAAATTATGCTGAAAATCTAGAAAAAAATGAAAACCGCATATTTATTGAAGTGAGACATCTTCCGTCTTTCAATGATCCTGATTCTATAAGAGGCAATGCAAATGAATGTGTATATTCTTTATGCCAATGAATGTTTTTTTTTTGTTGTCTATGCAGTATGGCCCAGTTTTTGACAGGAACATGTAACTGATCTTTATAACCTGGTACTTAATTGCTTCTTTCCTATAAGATTAAGTAGAAACCTTTTAATCTGTAAAACAGCATTCTCCTTGGCACTAAAGGAAGTCTATTTCAAAACAATTCTATTGAAAGGGCTCTTAACCTAATGCATAGGAATTATTGTTTACATGACATATTGTTGGCAAAATGTGTGTGTGTACACTTAAACATACACTTGTGGGTAGAGATTGCTACCTTTCATAAACCTTTCAAAGGGATCTTTGACCTCCCCCCCAAAAAAAATAAGTGATATAACTGACAATTCCATGATAAAGGGCTTTTTCCCTATGTTCTAAAGATGAGTAATTCTGTTGCATCCTTACGTCCATTACACAGAGTAAAAATGTGTATGTAGTAGTTTTAATTTGCATGTAATGAAGCTGGATTACTAAAGGGACAAATGTATGTACCCAAATCACCCAAAAGGCAACAGTGTCCAACACAAAAGCCACATTAAAAAATTCCCTCTCCAATGGACTAACCAGGAGCATGCAGTTTTTCAGCTGTGAGCAATTGGCTACTGATAACCTTGTTCATTAACAAATCAAGCAGCTGTTCAGATCTGCAGAAAAGCCCCCATGTTGTCCCTAAATACTCCAGTACAAAATCAGTGTAAACCAATTAAGTTACACAATGGGAAAAGCATCAGATGTGTAACTGATGCTTCACTTAGCCTCAGCCTACTCTTCTTTTAGATTTCAATAATCCTCAACCTCCAGAAAATGATAAATTTCACATCAATCTTGAGTAAATATTCCAGAGTCGATTCTACTGTGTACAGAGAAACATATTTTAGAAATCTTCTAAATATTTGGTGGCTACCTGAACTGGAATTATTTTTGTCCACTGAAAAAAATAATTTAAATCAGTGACTAGAAGTAATCTGTGGTCCAAAAGGTTATTATTTATGTTAAGAAATACTGTTTGTACTTACAAAGTTGTCAATTATCTGTGGAAGAAATGGTGGAGGTATTTATTATTCTGAAATTATATTGTAATTGAATCAAACTGTCAATATGTACTCGGCACACTTAAGATACGTCAAAAAGAAATCTTAATTAGGATTTTGGGGGTGTGGAAAATTTAGCACACAAAAGTATACACATTATATTTTTCACACCAATGGAATCAATAAAACATATGGCCTACCTTCGTCTTTGTGGCTAGCAGTATTTTGAAGTAATTCATCTCAAATCTCAGTGTGCAAGAGCTGAAATAATTTTACCTATCGCTTTTTAGTTCATCTTTATAATCTGTTATTTATTCTCTTTTGTTTGGGTAGTATCAAAATTGTGGTAAATATTAATCTTAAAAATCACAGCATTTTTAGAACTTCAAAGGATTGTCAAGGTTCTTAGGTCCAACTCCTTTATTATACTTCCTCAATAAAAAACTCATTAGGAAAATAATCCTATTTTTCACAATCATTTCTAAAAGGAACACAGATTTCTATGCTCTGTCACCCAGCCCAGCTCTTTCAGTGAAAGGAATGACCTTGAATTGAACTGTAGAAAGTACATGGAAGAAAAGTTTACTGAAGAAGTTTAGTAAGGATACAGGAGATTAATGCATATATTTGTGTTGGACACCCTTGCCTGTGCTGCATATTCAAAGTGATGGGATCATGTTATTTATTATATTTTTCAGATCATTTGCAATGTTAATTTACATGAGTTTGATATCGCTTTTGTCTTTTAGTTATGTGTTATTCTGAGAAATCCCTAGGGAAGCAGAGGATTTATATGCTTTGTGTACATGTTCCGCAGACTAAGCGCTCTGGCATAATTATTTTTGGCACTCGCTAACTGATTAAAACATCCAATTTAACTCATGATCAGTAAGATTAAACCTTTTTAATATACCTCAAAAGTAAATTATCATTTACTACTCAAACATCCCTTTCTGCACATGTCCTCAATAAAGCTTTTCTTTTTTCGTTAATGTACCTTTTAACGAGGATTCCCTTTTATTTCTTCCTTTGGGCAAAACTGCCTTACCCTTTATAGAGAGGTAGGAACAAAGATGAGATGGAGGCTGACTAGATAAATACATGGATTTTTAATGTTACACCAATTACAAGCCCTCGTTCTTGTTGTATTTTGTAAAGAATTTGCTATTCAAGAAGACATGCCCCTGCTTTGGGTTTATTTGATGTACAGACAAATGAGAACAGTTAGAAAGAAATAATATTTGAAAAAAAAATCATTTATACGACTTGGTGAAAAAACTGCCTTTTGTTTAATTTTAAATCAGTTGCTTTTCAAAACTTGAGGTTACATTTCAGTTTTGCAGTGAAACCCATTTAATGGAATATCCAAAGCGCATAGCAATATTACAACAATTTGAAGGGAAGAAAATGTTCCCAAGGATGACTAAGTATGATCTAATCTTAAATTAGAATATTGGCAGTTTGCTGGTCCTCTCCTTGCCGAGGACTCTTGCACTGGATCATCACTGTAGGGAGAGATGAGGAAAGTAAAATGCCCTACATAACGTGTGCTGGTTAAGTCAGGAGCTCATGGAGCTTTAAAGCAATCACAGGTGTAAGCCCCTCACACACACACCTCACACGCTGAGGGAGGTAGGGGGCAGTCAGATTAGGAGAATCCTCCTGTGTGGATGTTAGAGTGTTATTGTGTACAAATGTTGTGGTTACTGCCTTTTATGCATAGGATTAACATCAAATGAAACAAGAATTATGGAGTAGGGCTTTAGATAGAAAATAGGTCAAGTCAATGCAATAAATATCCTGTCAGAATTTTGATCCAGATTTACAAATACTTCACCAGATTGCTAATAAGCTTGTAGCCCAGCATGTAAATATTTGAACAGTATGAAAAATGCATCTGAGTTAAACAACACGACTATGCCCCAAATAGGTTGAACTACTGTAATGTTGTAAACCAGGCAGAAGGGAGACTTTTCTGGAATACGTGGTAGATAGACCAAAAACATTGCCAAAGTGGTTTCCTAAATTGTCAGGAAATCAAAATCTCAAAATAAGTAAATCTAGTAGTTGGTTACACAAATTCTAAGAGCTAGAAGAAACAAGCTTACAAACTTTGTGTAGATTTCCCATTCTTGGATCTAGAAGTGTTGGAGTCTTCTGAAAAAAATTGGCCACGCATAAAACTATCTTTGAAATTGCCATATCCATGCAGTGGTCTCCCCTCCAAGACAGATTCTGGATGTGAGAATAATTTGAAGACCCACTAACAAATGTGATTTTTTATTAGGTGTGTTTGTGCCAGCCCTTTGGATGTTAGGGGTTGCACATAGGCAAACATTTTGGTGGGCATTTTCTCCCTCTCTCCATTTCACATAAAATTAAAGAGTAATTTAGTGTTGAAGTCCAACATATGAATCCCTAGGTTAGCATATTAGTTTCAGCAGTTATTAAAGCTTGCATAAGACCAATCACATTTCCATTGTACCATTGTAACTAATTTATGGTCTTGATTTCCACCCCCTCCCCGAACTTTCTGACCAAGCATGACATTAAAGGCTCCAAGGAAAACATTTGTTTAAAAGGTGAAAACAATAGTAGTAAATGTTCTGCTTTTTCTCCTCTGGTTCCAGCAGCAATCATACCAAATTTCTAGTATATTTACTTGTTGCTAATTGATGAAATGTCATTCTTTTCTATTAAGAAGCGAGTTCAATTATTGATCCCATCATCTGTAAAAAGGCAATTTGCTATAAGTTTCCAAGTGTGTGATTTGTTTTTAACTAAGAAAGAAAAAACTTTGAACATGGGAGAGGGTAAGCTTGTTGTGCTTAAATTTTCATAAATTGGCAACTTTTGGCACAGATGCCAAAGAGAGAACAAGAATAAATGTCTCAAGCCTTGGTTGTTAGGGTCTGATCACAAGCGTTGTGGTGTAGAATTCATGGATTATTCATGTGTAATTACAGATAGCTATTGTGCTCCTTTAAATCATCCCTATGGCCCATTATGGCCCATAACAACTGAAATAGCAATTGTCATAGTAAGGTTTGGGCTCTGTCACAGAGTGTGGACTCTAATCAATAATGATGAATGGTAAAATTTTACATCAAGCGGTCCAAAGTCTGGTTGGCCTCCTCCATAAATCTGTACAAACACTAAGCAGAGCAGCTGCAGGGTCTGGAAATTTAAAAGCCAACACTCGCCTTACCCCCTACATGCATTTACCTCTGTAAAAGTAAAAAAAAAAAAAAAAAAAAAAAAAAAAAAAAAGGGAGGGGGGGAGAAAAGGAAATGCTCAATATATCAATTCTAATAATTCACATGCTGTTAGAAGCATTTCCCCCCTATTTAAATGGGAGTGAACCCTAGGTTGTTTTCAAGGTCAATTTCAGGTGAAAGGGGGGTCATCTAAAGGTCACTTGAGCTCCCATGCAGGTCAATAACACCTCTTCACTTCCACAGCAGACAAGCGCTCACACCCAATCAATCCACCAGCGCTGCGGCTGCACCCAGTGTAATGAACAGTGAATAAATGTAGCCTATCATCACAAAACATGCTTTTTAAGTACCTTTCCTTTTCATGTAAAACCTCTCGCTGTCAAATTCTACATTCACTCATCCAGCAGTGAGTAGCAAAAGTGAGAAATCAGACTCTCATTGGGGTTGGTAAAAGGTCACAGCTGACAGACACGGAGGTTAAACTGCCGAGTTAAAATACTGTTCATTACCCACTGCAGCTTTTTGCTAACTACACTTCTTTGTGTTATAGTCAAGCAGTACATCAATATGCCCCTCCTCTTAATTTATTAGCAATTGTTGAATTGTGTGGGGTAGGGGCTAAAGGAGAAATTAATGTCTTATATGTGGCATATCTTTATATACGCATATATATTTTGCTTTTGAATATTCCAATTCCCTGTTTTAATACTCAATACCCTGTACAGCATGGTGTCTACTTGAGATGTGCCCTAATTATTAGGGAAACATAATTCCTAAGATCATAAGAGACTGGGTAATCTGAATTCCAAAGGCCCAGGGTTGGTTGTTTGGAGACCATTTTTATTCAGATATTTTTTCTTAAATGAATTGTATATGAGACCTTTTGATGTTTTTCAGTCAAAAAAAAAAAAAAACCTGGTTAAATATATGGGAACTTGTAATTTCCACCAAAACATGTAAAAAATACGTGTTAAATGTACACAGTGTTTCAAAATAATTCATTTTATCAAAAAGTGTGATAGTCTTATGTTGACAAGGGTAGCACCTATCAAACACATTGTCAACCCAGAATATAATCTATTATTTTTCCAGAGAAGTGCGTCATACCTGTATTCCCCCCTCCCCCAATTCTGATGGAGTCAAAGGAGCCTTTAATAGTGGTGAGTAATCACTGGAGTTTAAGAGGAAACAGTACTTTTAATGAATTCAGTTGACTAAATGAAACGGTTTGGTGTGAAATCTGAATGGATTAGTACAATTTTCCAAAAATGAAATTTCATTCTTTGATTAATTAACACGTAGGTGGAAGTCCCTTTATTGAAACACAGAGGCTTTGTATTTAAAGATACCAATATGAAAACAAGTTGTAGAGTGTTCCAGCACAAAATCACAAATCATGAATAAAATAAAGGTTTATTTACATGCTCTCTCCAACAATAATTTGACTCAACAAAATTACCATTATCTATTTACATCTTTAAAAAATGCATTCTGAGATTTATTCTAGAAAAATATATCTTTTTCCCCCTCCTGTATGCCTTCTCTCTCAGTGGGACTGAAAATAAAATGTTATGACTTAAATCACAAGAGGCTAACATCATTTTTAGCAACAAGGGCTGCATAATTTCAAGACTATGAGTGAGTGGCTGACTTTAACTAAAATGTTTCAGTTCTCTGCGTATATAGGTACATAAATAATTCAGAATTAATCCCTGCAGAGGGGACAATGGGAATCGTAAATTATCCATGTGCCGTCCTCAACATTAGAGGCAATGAACCTATAGTAACAAACTATGAGTGTTACTCATTACATACATTTCACAGACACCTTAACCTTTTGAATATTAATTTCCCTCTGCAGCTTGTAGCTAGGCAGTATCATTTTTTTATTTTTCCTTCCCACTCCTCTTGCCTTCATTTCGTTCTCTCACGAAATCTCCCAAACCGTAGTTAAGCCACAGCTACTGAGTGGATGTATTGGAATACATTGATTTGTTATAGAAAGGAGTTTTTTTTAAGCTGAATATTTTTTGTTTTGTAAAAACCCCTCAATATCAGAGGTAGCCTTTCTGTAGAATGCAAGGTGAGGTGTATCAGTCAGGCTGTCTTTATAAAAATAAATGGGCTTGCAAATCTGGACAAATCTGACTCCACTGTGGTTGATAGTGTCCTTCAAATTTCACAAATATATATCATACTTTTATTTTTAACTAAAAATATATTGAACAGTTGTCACAATTTTCATCTAAAGATGAAAATAAAGTAAAAAAGAGAGGTATGATAGTTCCTAATTATAAAATCAATTAAATTACAAAATTTAACTGTTAAATTAGGGAGTTTATTTTTTTTAAGACTTAATGAGATATAATTGTGGGTATTCTTATTTTTGTCTCTAAATTCCCCTCCCAGGTAAAAATATCCTGATTAGCTTTAGAACTCTTATTTTGAATGACAGAGTAAAGAAAAGATTCTTTCTAGTCTAATTCATTATGCCCATTCCTGTCTATTAGATAAGATAAATCGAAATGCTTATCCTAAAAAATTATGAGAAGTAACATTTATAAAATAAATATAAATATTTGTAAGGATATATATAAATATAGACAAACATGCATGTATTAGACATGTATGTAGATGAACTGATATGAACCCTATTATAAATCTCTACGTTTAACTGAACTATACATCATATGAAGGTTGTCTAGACACAGCTGGAGTGAAATTCAACAAAATTGTTTGTGCATCAGGCTTTTCAGAGATTTCAACATGCCCTTCCCCAGCATAGTTGCATGACTTACTCCTCCATCTTGTTAAGATCTTTAATTACCTCTCTGTACCTTCTGTCAGTGCCTAGTTTAAAATTACAAATCTACCAGGGGTCCCTGGGTGGCTCAGTCAGTTAAGTGCCTGACTCCTGATTTTGGCTCAGGTCATGATCTCAGGGTTCTTGGGATGGAGCCCTGAGTCGGGCTCTGTGCTGAGAGCTTGGGATTCTCCCTCTACCTCTCTCTCTGGCCCTCCGCACTGTCTCTCTCTCAAAATAAATAAATTTAAAAAATGAAACAAAATAAAACCCACTAATATCCAAGATGTCTCTTAGTTTCCTTTCCTTGCTTTATCTCTGCAACTCCTGTAACTCTGACATAATGCTGGAAAATTTTTGAGGACAGGAAGTTTTGTTGATTTTGTTCTTTGCTGTATCCTGAATGCCTAAGAGATAGTAGGAGCTCATTAAATACGCTAAAGAAATGAAACATGGTAGTAAATTTGAGGTGTCAAGAACTATTTGAAAATCACTCTAGTCCCAGCATGGCTGACTAATGGGGCAAATCGTGATATGAATTTAAGGCAACACTGCCTTATTTCTTGGGCATCTCCCACAACTTGCACAAAACCTTCCCTTTGGGCAGGCATTGCCCTTGGACTCTCCCTGCAACTGCTTTTATTGAAATTAAAACTTGTTCTCACTAAAAGTCCGTTATCATTCATTGACAAATTGCACTGTACATGTTAATTTTGTTCCATAGAATGCATTTGCACTTTAGGCCTTATCTCATACAGTCAAAGGATTTGTTTTCTATGAAAGAAATTTCCAATAGAGACAATTAAGTTAGGCAAAATACTTTGGTTTTCCTTTTGGTTTGTTGCAATCTTGATTTTAGGTCTTCAATTCATGTTATGTAAATTTCCATCTTTTTCACCACAATTCTGCATATGGTTCATTTAAATTAACCAGAAATAGCCTTAGTACCAGTGCCTGAGGTGTGGTCAACAGTTGGCTCATTCATTGGTGTGCGCGCGCACACACACACATAGACACACACACACACACATATACTTTTTCATGGGAGGCAAGTAACTAATTCTTTGTATTTTAAATTCTTTGTAACAAATTGTAGTTTCTTTTTAAAAAGCAGACATTTTTTCCCTAAAGGTCAAAGAGTTCTTTGAAATTACATTATACCTGGATTTAGATTTTATTTTGGAAATGGTATTTGTAGATGTGAAGAAAATCAAAGAAAGAACTTTACCTCAAACACTCAGGCCATCCGTCCCCAATTTTACCCCAGGAGAGTGTTGGCTGTTTTTTTTTAGGACTGAGTTATAAATTTTATCCTATCATTTTGACATCAATGATATTGGTGTAAAATAATGATTAGGAAATAATTCATAAAAAACAAAATATGAATTCTTTTAAAATTCAATTTTTATGAACTAACCACTGGTGAAGCTATACTGTCTAATTAAACTGTTATTCCAACATTAATGTGGGATTATGAAAGCAAGGACCCAATACGTAAGTAAATCGCAGCTTTTTTATAGCAGGTAGTGACTGTGTTGTTTGAATATGTGTTTTGAGACACAACCTCTTTTGTAACCCGGTCTTTCATGTGTTGAGCAGGAGTGCTCATCATTTAGTCTGCTCTAAAGACTGTATTGTGGCAGGAATGAATCTCATTACTTGATTACAGCTTCGTGAGGAGTATAACATTTTAATTTTCTATAGGTTCTACTTCAGGTCTAAACTTGGAAGATAATATTAGCCATTCAGGATGTTTCCTATCCATTCCTATGGATGGAAATCTATGCCTCTGGGGTTGTGCAGTGGTTGACCCCCCCATTGGGGTCACAATTGTTATCTTGCTCCCTGCCTTTGCTATTACCTAAACTGGCATTTGCAGAGGGCATCTATTTACCTAAAGAATTAGGCTTTGGGACCAACCACATCCCTCCTGTATTCTTCTGGACCTACAGGGCCTCTCCTTTTCTTCCAGCTCTTTGAATGGCCTCATTAATGCACAAGACATTGCAATTGTTTTGCCTCTCTCTTGGGTCACAGGAAACTTGAAGCTTTCCCCCTGACTTACTGGATCATGTTTTGTGTCAGAACTATATGGCTAGACACCTCACTGAGCCATCCTTCTGCTCCATCTCCTGGACCATCCATGCTGGTTGAGAGGGTAGCACTAGGGTGATAGAGCTTTTCTGACCACTACGTTAAATGGTGAGGGTTAAGCACCAGTCCTCTTTGTCCTTTGGTTTTCCCAAACACATTTTTACAAAACGAATTATGTTCTCCTCTTCTCTTATTAATCTTTTAAGGAGCAGGACAATGGATCCTAAGTGTAAAACAGATATTTAGGGTGGAATTACTTTGAGTACTTGTAATTATACTTCATGATGCCATCCAAATTTTTAGAAAAGACTATTACAGAATAGGCATGTTTACATATCTAATCAGCTATCAAGTTAAGGGTCATTACTATTGAAACTGTGTTACCCTGCAATGAGATAGGTGGTATTGGGGCAGTTACTTCTGTTTGGAGCAGAGGAGAACAGAGCACATTCTTGTTCTATAGGAAGTCTTGATAGCATGGGAAAAAGCAGACTTCTCTGTGACTTATCCCAGAGTAATCTTGAAGAGTACCGAGTAGTGTCAGTTGATTTCAAAGTGAGAAAACCAACTCAGTAGGGTTCTGAGTTGTAACTGATGAGGAGTCAGGTATCCCTTAGTGTAGAGGAAAGTAGTTTCCTTAATTCCCTGTTTTCTTCAGGGCACCATTTCTAATAGTAGCCAGACTAAGATTTAGCAGGCAGATATCTTCTTTTGAAACATGAATGTTTACATTCTCATAATTTTATCCTCTTCAGGGAAGGAACAGGATTAGTGAACGCATGTCCTAGTTATTCACGTTCATCACTTTTATTCCCTAGACCCAAAATATATGAATATAGTGCTGAGGGGCTAGCAGTTTACTTTCCTTTAAAATTTAAGAGCAAAACAGAGAAAACAAAGAGTTATAGGAAAACCTGCAATTTAGTGACATTCCATAAGCAAAAGATTCAATAATACTGTTGAAATAACTTCATAGTGAATTCAAACTGAATAATCCTGGGTGGCTCATCCAGTTAAGCATCTGACTCTTGAGTTTGGCTCAGGTCATGATCTTACAGTTCGAGGACTGAGCCCCACATTGAGCTCTGTGCTGACAGCATGAAGCCTGCTTGGGATTTCTCTCTCTCCATCTCTCTGCCCCTATCCTGCTCAGACATGTGCTATGTCTCTTTCTCTCTCTCCTTCTCTCTCTCTCCAAATAAATAAACATTAAAAACAAAAACAACAAAAATCTGAATGATCCTATTCAATCAGGTAAGTCTTGTAAATGGACTCAAAGGGGTGAAAAATTGCAATGTCTTTGTCAAAATTTAAGTTGGCTAAGATACAAGATAGATGAACACAGGGCAAGGGAAAATAAAAAGAGAGGGAAGCAAGAGACTCAACTATAGAGAACATACTGAGGCTTGGTGGAGGGAGGTGGGTGGAGGATGGACTAAATGGGTGATGGATATTAAGAAGGACACTTGTTGGGATGAGCACTGGGTGTTATATGTAAATCATGAATCACTAAATTCTACACCCAAAACCAATTTTACTATATTTGTTAACTAACTAGAATGTAAATAAAAACTTGAAAAGAAGTTGAGGTGTATAGTATTATCACACTATTAAAATTTATGTTCACATTTAAATCAATTCCATTTCTATGAAAGGAGAATCAGGATAATTTAGAATATAAAATTAAATCACATTGCCAAAGAACTCTTTCTGTATGGTTTGGAATGAATACACCAAACATCTAGCCTTTTTTTAAAAAATTATTTTGCATACAGTAAATGCTAAATAAATGCTTGAATCACTTTAGAAAACCATCTCTCCTCATATCCGTAAGTGCCCACAAATTATTTCTTCCTGAAGGATTTTAGATGAGTCTGTGAGGACATACTATCCTTAACAATAGAATTTATTGGTTTAAAACATGTCAATGTAGTAATATGATAAATAAAATTATGTAATCTGCAAATATCTGGCAGAGAGCTACATAAATAGTTAAACATTAGTTTGTCTGAAAGTTACATGAATAGAAACAAGAAAGTGTGTAATGAGATCAGGAAGCTTCTAAGCATCTGAAAATAAAGGTGCTGCCACAGAGACGAAAAAAATTTTTGAAAATGCAGTCTGATGACATCAAAGGAGGTATTTACTTCTTCATTTTGGGGTTCCCAGTTTTTACTGTTCCCATTTAGAGGCTACACAGTAGCTCCTATCATCTACTTAAAACCTAAATGTTCATCCTGTGAAAATAAATATCTGAATTATGCTATTGTAGGGAAATTTATATATAAATCAACATAATACTGACTTCAATAGCAAAAGAATAGTTACTGAATCATTAATTGTAGCCATGAAAAATCTAGGCATTGATAATAGTACCCTTTTCTTTACTTATATAATTGTTAAAATAAGCTCTATTCAGAAATGCAAATTATTTTTCAATGCAAATACAAAGCAAATGTAGATGTTTTTCCAATGTATCAATGCTTTTTTAATATAGCAGAAATAAAGATGTTATGTATAATATTATAATGATATATTTTGTGACAATGTTACATGAACACTTCTTAGTGAAATTGATGAAAACATGCATGCTATTAAAAATCAACTTAAAAAAACAAGCTAAACTTAAAAAAATGTTATAGTTGTGACATATAACCACTAGGATATTTCTAGAAGTGGTATCATACTTAACACCCAACTTTGCCTTTTTTCACTTTCACACTTATAATCTTGTGTTCTGCCATGATCAAACAGTGTGCCCAAGGCTACTGCTTCTCTGAGATGGTATTTCTGGAAATGACCTTATAATACTATCAGAAATACTGCTGCCAACTTTGATAATAGTGGGCACAGAAAGGTCTAGGACTTTATTGTAGAGACAAGGCAAAACTACCAGAAAATGTTAAAATTTAGAGTCTCTGAAGTTTTACCCCCCCAAAAAACGTACACACAGTCACATACATGACTTCAAAAAAACTAACTTCCAGAGGTCAAGTTTGTATTATATATATGACAGTACAATTTGTTGAATGATGTAAAAAGTTCTCTATGCCTTGTATGTGCCTCAGGTACTCAGAACCCAGAAGTTTCTCTGGAAATTTAAGACCAATAATCCACCAATATTGATATTTTGGGGTATCTGCATTATAATTTTTTTTTCAGTGCATGATTTCTGAAGGGCACCATAAATGCTTCTGAATTCTTTCTTAAAGTTTATGGATAAACTGAATGGTTGAAAATATCTTAAAAGTTGGTGAGTCAACTAGAGAGAACCTGGTGAAGAATGTTCATCTACTCAACATTTTCCATAACCAACCTTAAGTCAAAAATTTGAAAAAGCAAACACAATAGCTATTTGAGTCATTCTTCAGCGTGTCAATCAGTGATAGAAGAAACCAATGCCAATAAAGGACCCAAGATTAGTTGAGATTTCACTGAAACATTTGGATTATAACAAATCCTTCAGGCTTAAATTAGGTAACAGTAACTGTCCCTTTCCATCATGGATTTAGACTACACGTTCCTTTATAGCAGGCATTTTATTTTCTTAATGATTACATCCCTGGCATCTAAGACACAGACATTCGATTCATATCAACTGAATTGATGAATGAGTGAATGAGTGAATGATTGAAGAAAGCAATTGAAATACTTTTTCAGCACGTCATCAAATTATAAGTACTTTACAGTTCTGCCTAGCAAAGCACGTTCTACTATAGAACATAATGTGAGAATAGAATGGGTAAAGATATAATAAATGGGATATTTGTTAAGAGATGCTCATTCAAAACAAATCTTTGCCTGAGAGGCAAATATGAGTCAAATTAGTTTTATCTTTTCACAGTGTTATAATTCAGATGTTGACTCTCAAGTGTTTCATTCTATTAAGGGAGCCCTCTTTATTTTTCTTAATCTTGCTGTAAATTTATATTGAAATTAAATAGTATACTTTTATTGAAAAAAACTCTTGAGTAGAAAGCTATTGTGTGGATATTTTAGTAAAAGAGTGAAGAAATCTGTGCTTGATTATTTATTTGTAGCTCTGTTAAATTATGTTAAAATAAAGCAAGTAAGCCCACATAACTAGGCCTTAAAGATTACATGATTTTTATTTTTAGAGGAAAAACCCCTCATAAACCACAGTCCAATTATTCAATTTTGCTTACTAATTATGGAAACTTCTCATTTCTTGGCCTCAAGCAGTAGATGATACATCTCTGAAGGGTGACACAAAATCTGTCACCATCTATGGCTCATTTTATTCAATGTAAATATTTTTGGAAAACAAAATAAATAGTTTAGAAATTCCTACATTCAGTATGGTTGATATATGCATCATTTCTGATATGTGAGCCTTCGTTCATACTGTCCTTTGGATAAGGTTGTGGGCTGTGCTTTTTCTCCCCTAGGACAGTGAAAAACACAGAAAGGCATCAGTTGGAACATAATTATAAACATGTTTTCTCATAATAAAAGCTGGTGTTTAAGCTATCAATAAAATTAGAATTAAATTGGGCCAATAGCTCATATTTTTAGAACCATCATGTGAGAAATTGTATCTCTTTCTTTCCTACATGGCACAAAAGGAATATTGCAGCATAACAAGTTGATATAAAGCTCCTTCTATGCTTTCTCAAGTGTCCTCTGAAGCAGCTCAAAATTCAGAGCCAAATTAGAATCTTCAAAAAAATGTTTTAAATGTTTAAGATTATAGAGAGGATTGATGAGACCGTGTGTATGGAATTTTCTATGCATTCATAGAATCCTGTACTAACTAGAAGTGTTAAAACTTCAAACAAGTTTCATAGCAAACATCACTTATAGGATGTGGAGCTCACACAGTTATTTGATTGGAGATAAAGACTTGAGGAAGTGTTTTCACTTTAACTTAAATACTAACCTAGGAAGACTGGCCCTATATTTATGGAGTAGTTATTCTTGCCATTTTGAATTTTTTCAGAAGTCCTCACTGCATTGTTTTAAGAGCTTTATGAGAAGTTAGGAGCTTGCTAACTTAGGTCTTGAGAATATATTCGTGTACTCTAAACGCACTTTTCGTGAAATCATACTTTTTATTTAACTATGTAGACTACTTAACAAGTATGAATTTAAAAGAAACTGATGATAGTGATTCCTTGTTTATTGTTATTGGTGGATAATATTGAAAACAATTTAAAATAAGTAAATTACTAGAATTTTTATCACCCTTCACGTCATGTATTACTTAAAAAAACAAAACGAAACAAAACATTATTTTTAACTTTTTGAGGAACCTCCGTAATGTGTTCCAGAGTGGCTGCACCAGTTTGCATTCCACCAACAGTGCAAGAGGGTTCCTCTTTCTCCATATCCTCGCCAATACCTGCTGTTTCTTGTGTTGTTGATTTTAGCCATTATGACAGGTGTGAGGTGATATCTGATTGTAGTTTTGATTTGTATTCCCTGGTGATGAGTGATGTTGAGCGTCTTTTCCTGTGTCTGTTGATGATATGGATGTCTTCTTTGGAAAAATGTTGATTCATGTCTTCTACCCATTTTTTAACTGGATTATTTGGTTATTATGGGTGGTGAGCTTGCTAAATTCTTTATAGATTTTGGATACTAACCCTTTATCAGCTATCTCATTTGCAAATAACTTCTCTCACTCCTTAGGTTGTCTTTTAGTTTCATTAATTGTTTCCTTCACTGTGCAGAAGCTTTTTTATTTTGATGTAGTATCAGTAGTTTATTTTTGCTTTTGTTTCCTGTGCCTCAGGAGATGTATGTATCTAGTAAGAAATTATCATGGCCATTGTCAAAGAGGTTCCTGCCTGTGTTCTCTTCCAGGATTTTTATGATTTCATGTCTCACATTTAGGTGTTTAATCCATCTTAAATATTATATGTATGTTAACTAGCTGGAATTTAAATGAAAAATTTAAAAACCATTTAATTATTTTGTGAAATCAAGGTGGGGAATATTTTGAGAATCGTGTTTAACTTGAAACAATAAATAATTTAAAAGATATAAATGTGAGACAAAATTAATAATATTTAATTAAAAGTCAGAAACAACTTCCTGACTGGGCATTTTTAAAAGAAGAATCATATATAAATATTTACAAG
This sequence comes from Panthera onca, assembly GCF_046562875.1. NCBI lineage: Eukaryota > Metazoa > Chordata > Mammalia > Carnivora > Felidae > Panthera > Panthera onca. Next base: position 84,479,701 of record NC_138339.1, read on the forward strand.
TTTAGATATTACTAAAGAGAGGACCTGGATAAATACCAGTCTAATAATGTGTTGCCTTATAATGATGTATTCTACAATACAGCAATAGAAGAGATTCAAGGGCTAGAATATTAACTTGTCAGATCCCATGTTTTGTAGAGTATAAACTACAATGCTTATGTAAGTAAGTATATTAAGCATCAAAATGACTAGACAAATCTTAAATAAAGGGTTATATATATGTGAATGAAGTCAATATAATTCTGCCTACTGCATGTTAGTTGAATTGGATGTTGAATGTTTTAACTTTAGGGAATATTTTAGACCATTTCAAGTCTTATAAAACTGATAGAACATCAGCTAGATTTCCTGTATATAATTTCCCTTGTTAAATATAAAAAATATAAATATAAATATAAATATAAATATAAATATAAATATAAATATTTTTTTCAGGATAAACAAAAGTTATTGAGCTGGAGGTGTCATGATAGGGGAAAGATCATACTATTAATATCAGCTGGATTATAAAATAAATGGGTACACATGGATACATCTCAGTGTCTTGTTATTTTTGTGCCTTGACTTCGTTTTATCTGTAGCATCTGTTACTACATAACATATTCTCTTTCCTCTCACTAGACCGTGTACTTTGTGAAAATAAGAACCCCATCTTGTTTGTTCATTTCTGGATCCTCAGAACCTGGTATGTAGTAGGATTTGAAAAATATTTGTGGAATGAAATAATTGACATTAAAATTTATATAGATGCATTTATCAAAACATCTATGGTCTTACATAAATAGAAAAGATAGTGACACATATTACTTCCAATGTTTGCCATAGTATTTCTCCCTTATGGTTCCTCTTGTTAGTTTATATTTATTGGTATATGTGGATGACTTCATAGATCTTTTCATTTTTTGTTGTTGTTTTCTTTTTTTTTTTGCATTTATAAAATACTTTAATCTTTCTTTTTTTTAATATGAAATTTATTGTCAAATTGGTTTCCATACAACACCCAGTGCTCATCCCAAAAGGTGCCCTCCTCAATACCCATCACCCACCCTCCCCGCCCTCCCACCCCCCCCATCAACCCTCAGTTTGTTCTCAGTTTTTAAGAGTCTCTTATGCTTTGGCTCTCTCGCTCTCTAACCTTTTTTTTTTTTTTTTTTCCTTCTTCCCCTCCCCCATGGACTTCTGTTAAGTTTCTCAGGATCCACATAAGAGTGAAAACATATGGTATCTGTCTTAGATCTTTTCAAAGAAAACATAGATATTAGGAAACTCACAGAACATTAAATTTATAACTAGCTATTTAAAGACTAGAGTAGGGAACAAGAAAAGATATCCCAAGCTAAAAGGAATGTGTTTTATTTTCCACTGAATTTTAGTTAGCTAATAATAATTTATGAACAAAATTATAGACTCATCTCTAGGGTATGCGGTTCCTGGGTGTGGTGGTTCTATAAAGAGCAGCAGAATGACTTTCTTTTCAATATGCAGTCAAGGATTACCTTTAGTCTAGGTATTTCAATGAAGAATAAAATAATTCTTTAGTTTTGAAGAGGAAAGAGAAATGGTTAAAGAGACAGGCAGGTTTGGGACACTAGGTGATAAAATTTACTTTGATTTAAAAACTTACACAAAAAACATTTTCATGATTTTAGCTCACTACTGCATCATTGATATTTAACACTTATTTATAAACAACCAAAGACTACATACTAATAAATATATTTCTGATAGATGAATTTCTTTTACCTTTTGGTATAATCATGTATTATTTGCGAGTATTTCAGATGCCATAAGATAATTTTTTTAAACCTTGTGAATTTGTTTTATGGATGAGACTAAAATCACATATTCTAATCTCACTTCATTTAATAATTTAAAACAAACTTCTGCTCCTCAGAACATATGGGTTCCTTAAGAATTCCTCAAGAATTGGTTTCACAAAATAGATAACTTAGGTAACAAATAGTGGGTCATATTGATTTTATTGTATGAGAGTTTTCAGTTTCTTAGAATTATGCTCCAGTTAAAGAACTTTGAAAGTACCCACAAAATGAAACAACACAGTTTTATAAAACATAAAGTTTTAATTAATGTTCTATGGAAAAGACATTAGGCTATTTTTTTCCACTAAATTTACCTAATTCTTTACATTGAATTAATCAGGATTAATCAGATATTTTTGTGTCATGAAATATTTCCAGAATTATACATTGGAGGTAATGATAATCCTGGAAGTAGACATGGAATTCTGTGTTTTATAATGATATTTAGCATTAAAAATTGAAGTGGTAATTATTAGCTCTTTCCTTCAATTGCCTGAGCATCTAGACTAAAAGTGACATTTTTACCATAGTTATTTTGACAAATAACTCAATTCTTTTATTCATTTTGAACATAATTTTTACATAAGCAAATTTCTAAAACTTTCGGAGCCATAATTCAATTGTAATTTACTGGAGAGAGATGTCATTTTAGAATAGACATTCTCATGTTGCATCCATTTATTCATAACTTTTCAATCCCCCACATGGCTAATATCCTTGTTCTAGATTATTTTTCTTCTTGTCCTTTATAAGTGAACTGGACATCTATGGAACTCAAGCTTACACCCCTTTTGTCAACACACACGTTCTAGCTTAAAATATCTGTATGAGATCTTTAATTCCCTGATCATTATTATTATTATTTGTTTGGAGATTGTTTTTATCACACTTAGACTTAATATTCCATACATAGCTACTTGGGCATCAATTTCAACCTTTAGAACTGTTAGCAGAAATACATAGGTCTTTGAAAACATGGGAAGCATTAAAGCAATGGGGACATTCTGGGCTGATATTTTAGTATTTGCCACAAATTTAGCTGGCAGTTACTTTAATTAAAAAAAAAAAAAAAGCTAGAGTAGAAAGTTATTCACCGGGAGGTAAGTGAAGACCACCAGGAATCGGCTAATAACTTATTCTTACATTAGACTGAACCTAGGTCAAAAAGGTAAGCATCTAGCTATTACACAGCCAACTTTATATCATTCAAGTCAAGCTTGAAAAAGCAGGTTTCAGATGTTGACTTTTGCTTTCCCCTGATATATGTGATCTTTGGAGGAGAAAAGGACAGCTTTAGGCTCTTGGTGCTGGCATTTTCATGTCTTTCTCAATACCGCAACCATGCTGTGTCCTTTGGAGATGTTCTTTTACTGGACTGCTCCCCAATGAAACTGGGTCTTGAAGTGTCAATGGTATCAAGAGAGATCATAGGATACCCCTCTAAATCTGCCTCTGGTTGATGTCAGTCCTGCTAGCCCTGTGGATTCTGGTCATAGCTGCCAACTTTCTCTTTGAAACTTCTTCCTTTTCATTATGTTTAGGTGCCTCTCAAGTCACCGAGCTTTGGTCCAGACTCAAAATCAAATTTCTTTTTTCTCGTCTCTCCCTGACTGATCTCAGAGATATTACAAAGCACATTAAATCTCCAAAGAGAGACAGCACTTAAAAGTGCTATTTCACTTTTGTGTTAACTCACAAAAGTCAGTATCTCTGACTGATCACCTATGAAAGAACCCTTAAAAAGAACAGTATCACATTAAAAATTTTTTAAAGCATTTTAAACTGCTCTTTGGGGTCTATCTTCTTTTAGACACTTCCACCTGATATAATGGTGGGGGTCGGTGGGTGGAAACTTGGTCTAAAAAATAATGATTAGCAAATTTAGGAAATTCTTTAAGTTTGGCTGGATACTTTTTGCTTTGTCAGAACTGTCAGTGCGTGCATTTCACCCTTCATTTGACCAGGTCCAATTACTTTATAAGAGTTTCTGTTTTTGAAAAACTGATTTCTTTTGTTGTTTTTTTGTCTCCAACAAAAGAAGTCATGGTAATACTAAAGGTAGACACAGAATTCTTTTTTTGTAAATGTAAAATTAAGAGTATTAATTTATAACAGTTATACCATCTTGAAAAATGTTAAGAAAACTAAAAATTACATGATGGTGAGATTTTATCGAAGAATGGGAGTCAGGTTAATCAGCTTGGCCAGAACATGGAAATGATCTAATAGTTGTTATAACTTACTTTGCTCTCAAAGAAGAAGATATTAACTTGAACATATTACCAAGAGGACTGAACATCTTGCCGAGTAGATAGAGCAAAGCTCAGAAAAATTAAGCTGGTCCAACCTTTCCAAAATCGTTTTTTTTTAAATACTTATATGTAAAAGTGGAATCTATAAGGCTTTAACTAGATCTTATGGCACAGCGTGAAATACCAAGCAAAGGTACGAGATTAACAATCGTTTTTATTATGTCAAGGGAAAAACAATAATTCTCAGTCTCACATACCAGTAAGAATTGTCCATTTATATGTGGAATCTAAAATAAACAAAGCAAACCAACAAAGGGACACCTTGTAGAAAAAGAGATCACACCTGCGACCACCAGAAGCAGGGAGTGGAGGAAGGAGGAAGGGAAGGAAGGTCGTGAAAGGCACAAACTTCCACTAATAAGATAAATTAGTACCAAGGATGGAATGAGCAACATGATGATTCTGGTTACCACTGCTCTTTGATATACCTGAAAGTTGGTAAGAGAGTAAATCCTAGGAGTTTTCATTCCAAGGAGAAAATCCCGCCCCTGCCCAATTTCTTGTATCTATATAAGATGATAGATGTTAACTTCCTGTGCTAATCGGTTTATAATATATATAAGTGAAATGTGTATGCTATATACTTGAAACTTATTCAGTAATGTATGTCAGTTGTAGCTCAATAAAACTGGGAAAAATTTTTGCTGAACTAAATTGGATAGAGTGCACCTGACATTACTTTTCTCTGCAATTTGATTGCTGTAGTCCGAGGTTGCTCCACTAGACACTGGGACTGACTCTCCAAATAAAGTGTTAGATGAATTCTTGATCTACCCAGTGAGTAATATTAGAAGCTTTTTGAAGAGTGCAACTGTCTTATACTCTTTGGGCTTATATTTTATATCAGAAATCCATCAGATATTACATCTACATAAACTCAGTTGATAGCTTCTGTAAAGGAATTTCATGTAGAAATGCATGGAATGTGAGAAAATGTTTGTTTTTGTAAATAAATGATAGGAAATCAGATGTTTGATCTGTGTTGTCATGTGGGATCCATGAGCATATATATGAAACCATATGTTTGGTGTCTAGAATTAGGACTATGATTATAGGTGCTCAATAAATATTTGCTGAATGCTTGAATAAGAAAAAAAAAATCATAAAGGGCTGGGAAGTCACATATAGGTTTGACTTCCATAGAGTGTTTCTTATGACTGAAATTTCCCAAACTAGGCATGAGAATTTTAGGAACATTTATTTGATTTTAATTTTTGCAAATGGTGTGTATGTGTGTGTGTGTATGTGTGATCTTCATTTTCTTATCTTTGTAAAGTGAACCTACTAAGAGGAGGAGGTCTAGAAACCAAATTTTGAAGTACCTGGTACATTTAATGTGAAAAATCGCTACAAAGTATGATTTCCCCTCAACTAAGATTTTACCTATTGTCTTCCACATGGGAAAAGCAAACTATTAACTACAAAATATTCTTTCTTCGGTAGTTTTTATTACTGGCATCAAATTGATATTTCTTTTTCTTCCCCCTTGGGTTTTAAGCAACTGCTAGAACCCTTTATATCTTAAACCTTGAGGCAAATTGCATATAAGTATTTATATCCTGAAGAATAACTTTCAAACTTTTTGTACTTTTGGATGGAAGAGATACTACATGTGAATCTAAGAACACTCTTGGAACTTACTAAGTTCTCATACATTGATATAGTACGAGGGTTTAGTTTATGATTCGATTTGCTCCAAGTCAGAGCATTTGACATTTTGATTTCAGATTTTACAAGTGTTGTTACAAATTCTACTTTCTAGCTTGTTCATTTGCACTACTTTTTTTAAGTGAACAGGAGTGCACATCATTGACAGATTTTCCACATTTTGAGATAAGGTAAATTCAAAATCAAACTTAAATCTATATTCTTAATTTTTTAAAATCTATCGGGAGAGAGCACAATGGAGCACAAGCATTAGTATATCATATTGTAGACCAATTATAAATCGGTGCCCATTAAATAAATAGTTAACATCATTGGACAAATAATTTAAAAGGCTTATAAATGCAAAAGGAATGCTTATCTAGTATGCTATTTAAAACTTAGAGGTGACTTGTATGATGACCATAATGTCAGAGGAAGATAGAAATAGCTGTCACATAAACTTATATAATTCCTAACTGGCAGACTGTTTGCTAAGTCCTCAATTTGAAAGAGTCATAAAATTAGATGTATTCTTATAATGTTGTCCTCTTGGTTTTTCTAAAAGGGAATATACCGACATACCATCTAATAGTCTTCTTAAATATTTTACATTGTATGTGTATTTTAAGTTTTGAAAAAGTAATAGTTACTTTTTTCAGATATATTGAGTGAACTAATGCGAACTTATGTTTCTAGCAAAAGAGCTGTCTTCACTAAAATTAGCGTGGTAATAGCCAACATTTTTTGAGCAAATGTTACGCGTTAGATACTGCTTTATGCATCCACAGGTATAAACTTATTTAATACTTACAACAGTTCTGTGGGGTAAATACCATCATAAGATCATTTTGAACCTAAGGAAGTTGAGGTATAAAGTTGTAGAGAAAATTCCCACGGTTACACAGCTCCTATAGGTTGGATTCAAAACCAATGCCCTTAATCAATGATTTATATTACCTATAAAATATTTGCAGGACTTCTCATCTCTGTCCTGATCTGTATGGCTTTAGTTGGCGTTGCTTTTCCGGAGGACAAACATTAAGATGAAACCGAAAATTTAGTTTATCATTTGGGATTTCTATTATTTTCTTATTACAAGATACAGGAAAATGTAAAGTCATTTCATAATTTTCTTGTTGTTTTTTGTGGTTTATTTAATTGCATCGAGATTTTTGGTCCTACACTGACCTAACTTAACAACTTAAATGGAGGCAAGCATACCCGAGAGAGGAGAGAAAGATTGATTGTACACACCTCATGACTACATGTATCTGTTCCCTAAAAAGTTGGTTTAAAGAAATGAAAATCCCAAATCTTAAGATATCTCTTAAAAACATTATAAGACATTTCAGTTGAAAAGCTATGTTAAAACATGAAAATTTGGGGTTATCAAATTATTACTTAGATTCTTAATAGTCACTGTCACAGATGCATAGTGTGACACACACTATAAGATCAAAAGGAAAAAAAAAAAGCATTGTTTCATTATTTCCGTTTCGAAATCTACAAAGGAAGAAGTTGGGCTTGATGGGAGCTGAAGATGAACATCAGCTGTAGAGGGGAAAAGTGCTGAAATAAACAGAAGTTTTTTATCAGGTAGTGCATTAAGTTTCATGCAATAAACTAATTAACTAAAAAAAAAAAAAAAAGCAATTTACACAGATGCCCCGTCAAACACTACAGGGGAAGCACAGATGGGGCACTATCAAGTAGCATAATGCTCCAGTACTCATTTATAAAATCTGCATAATTCTTCCAAACATCTGAAGCCCTGTAAAGAAACACATGCTAAATTTAAAAAAAATATATATTGCTCTAAATTCAAACACTCTTTTACATACTGCAATATATTTGAGTGGGTGAAGTTCTATTTGTGGGTAGTATTTGCCTCACATGCAGTAAAGTTTGGAGATGGAAACAAATGTACAGATACAGGGAATTCCCTGGAATAAGCAATATATCTGCCCGGTACCACAACACACACTGTTTTCAGCAGTCGTGCTCTACCTGGTTGAATCATTATAGGATATCTTGAGGAGTTGAGCCATTCACTTGTTCGAAGACAGGTGTAAAATTCAGGAAATTTTATCTATGCTGTAGGAGAGATTTATTTTCTCCTTTTAAATGATATTGTTTTTCAGGCTTCAAAAGCCCATTTTATTTAATTCATATGGATGTTCCTTGTGTTATAATGCCTTTTGGACTGATGTTCAAAGCGAAAGCACCTAAATTTAATAATCACTGCTAAGTGCACCCGTGCATTTTCCTCTAATGATATTAGTGAGCAAATTTATATTGTTTTGCTTTATGCTTATCTTTTAAGGGTGTATTTTTGAAAATGACTCTAGTGCCCTGAGCGGTGTGTGGACCAAACATTAACTAAGTGCCTGACTCTTGTTTCTCTGACTTATGCCTTATCTTTTCTATGAAGATTCTTGATAGTCCTTTATGATTTTCTCGTTTTGCTTTTTTATTTTCACAATGGTGTAAGCCAACACATAAAATGCGAGAAGTGAAGTTTTGGGTTAAGGTTGGGGGCAGGGCACGAAAGCCTCTGTAAGCATTGTTTTCTTTTCCCCCCAATCTCTCTGCTACCTCTATTATAAAACATACAATATGCAATCTCATTGCCTTTGACCTTATTGGTTTCTCTTTCGCATGGGCACTAATAATTAATACAGAGCCACTGAGTGATACGAATATATTCTCTGTTGCATTGTCGAACATGCTAAATAATTTAAAACGCACAGAAGACTCTCTAATGCTTGGTGGGGGAGGTAAAACCATACCCATTTGGAAGGGGCAGGGGGTTGGGGGGTCTTTGCTTTTTTGTTTCTATTGAATGCTTTTCGGCTGTACAGCTGGAAAGGGCATTCCTATAGGACTTTAAAGGCAAAGTAGAAAAATGACATAAAAGCCTTGCTTGGATTTGATTGATGCACTCTCATATTTGAAGTTCACTCAGAGCTTTGTGCTAGAAGGCCTGGGTCACTCTATCCAGCACTCTAATGAGACTGTGTGTGAACACTTCCAGCTTTGTGGGCCTTGCTTTAATCAGAGATTGGAAAACACTCCTGACTGATAGGCTCCAGAATCAGATCTAAACAGAAAATAACATGCTCGATTTGGCCTCTGAAGGTGGGTTGAGCAAATCTTTGTGATGTATTGGAGCATTTGCTGAGTGCAAGTGCACGTGGGGTGGTTCCTATTTCTGTCGGCAAATACAAATTTTTCACTCAGCAGGCGTAATCAGAGCTAACTCGAGAGGAGAAATAACAAAAACTCAACAGCCCTTAGCAACTCAGCATGGCATAGAGGGATTTAAGACTTTAGCATTTTATCTCCATCAGTATGAAAATGTATGAGGAAATCTGAACTTTGAAAGTACAAATAAACACATTTAACACATTGCAAGCCACTGAAACCACTGGCTCTAGCTGGGCACTTTTAATTCTCCTTCTTTTGTTTAATCAATTGTTTATCAATTTCACTTAGGATTTTCAACTCTCGTAAAACTTCTTTCCTAATTTGCACCGCGATAGTTTGGATGAGCAAGGAATAATGCAAGTAGTACCTCCTAATGAGTTACTGGTGCTTAGTGATAATCTGACGTTTAAAATGTTGTGCTAGATGCCAAAAGAGAGTGTCATTCACTGAGAGGCAGAAATTATCCTCATGTGTCATGAGAGATACTAGAAATCCCTGACAGTCACCATTCAAAGTCACCAGGGTCAGAGGTGCTTTTAGAACTCAGTTATAGAACTTATAATTGTTTAAAAATAATGCAATCATGAAAATAACCACAAAGGGTGCATACTCGATGACTTGTTTACACAATTTTGATACAAATTCTCATTATTTTGTGATTTTCTTATCTTTGTTAATGTCATTTCTTGGAAGCAGTGATATAGCAGAACTTATATCAACGTTTAATATTGAACCTTATGTGCCTTTGAAATCATGTCTGATATATGAGATCTTTCTTAGATAATGTTGATCTCAATCAACATTCTAATTACCAATGTTGCCCAAGCATTGATGGTGCTAAAGTTCTACCAGAAAAGTAGTCATGTGTTTTATTATCCGAAGTTAGACACTTCTAAAATGAAAGAGCTCTATTATTAATGAGGCCAAGGGAACAAGTATACAACGGACCATACTGGGAAAACCAGGATGTATGGCACCTTACCTCCAGGAAACTTCTTACCTATAGGCCAACTCCTACAGGAAACTTTGTTTGAGTGATGTTAAATTCTTCTTGGTAAATCTTAGAAGAATAATTTTTCCATAATGAAAATTTTACGTTTCATTTTTCTTTGTGTACCTAGTCTTGAGTCAATTGGGTTTCCAACAGCACTCTAAAGATACTTGATTCCACATTTTATAGATTCGTTAGCACTTAAGATTTTAGATATAGTCTTGTTTGAAAATTCTAAGGAAATGTTAGCAAGTGGCAAATACATGCTACATTACTTTTAATTACTATTCAGTCTAACTCCTGGAAGGACCAGAGTGATATAAGTGGTTAAAGGGATATTTTTTCTCTGACTTCAAGACAATGAAAACATCATCTTCATCATAGAAGTGGGCATTAGACATCCAAATGAAGAGTGGGAAATTAACCTAATTCCATAGAACACAACCTGACTTGTTTTTTTTCAAGTTTATTTATTATTTTGAGAGACAGAGAGCACAAATGGGAGAAGGGCAGAGAGAGAGGGGGAGAGAGAATCTCAAGAAGGCTCCAAACCGTCAGTACAGAGCCCAATGTGAGGCTTGAACACACTAACAGCAAGATCACAACCTGAGCTGAAATCAAGAGTTGGATGCTTTATTGACTGAGCTCCTGAGGAGCCCCACACATCCTGACTTATGTTCTAACCTCAATCTACCTTTTTCCTTAACCACTGGGGGTGTCTATTATGAACCCAAAGAAATTGCCAGATCAAAGGATTCTACCCCCATAAAGGAGCCAAGGATGTACTGATGTCACAATTGTAAATTCTGGCATCAAATATTCTAGGAAAATCTTTACTTTCACTACTGCCTAGATACCCTCACCTACTCCCTGGGTCTGTTTTTCAGAATGCAAATGAATTCCTTGGCTTAGACTAAACTGCCCTCTTTCTCTCTCTCTCTTTCTCTCTCTCTCTCTCTCTCTCTCTCTCTCTCTCTCTCTGCAGCGGTGTTTAAAAATAATAAACCTGAAACAAGAGAATCTTGTAAACCATCTAATCCCTTTGGCTTTCTTATTGTACAATTTGCGTAAATATTTGCATGCATATGATAAAATAGTTTGTTGAATGAGTAAATAAATAGAACTAAATTAAAAGGTTAATGCAAACATTTCTATATATACCTAAATGAATAATTATACAAACACGTTTTTAAATATTTTACTATTTCTTCCTAAAGAACGTTTAAAACTTTTTTATTTATTTTTGAGAGAGAGAGACAGAGAGACAGAGAGAGAGAGAGAGAGAGAGAGAATCTAAAGCAGGCTCCAGGCTCTGAGCCGTCAACACAGAGTCCAATGTGGGGCTCAAACCCACAAACCAAGGGATCATGAGCCGAAGTCGGATGCTTAACTTACTGAAGCACCCAGGCACCCCATAAATAACTTTTTAAATTCAAATTGTCATTTATTCTAAAGTTGGAAAAAAGATTATAAGTTATTAAGTACACTTGCTGCAGTTCACTAGTTGGCAAGTATCTATGATTCTACATATGCCACAGTTGTTCTTATTTTTGGACTTTTTTGTTTTAAATAATTTTATGTAAAGTGTATGTAATTTCCTTGTAACTTGGAAAGAGTTAGTAAAATGAAAATGGTTACCAAAGAATCATGCTGTCAATAAAATGAGGAAAATTTGATTACGTGTTGAGATATCATGGTATTTAAGATTATAGAAGGTATATAGATGGGTAGACTTGTTTCTGTCATGTGCTTTTTTATGGTATAATTTCAGTATATTTGGGGTTGTTGTCATGTGACATAAATGCTTTAAAAGTAGCAGGCAATAATCTGGTACGATTATTTTTGGTATAATATTATAATATTGTTTATATCCTTAACTACTCCTTTTTTCTTTTCTCTACCTCTAATCTAAGACTAATTTCTGTCCACTCTACTTTCTAAATAGCTGTCAGATAGAGCTGCTTCTCTCTGAATGCCTGTCACTGATTTCCATAGTCTCCTACATGAACCGCTTGCCTCCAGCTTTGTCACTTTTCAATCCATTCTCCACATTGTGAGGATAAGCTTTCTAAAATTCAAATTTTTGACCATTCCCTGCTTACAGCTCTTTGAAAGCTCTCCACTACTCGGAGATAAAGCTAAACTCTTAAAGTTACTGACAACTTCCTCTCCACCATGGTCCTTGCTGACCTATCACTCACACCATTCTGTCGTTCCTCCAGTGCGCACCCCTGCTCATTTTCCCCCAAAACTCTTTCTTTTTAATGCCTTCCCTTTTCCTTCTACATTAATTTAATTATTTCCATCTTTGAGGCTTGTTTTGCCACTCCTCCTGAAAACTTTCCATGATTTTTGAAGTCTGGATAAGGTGTTCCTCTTTTGTGTGCCAGTAGTAACCTACCCTTGATTTATGATACTCATCCATTTATTTATTTGAACTCCTGCTGCATTGTAAGTTTCATAATGTTATTCACCTTTCTTTTCTTGTTCACAATAATAAACCAGGTTTAAGCGTAGTATCTGGTACATAGTAGGTGTTCAGCATTTGTTTGTTTATTTAATATGTGAGGCATCAGCCTCTATGAGAGCAAATTGATATTAAAGACATATACATTTCCATCTTGTTAACCACACTTCCTTACACACTTCTAGGTAGAGATCTGGCTTCAAATACATGAAGTGATTTATAAACAAATTCATTATTTGATTTTGAGTGTTGAGCCACCCATTCTTGTTATTTGTCTCCTTTATAAATATATTCTTACCTCTTTCTCACTTTCTCTCTCTGTCTCTTTCTCTCTTTGTCTCTGTCTCTGTCTCTCTGGTCCTGGCTGTGTTTCACAGTAAAACGAGTCACCAGTGAGTCACAGAACAAACAGTACGCTTTTTCCATGAAATGTTGAGAATAAATTCCAAAGTCTTTGAAAGAAGAATGTTGACATGGATTCTCACCCCATGTTGGTAGTCATTAACAGGTACATTTTCATTAATGCAGACTTCTCCGTAAAGAAAAAAAACATACTTCATGTAAGTTTATTGCTACTTCACTGTGAAGTGAATGTATACTCACCTAGCTATTAATTTTCTTTTACACCATTTTTAAGACCAGACAGCATTCTTTTTCTTCTCCCTCTCACACTTCTGGGTCTGAATCTTATGTGTCTGAACAATGGTTAGACATTTAACGTTGTTAACATTTAACGTTAGTGATTTGATTGTAATGTTTTCCTCTCTGCAACTGTGACGTGATAAAGTTTATAATAGGAAAATACTTAATATATAATAAATAAATTTCTTCCTTTTTATTTGAATTATTTTCAAATTCCTAAAATAAAGTGGAAATGGAAGAAATGAAACAGGAATAAATCTACTTATCTTAAAAAGGACGAAGTTAGAAGTAAAGAAAATCTCTAAATTCAGGTCAGTTTAAGAATTAAGAGAAAAAATCCTAAGGATTAAATAAGTTAATTGAAATATACATGAATAAATTGGCTAATATATTTAATCAGAAAGATCAAGTACCAAACATGTCCAGAGCCTTGAGACTAGTCTGGTTCATGTTGGACATACAGTTGACGCTGAACAAACACAGGAGGTGCGGCAACGCCGCCCCCGCCCCCCACAAGATAGTCAGAAGTTATGTATACCTTTTGACTCCCTAAAACTTAAATATCAGTAGCTTACTGTTGACTGGAAGCCTTATGATAACATAAGCAGTTGATTAACACATATTTAGTACGTTATATGCGGTCTATATTCTTGCAATAAAGTAAGCTAGAGAAAAGACAGTGTTACTGAGAAAATCATAAAGAAGAGAAAATACATTTGCAGTACTCTGTATATTTATTGAAAAAAAATCCACATGTAGGTGCATCCGCGCAATTCACATATGTGTTGTTCAAGGGTGGACTGTAATTTCCGAGCGTTTTATGTTTACTCACAGACCCAGTTCCCTTTCTCTTAATTTTTTATGGATTTGATGAATGGGAATGTTTCAGTAAAGTTTAATTAATATTCACATACGACTTGTCATTTTCTAACACATGACATCCTTTTTTCTGTGATGGGCACAGATGATAAGTGAAACATGTATCTTGAGTGAACAAAATGGTGCTGGTTCCCACAGTACAAGGGGGAAGCTACATTTACTCGACCAGCTCATATTCCCCTCAAAATTGCATAACTGCACGACTGTGCCCTCTGAGTTCCAGGTAAATGTGTCTACTGCATTGGCACTTACACAGTTTGCACTATTACCCGCAGGTAGAATCTCAAGGATCCATTAGAGGGCCAGACTAATAACTTTAAGATAGATTTTACTGAGTAGCCCAACAGTTGGTTTCTATCACAGGAAACAAAGAAACAGAGTTAATATACTCAACTCAACTCAAGCTCCCTCCGCTCTATTATTTAATTATATAAATACAAAATGTTTCACTACTGCCTCTGTTTGTATGAATGAAATCATACAAACTTGGGAAAAGTCAGGTGTTGATTACTTACTACAACATCTACACGGAGTTTACTTGCTGAGAACAAGTGCATCTTTCCACTTCACTTTAACTTGTGGAAATCTGACAAAATGAAACTCATTTTAACTAATGGTTTTAAAAGCGTTTTATGTTTCTTTGTACTTTTTATAAAGAATTATCAGCTTTCTTTTTTTATTTACATTTTTTAATGTTTATTTATTTTTGAGAGAGAGATAGAAACAGAGCACCAGTTGAGAAGGAGCAGAAAGAGAGGGAGGCACAGAATCCAAAGCAGGCTCCAGGCTTTGAGCTGTCAGCACAGTGACTATGGGGCTTGAACCCACCAGCTGCAAGATCATGACCTGAGTGGAAGTCAAGCTTAACCGACTGAGCCACCTAGGGCCCCCAAAATATCAGCTTTCTAGTAGCACTAATAGACATGTAATTTAAAAATGTCCCAAACTGGTTTAGTTTTCAACTAAAAGTTCAAGATGTTTCCAGAGGTCAGACTAATTGTGACTGAATCATCTCCCTCCCTCCCCTAGACCCTCCCTTTTAAAAAAGTGGCACTCTTCAGTAAATAATGTCATCATCATGATAGAAGTTGCTCATGTGGGTTGAGAATAGTTTATTACAAAGAGAACTTGATATTTGGTTGGTAAAGGAGTAGAGATTGGAATCAGAGGAAATCAATTTTGGTTTTCAGTACTTTGGTTCATGTCTTCTTAATGTTTTCTTTTTGTAAAATACAATTTGTTCTTAAAATCAGTATGCCTTATCTACCGTGTTGCACGTAAGGTGATACAGAAAAAACAAGCTAATAACAAATGAAAGAGCTGCTTTTGTTTTTTTTCTTCTAAAATTCTAAATATTCCTACTTAAATATTATGCTGGCTTTTAAGATACATTTTAAGTTCTCTCAATTTCAGGCAAATTGTGGAACGGATTTAGATTATGGTTACAAGATATAAAAATATAGAAGAGGTAAAATAGAACTTCTAATCATTCAACTACCAAGAAGTCAAACTGAAAAAAGCCATTTCCTTTCCAAAGAAAAGAATCTCAATGTTTTTAAATCAAGGAGGAAAAAAAAGCAAAGGTCTAACTGCCATGTAAACTCATTTTAAATGTCATGTCTTATTAGAACCTAATGATCAGAATGCCTATTTCCCCCTTTTGCTTGAGCTATCAAATTTGTCAAAATTTTATGATAATTCATCCCATCATTCCTTAGACATTTAAATGACAGACAGTCATGGTAAAGGGGGAAAAAGCCTCTGTAATCCTACTCCTCATGTTAAAACTGCCTCCAGAGAGGTTTTAAAAATATTCCATATTATAGCATGTGGAGCCGCTCAACTTCTCAGTTCCACTTATGATTCCCTGCCTTTTTGGAAAATGACAATAAATTGGCTATCTACTATTCTTGACCTTGTGACTTCTGAACCATGGCTGACCAAATCTTTGCTGACTTGTTTAAGTCAGTAGCTCTAGTATCTCTTAGATCCTTTCCCAAAGGGTCCGAAGCTTTCTCTCTCCTGAACGGGTAAGCTCCCCCTCTAGTGTTCAGTGCTCATCAGATTATTCCTCCAACAAATAAGGGAACTGCCCGGTTTGGGGCTCCCTCTAGACAGACATAGCTTGGAGTGACATTTATAAGTGTTTAATAGCACAAAGAGGAAAAGGTATGCGTGAATTCTACATTTTGAAATATGTTCTTTCCTTTTTAAAGCGTCCCAACTGTTTGCTTCTGGAACTCTAGGAAGTGCTGTTTTGTGCGCCTTGCAGGCAGAATGTAGGCTGAAGAGATAGGATGATTTTGGAAACTATAAGATGACCTAGTAAAAGTGATCCTTTCTGTTGAGAAATTTGAAGCCTTGTTACAAATAAGGGACTTCTTACTGAAAGCTGACAACCCAGGAGCTCTTTATTTGCAGACCAACTACCAATAGAGGACCAAGATTGGGGAGTATGGAGGGTTGGAGCCTCCAGCATGTTTTTTTTTTCTTTTATATAAGAATTTTGAGAAGGGCCAGTTAAAGAATTAAAACCCCTCTATTTGCTGTGAAAAAGAGCTTGGGTAAACAAGCTCCTGTACTCTACACGGCTTATTCTTCCTCTATCTGGAACAGAACCACTGGGCGGCAGGGCGGGGGTGGGGGGGGGGGAAGTACAATGGATATTGGTGATAGTTTTAAAGTATGTTGGTCTCAGAGGTTAAAAGTTCAGCCACTTCATTAAATCTAGTGTTGAAACTTCAGTGAGACATAATCCAGAATTTATCATGAAGTTGAAAGTAAGAGAAAGAGAAAACAAAGAAGGAAAGATCAAACAAAAGAAGGGAAAAAGTAAAAAATCTGAAATAGTCCCATGAGGTTAAAATTCCACAGTTGGTTACCAAACTAAAACTTAGTAGGTTTATTTGTTTTTAATCGTGGTACATAATTTTCAATTAAACAGAACAAAATTAGTCAGCAAATATACACCAACATTTTTAAAGAAGGCCTAAAGAATTCTATTATTTAAGTAATTGCTTCGAAGTATGTTTCAGAGGATAGGATATAAATTGGAATAGATCATATAATTCATTTAAAATTCAGGTTGGAAATAACATGAAAACATCAAATTAGCTTTGGCACTAATTGTCTGAATTTTGGGGAATAATGTAAGTCCTCAAGCAGTATTTTTCTTAATATAAGTGATTTCAAAAACATGTGTGGTTAATTTTATTCTTGTGTTATAAGTTAACATACATTTTTTAATGAAAGTACTAAGACCTTAAAAAGTGGTGATAAATAAAGATGACCTCCCAAAGTCGAGAGAGGAATTTTCTTTTAAAGTGTTCCATTTTAATATTCATGATCAAATGATCACTATTATCCTCATTATCACTAAGCATGTATCAAGTACCTACAAATCATATAAAACATATATCCTGTGAGACCCCAACTTACATTTTGTTTTGGTGTTGAATTATTATATTTTGGTGTAAGAAGTACATTAAGATATTTTCTAAAGTAAAATAAAGTACTCCTTAATAGTATTCCTTACTTTGTTGTTTTTCTCTTTACTGGATCATTTTAAGTAGATTATTTAATATAGCAAAAGAATAATGTCTGCAGGGCCTGAAATGTTAGACCGTCCTAAATTTTGGCTATTTTCATTTTTTTTGCTTCTGTGTTTTACTAAATTTCATTTTAGTGCTCTCTTTTAAAGTTGACTAAAGGGCCTTCTTAAAAAATCACCCTTCTTTCGTAAACTGATAGGATCAGGTGACTAGGGCCTATCTTTGGTCCACAGGAGTCCCTTTGAAGGTTTAAAGTCCTAATATGTTCCATAGTCCGTTTAGTTTTGAACTTCTTAGATCAGACTGACAACTCATAGGATGACCATTTCCACCAGGTTTTCCAGGTGGACAGTCTGCTCTGAACTGGACTGAGATCACACACATTTGTCTCTGAGTAGTTGTTTGACAGGAATATCCATCTATCACATGTCTCATACTAGATTGCATTATAAGACACACAGGATTAACAGGAAGCCAGTACAAATATATTACCACCTTTATTTTTGCTCTCGTTGTTGTTTAGTTGGTGCTCCAAGTCACTGGTTTAGGTAAAGTTCAAACCATCAGTAAAATTCTAAAGTAAGTAGAATTACAAAGTAAATATAATACTATATAACAGGAAAGCTGACTTAAAAAAAATTTTTTAAGTGTTGATTTATTTTTGAGAGAGAGAGAGAGAGAGAGCCCCAAGGGTGGGGGCAGAGAGAGAGGAAGACACAGAATCCAAAGCAGACTCCAGGCTCCAAGCTGTCAGCACAGAGCCTGACTCGGGGCCCAAACTCACGAACCAAGGGATCATGGTCTGGGCTGAAGTTGGATGCTTAACTGACCGAGCCACCCAGGTGCCCCGGGAAAGCTGACTTTTATGCAATTTTTATACTTCAAATTTAGTTGTACAAAAGTCACATCAAAATTTCTAGCATGGTGGAGGTCATGAGTTGGCTTGAATAACTTTTAATTGCTAAGATTGTATAGCATCGTGAAGAACAGATGAAGGGGCTCCTATGTATCAAAGTGGTTATAGAATAACAAATACACACAGAAAAACTGCGGAAAATCACAAAAATAAAAGCATGAAATAAAGTTAACTACACAGAACCCTGAGGGTCCTGGTAATTTGGAGTGACTTACAATAAGATTATACAATATACAAACTATAAGGGACCTTATGGATGATCACATCTACTTTTCTCATTTGCCAAATCTCAGACCCAGGAAATGTAGAAAAATAAGTTCCTTACTTAATACCATGTGGCTACAAAATGGAGGAAAAAGCATTGGATCTCCGTCGTTGGGTCTCAGTGGCACTGCACCTTTTACCAAGTAAGCTTCGGTCATGCCCTGAAGGTAGGCAGGGGTGGTTTCATAGAAATAGAAAGTCATAGTTTTGGAAAGTTTAGAATAGATGTGATTTAGTCAAGGAGTTAGTAAATATTTAGAGACGGGTTAAGTTAAATGTTTGTTGGGAGTAAAAAGGTACTTGTTAAGCTCTTGAAACTCTTCATCTTGGAATTTACCCTCATTAACGTAACAACAAGTAAGATACAATTTGTTATTGAGATTAGGTATTAAAGAATAAATGATGGTTGATTGGAGTGTATTCTTTTTAACAAATACATTAGAAAAGTTTATCAACTTAAGTACTTACTGGTTAGGTCTCTGTAATGAATCCACAGTCCTGGGCCCTGGCAGAGGCATAAAAATGGTTCTTATGAGTTATGGTGAAAACTTTGATCAATTGTGCTCATTTAGTTTCGGAAGAAATTGTGTATTCTTTGATTAACCAGCAGTCATCGGGGGGGATGGTGAAGAGAGAAAACTGTCACAGGTCTCTTTAACAAAAGAAAGAAAAAAAAGGTGGTGGTTTTGAAAGTAGTTTAAGTAGGAAAAAGTCTAGATACAGTTAAAATGGTCACAAGGGAGTATAGACGGCACCTTTCAGAGTTTGACTTCAGTAAGGAAATAAAAAGGGACGTTTATTTGCAGGGGCCAGTGACTTCAAAATGTGCTTCACTGTTCTTATTGGGCTACTGAAATATTTGAACTGAATAAGAAACAAGAGTGTTGTTGGCATTTACATTTAAGACAAAACTCACGAATTGCAGATTGTTCTTTAGTGTAAGAGCAAAGAACACATTCATTAAACGTGAATCAGATTGCTGAGAATCAATTTTAATTAGTGGAAATTGCTAGTCCACACAGTAAACAAGTTATTGTGGACATGTTGGAATGTGATTATTTTGATCATCCTATGTAACTTGTCTTCATTTACAAGAACTCACATCATTAATTGTCTCCATTTGGAGGGCTGCTTTGTTACCCTTGTCCTCCCTTGCTCCTTTCCTCCTCTCTCTGTTAGGAGCCTAATTCTTTGCTTTATTTAGATACTAGCTCTTCCTACACTGACTGTACTGTAGATTTCCTCATCCTGGGTAGCCAGAAAATGTTCAAGCGTAATGGTTATATCTTGCTTTTCTGCATTTACAGTGCCCCCTTCTCACTGTCTGGCAAATAGTAGACACTCATAGAAAATTGTTTCATGAATGATATCTTTGCTGTAAGATTAGAATGAAAGAAAACTTTGATTTCCCAGTGTTCATTCTACACTTGACTCCTTATTTTGTAGAAACAGCAAGAAAGTTTCCATGATACTCAACAGTTCTTTTTGCAAGGTAAAATGATGTATTCAAAATTGGAGCCATACTTGGAAATCATGACTTTAACTCTAAAAAATTGTACAATAATTGTAAAACTGCTTTGCTGTAAAAATATCAAAATTATGTCACTTTTAACAAGTATCTCTTTATATATTATATACCTATGCAAGCATTTTAATCTCCTTATATCTTCAGTGACATATTAACCATTTCATGGCATTCATTCAGTGAGTGTTTAAGGAATGTGCTGGAAGCACAGTAGTAATTAATTTTTTTTCTTCATGAATTTACATACCACGGCAAGAGGCAGATGATAAATAAATGTGACAACATACAATGGATGGAAAGAATAGCAGAATATTGGAGTTATGGGAAGCTAAAAAAAGGTCCATACTTGAAGTTGCTGTATGTCATATGTATGCTGTATTGTGGTGGCAGGTCCCCAAGAGTCTGCCTTTGTTCGTATAAATATCATTCTATACAGACAACAGTGTGTCAGGTTGTTCTTCCTTAACTTTTTCTAGAGATTCTATCCAAGAATATCATGGCTGAGGCTCCAGTGTGGTTTCAAGTGTATATTGAATGCTCCTCACATTGCAACAGCTTGAACATTCGGCTCTTGGTTATTCTCCAGACATATTCAGGCCAATGTAATTTGTGGCAGAAATTATTACTTTAATAATATTTGAGAGATACGGGGGAAATGCCCAGAAAAAAAAACAATAGCAATAATAAAGAGAGAAGAAAAGGGGCAATAGTAGGTCCCCAGAAATCATTAAGAAAAACAGAGCCGACGATCTCTTACAAAACTTAAACTTGCAGGTAAATTGGACAGGATTTAAAACAGATACTATGTACACATTTGTACAAATTGGACCTAATAGAAGGAGCAAAAAGTGATACAGATTACAAATTAGTCATTCTACCTTCAGTAAATTCCATGAACCTTAGACTGGAAATATAGTTGGTGGAATTTAAGTAGGAATTAAAAGAGAGAAGACCCACATGACATGATTTTAGAAGCATAACATTTCAGAGATAAAAGAGATCTTAGAGGGATGTTTAGATAAAATTTTTAACTTCATAGATGAAACTAAATTGAAGAGCACTGTTGAGTACAGACCATCTTGCAAAAGAGAAGATGTGGATATTGATGTCATAATAAAAATGTTATAACATAAGCTTATTTCCTTTGCTTCCTTCTCTCGTACCTTTTATCATATCAATAATATGAATGTAAATTTCTAGAGTGTAGGAACTTTCTCTCCCATACCACTGAAATCCTGCTAGTGAGCACAGAGCGTGGTATGATAGTTCTATACATCTTTATAAATAGTTGTTATAAATGCTCAATTACTGCATTGCTTGCTGAATAAATGAGTGAATGAAGGATGAATAAATATATGGCCAACTGTGCAGACTGTGATAAGTCAGAAAGTCAGCACCATACCATCTGACAAAACTTGACTTAACGTTTGGAAAATTTTCTCTCAAACTTTTAAGAAATACTGAAAAGAATTGCCTCTTCAATCTTCATCCTAATAAAAATAAAATCAAAATTAGGGAGTGTGAAGTGTGTGCCAAACCACTTTGCTTGTTTTGATTCACGCCACAACCCCCTAAGACATATACTCTCGGCAGTGAGAAGGTAGAGAAACTGAAGTCTAAGAGAAATTAAGCAAATCACCCCAAAAAACATCTATCTTTGCGAATAGCATAGATTTGAATCCAATTGGCTGGCTGTACAGCCAATGCCTGATGCCCTTCTGTGCTTCCAAGCTCCCTTCTATTGAAACGGGTTTTGGAAAAGTGGTGTTTAAAAACCTGTGAGGGTGTGATATTATTAACTTAGAATTTATGAAAGCATGGAATATAATGTAACCTAGCCCCTAGACTTTAGGGAAATAGATTTAAAAAATGTTGAGAGAGGGGCGCCTGGGTGGCTCAGCGGGTTAAGCATCTGACTTTGGCTCAGGTCATGATTTCAGGTCATAATTTCAAGGTTTGGGAGTTTGAGCCCCATGTTGGGCTCTGTGCTGTCAGTTTGGGGCCTGGAGCCTGCTTCAGATTCTGTGTCTCCCTTTCTCTCTGTCCCTACCCTTCTCGTGCTCTCTCTCTCTCTCTTTCTCTCTCAAAAATAAAAAACATTAAAAACATTTCTAAAATGTTGAAAGAAAAGAGACTTGATTCCAAGACCATCCATTTTATTTATTTATTTATTTGTTTATTATTTTTTATTTACTTTTTAATTTTTTTATGTTTATTTTTGAAGGAGAGAGAGAGAAAATGTGAGGGGGGAGGGGCAGAGAGAGAGGGAGACACAGAATCCGAAGTAGGCTCCAGGCTCTGAGCTGTCAGCACAGAGCCCGATGCAGGGCTCGAACCTGTAAACCAGGAGATCATGACCTGAGCCAAAGTCGGAGGCTTAACTGACTGAGCCACCCAGGTGCCCCCCAAGACCATCCATTTTAAAATGGAATATGGCTCCAGTGTTATAGAAGACTCTGAAACATGAAATTATCAGTAACATCATTGACCTCCATTCTTCTAAATCCTGGCTTTGTCACTTACTAGTGTATAATTCTGGGGACATGGCTTGTCTGCGCCTCATTTTCCTAATTTACAAAATGGTGGTAACAGTAATACTTTTCCTTACAAAGAAATTGGAGAGTTCCATGAGATGTAATTGTAAAGAAAATTCAGAATAAATGATTGGCACATAGTAGACACTTAATGGATGTTAGCTATTATACTGAAGATGGAGACACCCAAGTATCAAATTGGTTCTATGATAAAAGATACAGGATCAAACAAGGGGCAACAGAGAGAAGGGAGTAAGTAAAGACAGTATGGAACAAAGGTCAGCGGAACCACTGGGACTGAAAAGTCAAGTCTCTTTAGGGAGAGGGTTGCAATAGCAGTCTGCATTTCTTAAGAATAAAGTGAATCTGGCAAAATTGAAAACGATTTGCCATGGCTCTGGGCACCAGGAGCGGTGTGGTCTGCGTGGCCATCAGCATTGCAGAGAATAAAAATACCAGGAATCAAAAAGAAGTTAAAACCTGGGGAAAAGGGACTAAAATTTACACGATTAAAACAATGAGAAATAAATATAAAGATCTGCATTTAGGTCAAAAGTTCAAAAATTATGTGGAAAAATCAGCATTACCTTGGAGACAAATTTGTTTTTTGATTATTGAATCATATCTTTATAATTCTTCTCACTAATATCACGTATTTTTTTTTACACACCCAGCTACATGTGTACTTACTAGAACATATGTTTCCAGATAGCAGGGAGCTCATACATCTTGTCCACAGAAACCTACGATGCGTTTAGTACAGGGACGAGCACAGGGCACGCACTCCAGAAATACTTTTCAACAAAGGCACTGCTTTCATCTTATCCTGGGGGGGGGGGGGGGGGGGTGTTACTTAACCTAAGTTCCCGAATCTTTATCTCCAAAATTGTTGTAATAAATGAGATAATATACGTAAAGCACTTGGCCTGATGTCTGGCCCACGGCAGCTTCTCATAAATGCTAATTTGATTCTTCCTGCATAGGGCTGCTGTGTAGGAGATAAATTCTGTGCTTTGTAGAGGTGTTCTTTAAATGCCATGCCTCACAAAGTACATAACATTTTAGGTATTTTATCTTTTCTAGAAACTCCTAAATTATTTTACAATGAAAGTTGCTATTTACACTATATCTTTAGTACAATGTTGGTCAAAATATCAAAGAAATTCATGTACATTAAGTTTAGTAAACATTTATTGATTTTTATTACACTACATAGAGATAATACCACCTCTGTTTTCAAAGACTGCATATGGCCCAGGTGGGTGGACTTAGATTAAATAGCTGTATTTCAAAAATTATATTTTTAGGGGCACCTGGGTGGTTCAGTCGGTTAAGCATCTGACTTTAGCTCAGGTCATGATCTCATGGTTTATGGGTTTGAGTCCTGCATCAAGCTCTGTGCTGACAGCTCAGAGCCTAGAGCCTGCTTCGGATTCTGTGTCTTCCTCTGTCTCTACCCTTTTCTCACTGGTGCTCTGTCTCTCTCTCTCTCTCTCAAAAATAAATGAATATTAAAATTTAAAAAAAAAGAAATATATTTTTAAAATTGTAAAGAGGAACCAAGCCACCTGATATATATATATATATATCATATATATATATATATATATATATTTTTTTTTTTTTTTTTTTTTTTTTTTTGGTTTTATAAAGTTGGTATTGAACTCTTGGAGATATCAACTTTAATACTAATAATTGTATACGTAGAGTTTCCTCTGGTTAGACAAAAGCACTGCGAAGCAGTAAAACAAATTATAAAGGATTATTTAGCTATTTTTTTTAACTTCAACTCCAAATGAAAACAATTATATTGGAGACATGCATTTAAGAAATGGGTGAATCATAAGGTCAAATTATCTTTAAAACAGAATCAAATGACCATTGAAATCTCTTACAAAAGACATTTGGCTTAGGAAAATTATTTCTTTTACTTGAGACTCAGCATTTATACATTTGCTGTTTTAAAATTACTTCTTAAGATTATCTTTGTATTATAATGGAATTGTTGTGCAAATATGGCTTAATACATAAAATGAGAGCTATTATGGTCTCCCTTATGGTTCCATCACAATCCATAAAGCGTCCTCCCAGGTCTCTGTAGAGTCTGCCCTCTGGTGCCCTAGGTCTGTGCTGCCACAGTCACATTCTCCAGCTTATCAGCTCTGAAATAAAAAGCAAATTCTGACCTCAAAAAGAGACTGGAAAGATGTAGCCTGAATGCAATTTAAGAAAATCAAATACTATCAAAGGCTGATTTTGAAAGAAGGCTTTCCACCATTAAAAAACAAAACAAAACAAAAAATAATAGATCTTAAAATGCCAGCTGAGTGTAGTTTCTAATCAAGGAAAAAGGCATGATACAGCAGAAACTTTCAATATGCCACATTTGACTTTCTTCAAGGATTATAAATTAATTTTAGAATTTCTAGAAGAGCATTTCTATTAGAAAAATCATCCATACAGTAATATGCCTAGCTATGAATTCAGCCTTCATTATTTCAAAGATTCCTTCTTGAGAAAAAAAAAATTATAGCCAGAAAAAGTTAACAATTTATCTTCTTAGAGATATTTTGAAAAATTAAGCAGAGATTCAAATAAATGTACTTACTGATCATATGCTACTTGTAAGATTTCTTCTTTTAAGCTTGGTGCCAAAACTCTTATCCTTTAAATAAACATAGGAAATAAATTCTAGGAGAGGAAAAGCATGTTCTGAAACTCTAAAATATGGTTTAGAGTTCATAAATCACGTGATGAAAATTTATTTCATTAATTTAAACAAGCTGCCAGACTTTATGAAAGACATCTTCATATTCCAAATTGGTAGTTAAAATGTGATAGGTCTATAGTCTTGTTTTAACCTGAAATGATCAAAATCAGGCTACTTAATACTTCGTTAATTATAATCCATTAAAGAAGATGACTAAATTCAGAATCCACCAGTTGAATATGTGATAATAGCTGACACTTTGTGGTATTAACAGTTTATAATAATTGTCTTTTCACATATGGAATATTATTGATATGATTAGCACTGTACAAAATGAATAGCAAAGGGAAGTTATGTGTCTTCTGGAGGAATAGCTGACATTCTTTTTTTAAAAAAATGTATATATAGCATTGGAAAACCCACAAATCTGAGAACTGTGCATTAATTGAAGTATTATGAATTAATTTGTTAGGGGTGGAAAGCAGACTTATGGGTGATTTTAATGATGAGTTACATTGAATTTCTTGCACAATAGTATGCATGTCTTTGATGATATCAACCTCAGAAATAGATCATTTTAAACAGCAAAGGCAGCAATTATAGAAGGTTGTCAGATTACAAAAATTCAGCGATTAGACATGAATTTTATCAGGGCATGATGCACTGTAGATATGTTTTTTTTCATATTGATTTCTGTTATATCTCTTTAATAATAAAATATTTTTAATCTCTCTCAAGATCTCTCTGTTTAACAAAATCCTCCCACCAGATATGCAAACTAGAGCCAGGCTAGTCATTTTGGAATTGTGAAAAAAAAAAAAGGGTAATAATGTGTTGTGTTAAACTCTACTGTTCCAATTCATTTCAATGAGAATCAGTCAATAAAAAGTCTCTGTTTCAGCAAAGGCGGGAGGAGAAACAAAAGGACTTAATGAAATGATCTGTTTACAAAATGCTAAGTGAGGGTTCTATGAGAAAACAGCATTAAATCCAATTTTCCTCTCCTAATGCAATTTAGGAAATCTCATATTCTCCCAGTTTTTGCTTGTCATTTTTTTTTTTTTTTGTAAATGGACTGAGGCATGTGGCCTTTTTTCTTAATGTTAATTTTTTTTTAAAGCTATTTAACTTTCTTTCTCTTCAACTTTGCTACAGTATTTCTAAATAGCCCAGAAGAGATAAATCAACGCCTGAACTGTAACCTTACACTTATATACTTGTTAAATGACTTTTTTACAGTCTGTTATTGCTAGAAATTGGATTGCTTTTAAACTAATGCTGTCTGGCGGGCAAAAGTGAGTGAAACCGCAAAGCCTGGAGGAACACTAATTACTTGTTTTAATTAGCAGCAACTTTCACTAGAGTATAATCTCCCTACAGGCCACTTTTCGGTAGGTGTGGAAAAAAAAATCATGTAGGAACAAACTGATAATCTCTGACTTGCGCCTAAATGAGAGCAGAACTCTGCGTCTAGTGTAGACATATTCTGTACAAGCCTCTAAACCCGCCGGGAACAGGGCCTACCAGGCTCGGCTACCCAATTCAAAGATCTTTAGCAATCAGTTACACAATAGAGCCCCCTATTTTATGCTGCTACATCATAAAAGTGGTCCTTTTGTTACATTTCCATCCTGAAAAGGGTCTTAATCCCTTTCTTTTCAGGCCAGTCTATGGCAAATTCCATTGGGACATCCCATTCGCCACAAGGACTGAAATGACCCACTCCGAAAGCAGCATGTGAAGCTTTGAGCCTTTTTTTTCCCCCTGCCACTCTCCAGAGAACATTAAATCGTACTTTTCATTCCCCTCACCATAGGGGGAACCCCCTTAATGATGACAGAGAAAGAAAAATTCCATCACACTGTCCTATGATACCATTCTGTTGTCAAGCAGGCGTTTCCCTGGTCAGAGAATCAAACATGGCTTCCAGCAGGTGGATGGTGCTGAAGGTCACAGGCAGCCAAATGCAGAGGTTACACACGGAGGAAGCGCAGGTTCCCACAGCAAATTAAGTCATCTGTGAAGCCTTCTCATTTCCCAGCGACTAAATTTATGACTGCTCTAAAGGGTCATCATCGCTTGCATGCACATGTGCTTTAATGAAAGTATTTGAGTTTAGAAGAGTGGGATAGTCCCAATTAAAAACACATACATGAGCTACATGTTTAAAGGGATGAGTGAAATATTCAAATCTGCATATATAACTCTTTTATTCCTAAGGAGGTAAACACTTCATAACTTTTAATAATTTAAAAATAAAGTTGTAAATACTAGATTGAACATGGGTGTATTTCCAAGGTAAGGTGGAAATTAAATGTTAAATGTGAAAGTGGAAGTAAAATGTTACTCTTGGTAAATAGTAACATTTTTTTCTTTGTTATAAAAAACTTTTAATTTTTACATTAAAGATACTGAATAAAATCCCGCAATATTATAGTTTTGTTATGCTATTATAAATCTTGATTATTGTGCTATTATTTCATATAGAACATGAAATATGCATTTCATTTTTTAAAACTCAAAGCTGACTTCAAATGTTTTTTTATAAAGTAAAAATATGGAGTAGTAAATTAGTAGTTTTCATTTGATTTAATAACCTGAACTTGATTGATTTTATTCAAATTAAAAGTAAAGTTTTCTCATAGATTTTACCATATTTAAATTTTTATTTAAAATACCTTTTAAATTATACTGTAATTCCTGCTCAAAAGATGAGATTGAATAAGACTTTTATTCTGTTTTACACATATGACTTAGAGAATTGGCTAATAAACTTTCACAGTGGTTAACATGTCCAACTGTAAATGGCGATACCATTGTAAATATTCCCTTGACCAGATTATGATATTTTTTTAATGTAGATATTTTTTGAAAAATTTTGTTCATTCTCTTAATAACTTAGAAGGGGCCTTATCCCTCCTCTCTACAGGTATAATTTCTTGCAAAGTTTATTTATATATAATCACATATCATAGGGAGCTATATATATATATATATATATAACTTCATATGGTCATATCATATACATACTTATTTATCTCATACTCCAGGATTTAAAATTTTCTGAATTACAAAAATAACCTAAAAAATCAAAGCAAACTCAAAACTAAGCATATTAATTCAGAATACAACAGATATTTTATTCTGCCATTTTTATATTACTCAGGTGATAATGTTTTCACATGCTTTGTTGTTTGAAATATCAAGGAAACCAACCCTCCAAAATGCTTGTACTGTAACTTCCCTGTGTTGCTGCGCAATGCTTCTTCCCAGAA
The DNA here is from genome assembly GCF_046562875.1 of Panthera onca. Classification (NCBI taxonomy): domain Eukaryota; kingdom Metazoa; phylum Chordata; class Mammalia; order Carnivora; family Felidae; genus Panthera; species Panthera onca. The sequence continues at coordinate 84,508,441 of NC_138339.1, forward strand.
ATCTATTTTAGCTTGCATTAAGGTACCTATAGTTACTGTTTTGTAAATACTGAAAACTCACCATGCATTTCTACAAATTATCAAATCTTGGGCTTGAGATTCGTTTTCTTCAATGGCAAGCTTGTGCTTTGGTTGTGTGCAGCTTGCTGGAGGGTGGGGTATGCTGTGCATGAGATAGCAAAAAGAGATCTGAATGAGTAAAAGTAAACATCCAGAATAAAGGAGCAGTTGAAAGGAGCTTTTTGAACAAGGGGTGTTGCAGCAGAGGAGAATGGGTGAGGGGGGGCTGCCCCAAACCCTTTGTTTCCCTTCACAGTGGTGCCTCTGAGGGACCTGCATTGTGCCATGAATGAACGGACCATCTCTCAAACAGGCTAATAGTCACCCCTTGCAAGCGCATTTAAATCATGTAGCCTAAATATTTAGAGTTATTTGGGGCTCTTTTTTTCATTAATTAGTGGCTACCTACCTACCACTCCTCAATTTTCTGTACGCTCTTTCCCTGATACTTTCCACAAGGCACATGCTGAAATCCCTGGCTAAAAGTTATGCCTAGGACTGGTGTTGTTTCATTGAGCCTGAAGAAAAATCATTTATTTTGTAAGATTTCTGTGCTATAGAGAGAACCTGTATTTCACATGAGATGCAAACTAAAACATAATTTATTCCTATTTTCCAGTTTTAATTTCTGGGCAGAAAGGCTTTTTGAGCACAATTTTAGTTTCTTTGCTTGTAAGTGGGAAAAGAAAACCCATGTCTGAAGAATTATCTTTCAGAATCTATACACCCCAGAGGGAAGTTGACTAAGTACAGGTTGCAAAAAGAAAAAGCAAAAAAAGAAACAAAGGTGTTTTTTTTTTTATCCTTTTGCTAAATATCAAGGTGTTTGTGATTTATATTTCTGAAGATTCTCCAGGTAGGTGTCTTGATGGGAAATAGAACTTTAATGTCCATGAAGGACTCAACCACAGTTTCCAAGTGCCATCTAAATTCCATTATTAACTTTTTCAGTATTTTGACTAGTGATTAGCCTCCTAGGGATTTCCCACCAGTAAAATCACTTCATTTAATTACCGAAAGTCCAAGTATAGAAGCTACGAGCATATATACATACATGTATTCTATAGCTGATAGCTTATTTGATAGGGCTTTATGAAAAAGGTAAATTTTTCTTCTGGAATAACCAGTCATAAAACTATAAAAGATTTTAATTATTGACCTTTGAAGCAAATATTCCTGACTTAAAATACCTTCCCCAGTTATGTATGAAGCAAAATTTGAAGGTGTGGGCATAATTACCGTTTTGGTAATATAATTCTTTTTATCTTTGGAGAACATTTGTCTTTGATTTTAACATATAAATGCTGAAACAAAGATAATGTTATATTTGAGAAGATGTGATAATATAAACAAATATTTTAATTATAAAAAATTATAACTTTATCAGTACTTATGTATGGGTTCTGGTTACATGGCTGTGTTCAAATTGTGAAAATTAATTAGGCTGCTGTTTATTATCCTTATAGTATGTGTATTTTAAATTCTAAATTCTAAATGATTTAAAATTCTAAATGATTTCCAGAATCATAGAACTTCAGGAGTTACCTTACAAATTGTCTAATATAGATTCCCCAACAGGTCTTTCTTTTTTGAATGGACAGTTTTATACCCAGACTGTCTTGACAGAGCAGAAGTCCCTGACCACATATTTATGGCATGTTTAAAAAGGGTATAAATAATAAACATGACAGAATTATGCAAACCAAAATACAAATTCTTAATTACAAAGTATTGTTAAAGTTTCTAAGGGATAGCAAGTTGCATGAGACAAGTTTGCTTACCTCCAAGAATTCAAAATATAGAAAGGAGGAAGTTAGACATATTCATAAGTGTGACAGTTCTTCTTTATTTTTTTTTTTTAATTTTTAATATTTATTTTTGAGACAGAGAGAGACACAGTGTGAGCAGGGGAGGGGCAGAGAGAGAGGGAGACAGAATCCAAAGCAGGCCCCAGGCTCCGAGCTGTCAGCACAGAGCCCTATGCGGGGCTCAAACTCACAAACTGTGAGCTCATGACCTGAGCTGAAGTCGGACGCTTAACTGACTGAGCCACCCAGGCGCCCCAAGTGTGACAGTTCTTCTGATTGAAATACAAAGCGTTATGGAGTATTTTTTTTTAACCTTTATTTATTTTTGAGAGACAGAGAGAGACAGAGAACGAGCAGGGGAGGAACAGAGAGAGAGGGAGACACAGAATCCGAAGCAGGCTCCAGGCTCTGAGCTGTCAGCACAGAGCCAGACACGGGGCTCGAACCCATGAACCACGAGATCATAACCTGAGCTGAAGTCAGTTACTTCACTGACTGAGCCATCCAGATGCCCCTGGAGTATCTTTGATAAATGCTGACAATGTGCCAGTTATGGCTCTAAGGGTTTTACCTGAATACTGTTTATTTTTCACAAGAGCCCTGTGAAATGGTTACTAGTATTTCCCCTCTACAGATGGAGAAACTACAACTTTAAAAACATCAAAAACATAGTGTTAGTAAGTGTTGAAGAATGAATTTCAGTGAAGGAAGTCTGACTCTGCAATCTATGTTCTTCTCTTCTACTATTTGAGACTAATATACTTCTTAGGTCTCCTCAAAGTCCCAAGAGGGAGCAAGTAAATGTCGATTTCCTGACTTCTTCAGATGAAATGCATATTCAGTATGAATTAGACAATGACAGAATTCGAAATATTTGTTTTCCAACTTATTAATTTAGATGCTAAAGTGGATTTACGCACAGAAATGCTATTATAAATATATTCCCCAGTTTACGAATATCTGGTTAATTCCTTCCTGGTTACGATTTTTTGTGCTAATCTTATGGATGAAATTGCTGCATTGTAAGTTTTATGAAGTACTCATTGCTTAATAGATATTCATTATGGACTCTGTACCACATCAAAACATTGAACTATGATTATTAGGCCCACATATTCTAACAGAAGAAACATGGAATTATTGAATGCATTGTGATAAATCCTATAGTAAATATACTTTCATAGTATTCTAGGAATACAACAGAAGGTAGATTTGTTCGGGCTAATGGATTTGGGGAAGACTTTTTTTAAGTTTATATATTTATTATTTAAGAGAGAGAGAGAGAGTGAGAGCGCCTGAGTGGGGCAGGGGCAGAGAGAGAGAGGGAGGGTGAGAATCCCAAGCAGGCTCCATGGTGACAGCACAGAGCCTGTGCCTTCCCCACTCATGCACACTTGTGCATTCTCTCAAGATAAATAACATTTCAAAAAAACATTAGGGGCTTTAACACTAAGTAAACAAACACATAAATATATTATGATAAGTTGTGATCAATGGTATAAAGAAAATTAAGACAGTGTTGTGAAGGGCAGCTATGAGGGGAATCTACTTCATATTAGGTGCTCAGGAAAATTACTCTGGAGAAGTGAGATGAAGAATGGGAAGGAGTAGGTGGGAGAAAATGAAAATAGTGAATGTTCTAAGAAGAAAGAGCAGCTATGTGGCAAGTCCACAAAATAGGAAAGAGCTTGGAATATTCTGGAAACTGAAGTAAAAAAGAAATAAGCACTATAACTGAACCATAAAAAGCAAAGAGGAGAACAGTTCAAAATGATTTGGGGGATGTGGCTCAAGAGCCGGATTTTAGAGGCAAACTCCTTTAAAAACATGTTTATTTACTTTGAGAGAGAAAGAGAGAGAGCCAGCAGGGGAAGGTCAGAGAGAGAGGGAGAGAGAATTTCAGGAAGGCTCTGGGCTTCAGGACAGATCCCAATGTGTGGCTCAGTGTCACAAACCACCATATCATGAACTGAGCTGAAGTCAAGAGTCCAATGCTCAACTGACTGAGCCACCCAAGTGCCCTGAGGAAAACTTTTAAAGAGCCTGGATTTAATCCCAGATTCAAGGGAAGCCATGCAAATTCTTTATAAGTGTTAGCTACTATTATTTCTACTTATGTTGTAAAGTATTCGCCAGCTCTCTTTCTAATAAAACATTATATTCATAATACTAACATAGCATTGAACTTTTAATATTTTTCTTTGTAGAAATTTGAAGTCCTCTCAAGCCAAAAGCATGTTCTCTGCAGAAAAAAATAATGCCATTTCTTCCTATAATTTGTCCCCACATGGTAAGTGCTAGGCAGCTTCTTAAAGCTACTTACAGTAGCACAGGAATTAACAAACAAAGAAAAAGGGCCCAGGGGGACTAGAGAATTGAAGTTCCATCCGATGTCAACATTGAAAAAAACAAAAAACAAAAAAAACCCTTTCCCAATGGCCATAGTGAGGGCCAAAATAGGACTTAGGGTACTTGTGAGGCTTAAATAAAATAATCCATATATTTCACTCAGGATATGATGTGCCACATATTGGTGTTTCAGTAAACATTCATTATTATTGTTATATTCAATGTATAATAAGCATTCAGAAACTCAATATTTCTTTTCAGTAGTTCTCATTTATAGAGGCTAGCTTTTCTGCCATAAGTTACATGCAACATACCAACCTATCACTGAATAGAGTCATTACTTTAAGGACAAGTGAATTGACTAATTTTATACATAAGTCCAGACAGAAGTTCAGTTGCTTCAAAGGGAAGTTTTCACTCCTTTCTTGCATATCTCACAATACACTGAGGTCATTTAGGATCATGTCACCCAAATTTGGATAGTTGATGTGACCTAAGACCAAGGAGGTATAGACACTACTTCCTTTTTCTTTGTCACTTGAACATGCCACAGGTGTAAGAATGTGGTCATTACCCCACCCCCCCGAACCAGTTTTCTTTCTCTGTGTCTCCCCGTCTGCATCTAGATGCAGATGCTCCTGCAGAGGACTCCCAGGGGAAAGGTACATCCATGAGATGGAGGGAGCTTGAGTCCCTAAGTCACCACGTGAGTGTTCTCCAACCAAACCCTGGGCTTGAACTGCTGTGTGAGCGAGAAACAGGCATTTTTCCCAGTAAGCCATTTGTTGAGATCTTTGGATTTTCTGTTTTAGCTATTGGGGTAACTTGATTAAAACTGAGATACTCCAGGGGCGCCTGGGTGGCGCAGTCGGTTAAGCGTCCGACTTCAGCCAGGTCACGATCTCGCGGTCCGTGAGTTCAAGCCCCGTGTCAGGCTCTGGGCTGATGGCTCGGAGCCTGGAGCCTGTTTCCGATTCTGTGTCTCCCTCTCTCTCTCTGCCCCTCCCCCATTCATGCTCTGTCTCTCTCTCTGTCCCAAAAATAAATAAAAAACGTTGAAAAAAAAAATTAAAAAAAAAAACAAAAACAAAAACTGAGATACTCCAGAAAATGCCATTCTCTTAAGATATAAACATGTTTTTTAAAAATCACTTAAAATTCCCAATTTTTTCTCTGCTTTAATTGTCTGTTTCTCCTAATAGTACCATCATGTTCCCAGGCTCTCCATTTCAAAATCTTGGTGTTATCATTGGCTCTGTTTCATTCCTCATACATTATTGGTTGCCATCTTTGGTAAAGTTTGAATCTTCAGTGATTCTTACATCTAGTCTTCCTTTAGCTAAAATAGCAGTTTATATCTTTGGCTTCTTTCCTTGATTATTATTTTCGTAATTCATCCACAATATATTTGCTTGTCAATATGCGCCGAGCATTGTGCTAGGGAGTTATCAGTCAGAGTCCAGCAAGGAGACAGAAACCATACAGTAATTTGAATCAGGAAAATTCAGTATAAAGAATTAACTAGCATAAAGCGTAAAAAAAGGACTGTAAGGCTAAAGAAGTAGAAAATGCAAAAAGCAGCTACTCGTATCTAAGGCCAAGGGAGAGTGAACAAGAAGTAACTAAGAATTTAGAACAGGAATTATTCCCTGCCCCTAAAATGCAGAGATTCTTATGGGAGAAATTAGCACTCCCAAAGAAACAATGTTTTGACACATAAGAAATTTGCAGAAGTAAAAAGGGCACCAACTGGCCCCTAAGAATTACCCGCGGAGAAGCTGAGAAATCTGTTCAAGGATGGTGTAGTTGTACTTCATTCTTAGGAATGTCTCACTGAATGTCTGAGAAACCTGTTGGAGGGTGCAGTCAGGCCAGAGCTGGTCCCTAGAAAACCTACAAAAGGTTTGTCAAGTGGCCACATAAACTGCTAGAAGGTCTGGGTGGACTGGTCCCTAAAAATGGACTTGTTTTTACTTTTACTTGTGTTCCTCCAGTTCCCTCTCTTAACAAAGCCTCACATCAAGTCAACTGGTGAAGGAGAAATGTTTGCTGGGTCCATTTATAGTATTAAGATTAGAGCATAGAAAATGGATTTTGAGCTGAGAAATATTAATGTAATAATTAGCACAGGGAATCAGAGAATAACAACAAAGTCCCCACATTCTATTAGCTCAGAAACTACTTGGACCATGATTCAGAAGTATTTATGATAGATTTGAATAAGTGCTATGGTAGGGGTATATAAAATGTTGATAGGAATATAGAGAAGCTGACTGAATCCATACTGGGAAATGGGAGATGATTATGGAAGAGCTGACGTCTTGGGTGAGTTTCAAAAAGTCAACGGGCACTAGCTGGATGGGGCATGGGTGAAGAGGAGGAAATTTTCCAGATAGAGGAAAGAGCAAGGGCAAAGGCTGCAGGTGAGCTGGAGCATTGTTTATATGGTAAATCATAAATTATGTAAATTGTAAACTATGGGAAAAAAGTGACCCTAATCTGTCAGCATGGGCTAGATCATAAATTTTTCTGTTTTTTTAATTTTTAAATGTTTTACATCAGAGACTAACCTAAGGATTAGAAATAGTTGGTTAAGGGCAGGGGGAGGTTCAGAATCACAACACTGAATATCTGTTGCCAGAGTGAACTTGATAAAAGTTCTGCAAGGGTTGATATCTGTATTTGCTGGTGAAGTTCACATGCCTCTGTACCCGGTACACAGCATAGGCTCAAACACCATTTGCCGAATAGATGAATGAATGAGTGAATTATAGTTCATTGTCAAGATGGTGTCTAATTTGACCTGAGTTAGAAGTAATTGATTATTCAGTTGTAGAAGCTGAGGAGCCAGGTGGATATAAATCACCAGCTCAAGGCAGAATTCTACAAAGAAATTTAGTTTGGGAGTTGCCAAGATATGGGCAGGATTTCAGCTCTTGAGTCTAAATAAAATCATTTAAAGAGAATGTAATGGAATGATATGAAATGAGGGGTATAACAGAATTTGGAGGCATCAGTAGTTACTATAGAATTAGAGAAAAAAGAATCAGAAATGAGATAGAGAAATACCCAAAGATTTTGGACAAGATCTTGAGAGAGGTAATTTGAATACAAAGGAGGAGAGGGATCAAGAAAGAAGCAGCAGTCAACGGATTCAGCATAAGAATCAAGTTAAGATTAAAAAAAAAAAAAAAAAAAGTAATGTTAATATCTTTTAATCAGCTTTTTCTCCCTAACCTAATACTACAACCTAGGTACTGTTCTCTGTGGAGCCTTGCTAAAGTCTAGTTCTCATCATTTAACTTCCCCTTTAAAAACTTTCGATGATTCCTCATGGTTCTCGAAATCATAATCAAGAACCAATCAACCAGACCTCAGGACCAGTGTGACCTCTGCTTTGAATCCCATTGCGTTTCTCTGGGACTTGGCTACACTCAGCCTTTTGATTAGTATTTGTGTACTGTCTTATCACATCTGTAATGCCTCTTGACTGGACTGTAAGTTTTCTGAGAGCAGGAACTGAGTCTTACTCTTTGTATCTCTACAGATTTAGCATGATGCTTATTTTTTTCTTTTAATGCATTAAACACCATATTGTGAAAATTGAAATACATTGCCTTTCCTGATAATGCTTTTAGTTAACATTGAAACTCATAAATTGGGTATCATAGTCCCATTTTCCCTATTCAGTGGAACAAATGTTCCTTTCTACATTACTGTTCTGTGGAAAATTGGAGCTTCAGACTAGGACTGCGTGCCTAACAAGACTGAAATGTTTTACCACATTGTACCACACTGCCAATGGAAAGACACCAATAAATATTCATTTAACAAAATTGGTTTGAATTGATATGGGCCTTGGAAATGGCTTTCAGTTGTGTTGGTAGAGCTCCTTGCCTGGTCTTTTTTGCGTGTTATTTTAATTGTACAGCATGGGTGATGATATCGAAAGTGAGGGTGGGGGATAGAAGGATAATAAGTTGTAGAGGACAGAATTTGGATTTTGAATGATACTGACAGGGTTGAAATGATGGGTTAAAGCGAATGAGTTGAAATTCAACCAGGAAGGATTCTGGAGGACGCATTAGCCGCGGGGGGGCACAAAAGGTGAAAGAGAAGTTAGGAGGGTTTTAAACAGTCCAGGAGAGAAGAAATGAGGACCTGAACTCTGTTAACGGGAATGGATGTGAGTGACACGGAGCATTTCAAGTCCATATACCTTGACAAGTGAATGGATGCAAGCGTGAGGGAGAAAGATTCAAATGGGACTTTAAATAGTTGACCGTGAATAACCCAGAAAAGGTGAAGACATTGGCAGAGACAGTGAGGTCAGAAGAGGGACCCAGATGGGGAGCAGAATGAGAAGAGCAGTGATTTCAGCTTTGGGCATGCAAGTTATTCAAGTGGACGTAAAGTCATTTTTTTTTTTTTTTTAATTGGGACACTGTTGATTCATCTCATTTATTTTAGGCAAGGTATTCAACCTATTCATAAGTTTTAAAGCTGTATAGTATTGAACATACATACGTTGTGCCAGCAACAAAGCAGAGTGCTTTATATGCATCTTCTTACTTAGTTGCCTTAACTTGCCTTGGAAATCCATTTACAGCTGAGAAAGTTGAACCTGGCAACTAGAAAAGACAACTTAAGATACCCAGAGACATTTTTTAAGACATCCAAAGATATCTGTGGAAATCACAAAAGCTCATATTAAATTCATTATTAAAGCTCATATTAAGTGAAATTGCTTTCTTTTGGTAATATTTCTGCCTAATATAAACTATTATTTAAACCATGTTCATCTCGGTGAACTTGATATGTACCTCTGTTTCCCATTTTGTCACCATTTTGGCACTTACTCATAGGCTGAATCTGTCTGATCCTGACCTTGCTTAGGAGGAGCTCTAACACCCCAAACTACGATTGTGAGTCTCATCCATCTGGCTACCCTTAGCTGGCCATATCCCCTACCTCTGAGGAAAGGAACTTCGATATCCTCTGCCAGATATGTCTTGAAACTGTCCTACTCTCTCTGGGCTTTCTACGTTTATAGTTTGAACTAGCTTTTGAAGTTTGAGGGAGAGTTTCATGAGTGAATAGGAGAAGAAAGAAATTCCAGATGGTGGAAACAGTATGTGCAAAGCACAATGCAAGAAAGGCACAGCAGACTGAGGTGATTGTGTTAATGATTTGTTACACGCTTCTCAGTATAAAGAGTCTTTACCCTGAAGGCTGAAGATGAAGACCAAGAGATGGGTAGTTTTGTGTTTCACTTTCATCTTCTAAGAACAAGTGATGTTCCCTTTTTGTTCATTTTTGTACACCAAGCATAGATAAAGTGGACTTTCCTGTTCCAGTCTTATCCCTAAAACTTTATCTCATCTTTGACTTTCTCTTCTTGGTGATGGTCACAAAGGTCCATGACATTTTTTTACTTCTAAATCTTAGGTCATCAAAACTCTGTGGTTTCTTAGGATAGTCCTTCTTTATTTCTTCATGGGTTTTGCTTTCATTTTTGTTTCGCTTAACTGTTCTGCCCTTAAGAATCTTCTTTGGGGAGCTGAGAGAGAGTTCTAGAAACCAGATGCCTACACTTTTGCTTTATTTTATATATGGCTTTCTTAAAAACCTAAGGCATATGTTTAGGAATCTCCAATAGACAATTTTTACATTTTTATGAACTCATAGTTGACATATGGCAATTAACTATTAGTTGTTCCTCCCAATATTTAGTTTTTCTTTATTTTCTGAGTGAATTCCACAAGCTTTACTGGGGTACAGAATAAAGACCACACATCTCATGTTCATGGGCCTAAATTATGGCCAGTTGGATGTAAGTAGAGATTATGTGTACACAGGAAGTGTCCTTAAAGGAAGGTGACATAACTTTCTTTTGGTAAGGATGAAATTATTGGAATTCTAGCCGCCATCTTGGACTGATTAAGAGGGCCACATCAGAAAAGTAGTAGCAATGATAGTGGCTGGCAGTATATGTAGCATTTGCCATCTCCCAGGAATTATTCTTTGCAATTTGCATATGTTAACTCATATGCAACTCATATGCACATAACAGTCATATGAGATGGAGATCTCAGTTTCTTCATAGAGCTTAAGCACAGGGTTCTACATTGCCTGGGTTATGTTTGATATGGCCTTTTATCATCTGCATCTTACTTAGCAGGTAAAGAGTTAAAAACAGTACCTGGACGTGAGAAGCACTCATTAAATGTTAGCTACTGTTATGTTTGAGTACTTATTACAAATTATTACCCACAGTTTCAATTAGAAATTTCCATTAAAGTAATTTATAGTTAGTAATTATAAATCTATTTACAGATGTAGATACGGAGGCACAGAGAGATGAATTGACTTGCCAAAGATTGAACAACTAGGAAGTGGTGAAGTTGGATTCTGTGTCAATGTTCTTAACCTGTTCCATTTTGAATGAAAGGCGGAGAGGCAACTGGAATCTGCACTAATTTGTTATGTTGCTACCCTAACCCTAGAGAGCTGACCTCGGGACTTTTTCAACAGAGAATGAAATCTTATGCACTAGGCCAGTTAATTTGGATTTTCTGTTGCATGCAGCTAAACTGAATTCTAACTGTATAGTGTCTTAATTCCTCCCAAGGTCATTGCCACTTTCAGATCATTACACAATTCTTTCTTTTTGATCAAAGTGAAGTTCAGAATAACAGTTCTTGTTCCCTTTGTATCGTCTGTGAGATAAAATTATCAGCAACATTAGTGAAGCATTTTAAATAGGAAATTCAAGTTAATGGAGTTGATGTTCCCATAGATATGTGGATAGATGTAGGCCCCAGAGCTCTGTCAGCATCTTCTCCCTGGCCTGTATCATTTATTTCATGTATTAGGAGATCGTCATTCATATCCCCTGTATGTTTGGGCATCCAATAATACACTTCCACCGGCAAAATACTAGAATCTCTCTCTTTTTAAATTTTCATCCAGTATCAAGCATGCTTTTACCTTCATGGCCATGGATTTTAATAGAAATACATATCTGACGAATTTATCTCCAAGACTTATTATAGCTAAATTCATGATTTTAAGAACAAGAAAGTATTGAGAAATAGTGGACCTCTTTGTTTAACACAAACACTTATTTTGTTGTTTCTGCTGGGCATGTCGAATGGAAATATGGAAATATAGTGTTTAATGGAAATATGGTGTCTAAAAAAAGTCTTGCTGTCTAATTTTGGCTCTTAGGAATTATTAAAATTGTTTAGTATACAATGGCAGAAGTTAAAAAGCAAGACAATATGGTGAGCAAATTATTAACATTTAAGCTAACAAATTTAGAAGCATAGTTGAATCTAATATTTTCTATTTGTTTTATTTGATGCTGCTATTAGGTAATAGCTGTAGTATAGAAATTCATCTATAGATCTTATTTTCTACAATTTCAGTGATCTGGCTAGATGTAGAAATTCACATTAGCACATTTTAATAATTTGCTTTTTCACCTTATTTTGTTTTTACTAATTCACAGAAGTGAGAACTGGGAAATCCATGTGTTTGAACATGAGGAGAAAAAAAATAATGTTGTGTAAATTTTACCAGAATATCCAAATGGAATATCTTTTGAAAACTGATCCATCTTTTGTTACTGCCGCCTAAGTAGTCAACCACAGGATGTTTTGATTTAACCTCAAATCTTCTCAGATACACTCAGAGGTGTAACACTAACACACTAAAGTAAATACCACAAAACATCCTTTGCCTTTGAAACATAACTGCTGTCATAATGACCATCTGCTGGCTGTAGGTTTCGAACATTCAGTGACCTCTGACATTTATGACAAATTATGTACCAAAGTGCTAGTGACGCCTTGTTAAAATGAAGCCAGAGGCCCTCAAGTTCCCAACCCCTCTTGTCTTTAAAAGCATGGGTTAAACGGCAGCAAGAGGCAGCCTGGACAGAAAACAGACATGGCGACAGCTAAAAGGAAATGAAATCCTAATCCTCTACCCTTTGACTTTTGTAGCTAGCTTCACTGCAATGTGCTTTCAACCATTAAACAACCTTAACCTTCCGAAGAGCCAAACCAGTTAAAATTGACTGAAAATTTGCACATCACCACCCAGGACTTGATTGATTCTTATTTGAAAATTGCGGGGAGGACAGTCGCTTACTGCAATATTTTTAACCAACAAAATGTTTCTCAGTCACCTCCGGTGCACAGTGAAATTGATGTCATATAAAAAGCAATGTGAAGAGCACTTTTCAAAGTCACAAAGTTAGTCTAGCTGAAAAATACAGTTGTGTCAGTTGGATTTAGACAGAGTAGACTATATTGTGTAAATGGTTTTTAAAAATACATAAAAAACAACTTTACTTTTTGATTCAATTTCCGAAGATACATACTCATTTTACATATATGGGATAAACAAGGTTAGATAGTTTTTATTATAAAAATCTAGTGGTATATTTTTGTAAGCAATAGTTATGTTATTACTATTGTCATGAAAAATGGTGAAAATAATATACACAAAATAAATTTATACAATGCAACTTCTTCACACAATAAACAACCTGAGGTATTTTTAATTTATGATTTCGTGACACAAGGTAATGGTCTGAAGACCAGAATCTTCAAATAAGTTAACATTGTAATTGATAAGCTTATGAGGCAAGCCATATAAAAGAAATGCATATAACTCCACATGATGGGATGACACAAAAATGTTGACATACTGTGAAATAGTAAGACATTTCTTAAGCAAAACCTTTAGGAAAATTGGAGCTCCCAAGCATCCAATTTCTCACCTATGTTTTCTTGACTGATCAATGTAAAATAGATTATGTGGTCTTTGGCATGACAAAAAAAAAAAAAAAAACAACCGAGCCAGGGGACCATAGAGCACTAAGGCATGTACTGAAACAATGCAAAAACTTACATTGTATCTCCATGCTTACCTAAAAAGGAGTTTACCTATACATTTTCAAAGAAATTACAAAGTTTTCATAACTTTGCTTTGTTGGAACTATTATCTGCAGTTTCTTTTTTCTTTTAATGTTTTATTTATTTTTGAGACAGGGAGAGAGACAGAGCATGAGCAGGGGAGAGGCAGAGAGAGAGGGAGACACAGAATTGGAAGCAGGCTCCAGGCTCTGAGCTGTCAGCACAGAGCCTGATGCGGGGCTCGAACTCACGGACTGTGAGATCATGACCTGAGCCGAAGTCAGATGCTCAACCGACTGAGCCACCCAGGCGCCCCTTATCTGCAGTTTCAAGAATTACTTTAGATAGACAAGATTCTAACTTGTCCAAAGGAGAATTTATGACCCCTGCAAAACCAGCTTCAAATGAAGCTAAATTCTTTGTGTGAGGGGATGTGAGGTGTTCATTGAACAGGTTTGAATTTCAAAATTGGATTAAATAATAGACAAAAAGAATTCTAGAAATACCCCATCATCATGTTTCTTCTTTGTGGGTTTTATAAACTCTATCAGGCAATTATTTCCTTAGCTTTTTTCTGGACTACTTTTGTTTTATTTAATTTGTTTAATGTTTATTTATTTTGAGAAAGAAAGAAAGAAAGAGAGTGTGTACACGTGAGCAGGAGACAGGCAGAGAGGGGAGGAGAGAGAATCTCAAGCAGGCTCTGCATTGAAAGCACAGAGTTCAACTGGGGGTTATATGTCACAAATCGTGAGATCATGACCTGAGCTGAAATCAAGAATCTGACACTTAACTGACTGAGCCGTCCAGGCACATCTGGACTACTTTTATTTAATTAAAAAAAAAAAAACTTTATGTTTATTCATTTTTGAAAGACAGAGAGAGACAGAGCACAAACAGGAGTGGGGCCGGGGGTGGGGCACAGAATCCGAAGCAGGCTCCAGGCTCCAAGCTGTCAGCACAGAGCTCAACGTGGGGCTCGAACTCACCAACCGTGAGATCATGACCTGAGCCGAAGTTGGATGCTCAACCAACTCAACCACCCAGGTTCCCCACCTCTGGACTACTTTTAGAGGGCATGGGTCACAGATTTAGATATTACACTTTCTCTCCTATTAGAATTTTATAAATTGTCGGTGCCTGTATAAAATATGCCCACAAATGTATGAATATGTTTGCATATATGTATATACATTTTATAATTATAATTTTATCATTTTTTATTTTAATATTTAAATTGACACTTCAGGAGTAAAATCTAGTTAAGCAAAGTTTGTAATATATTTCCAGTTCCTTTGTGCCTTTGCATTTCAGCAGATTCTTTCTCCTTCATCCAGTGCCTTTCTTTGTCCTTTTTGCCCCTACGTGGACAAACACTTCCTTTTCCCCCTCAAAATTAGCAGCTATGTTGCAGTCCCCAGGGCATGTGTTCTTTTCTAGAAAGTAACAAAATAGTAACAATGAACACAGAAGCACTCACCAAATTTTTCCATGGAACATTAGCACTAAAACCTTATAAATCATAAGACCCAGAGGTTTTTCATAAATATATTTTTTTCATTAATGGGATTCCTTTTACTTTTTCTGAAGATATCTGTATTTGACGTGGAACTTAGAAGCCAAGGGCCCTCATTGCTAATCTTGACTTCTGCCTCCTGGAGCTTCTCTCCAGTTGCTATGGCGTATGACAGACTCCATGGATAGAGTTTAAAAAGCTTTATGTAGCTCAACTCTACAGACAGGTAACTAAGTCCAGAAGTGAAGTGACTTTGGCCCTGTGTCAGAAATGTTCTTCCTTACTCTGTCTTCATTTCTAAAACCCCTTTTCATAGGACTCCTATTCTGTCATAACCTGACTTCTCCTAGAAAAGTCATTTTATACGATTTTGTGGTTACATGCTTTTTCTTGCAGTTTTTGGATAATACTCTGCTGCAATTGTTTGTATACTTTATAGGGACAGAGACTGTTTGACTCATTTTCATCCATGGCTTCTACCAGGGTCTGACCATAGCAGGTACTCATTAAATGTTAACATATATCAGTACTGTCTTTAGAGTTGACAAGAGTTATGTACAGCTTGACGCTGGCAGGAAAAACCAAACTAAACCGAAACTAGCCCCAGTTTTCCAATCTTTATTACAATGCTTTATCTACTGCGTGACTTTTGTTTTAGATTCTTTTCTAATAAGGCTATATAGTAAGACCTTTATCCAGGCACTCAACTCAAAACAATTAAGTATGAGAATTTCAGATATAAAATAAAATACTACTGATATACCTATGCTAAAGAAGTTACATTATATATTTTTTGGTAGCTAAATTTTTCTGTTAACACTTGTGGCTCCCAAAACTATTTTTTTTTCACTGCATGAATACTTCTGGCTGCTTCTCATTTTGCAGCAGGTATGTTTCTCCTACCCATACCCAGGACTTTACAGTTTCACTACATACTCATTGGCTCAGTCTCATGGGAAGAAATTTTGCTACTTTAGGACTGTCTGAAATGGAAGCGGTTATAATAAAATATAAATATTCAATGTCGTTGCTGGGTTCAAGTAGAAGACGGACTCTCGGTTTTCTAGATGTTCAGGAGTGAATTTATTTGTCAAGTCATGGACTAAACATGTGTCCACACTATTCAATGCACTAGTAAATTCATATCTGTGTCCAAAAGCTCTGCCTTCCCCTATTAAAACAGATAAAAGTCTGTGCTTCTAAGGTAAAATCCTGTACTTGTCCCTAATCAAATCCCTCCTCATCTACTCAAAAACATCACCCCAGCAATTCTACCTCTGTCTTCTGCGTCTTCATTGTTTCCACTAGACAAACACAATGTAATACTCTCCATCTTTAAAACAAATTCCTCCCTTGAGGAAGAATAAACTCTCTGACTGCTTATCTCTGTCTACTTACCACTACTCTTCTCTACTCTGCCTTGCAGCAAAACTCTTGGAAATAGATCTTATATACATCTCAATTTCCTCCCTTTTCTTTGCTTTGATTTTCTGTTGATTCAACACTAGTCAGCTTTTTTGTTATTCTGAAACTCAGAATTACTTCGCCGAAGGAGAGAAGATGGGGGCATTTATAACCCTGAGTCCCATCTTCTCATTAGTGTGAATTGCCTGTGGGGTCCTTAATTGCATACATGACCACAGGGACTGAGTGACTGGTTTTCACTTTGGAAAAAACCTTGAGAAGTTAAGCAGAAAATCTTGGAGGTTCTTAGCATGAACTGAAACTGTCTACCACAGTTTCGGCTGAGCTTGGAGACTGACCAAAGGGATGTGATGCACAGGACACAAACAAATGTCTGCTTTGAACTTTTCCGTGTTTGGTTCATCTTATTCTCTTTTTACAAAACCTCCTCACGTTTGTAACCTTTAAACTGGCATGCCCCAGGAGTTAATCTTTGGCCTTTTTCTTTTCTAACTACATTGACTACTTACCAGACCTTATGCGATCCAATCACGTTGAAATAATGTTTATAATGTTAAATTCCAATTTTGTACCTACCTCTTTCCTAAATTCTAGACCAAGACATCAGGTACCTACACAACATCTCTCCTTGGAAACTAACTCAAAACCAAACTCTTCACATAATTTTACCATCCAAACCAGCAATTTTCCTCCACATACTCTACCCATGAGAAATAAAAACATGACTTGGATGTGAATAGTCAATGCTACATTATTTGTAATAGCCCCAAGCTGGGGAAAAACAAAAACAAAAACAAAATAACTGATAACATATCCATTCAGTGAAATATTATTCAGCAATAAAAAGGAAAGAAGTACTGACTCTTGCTATAATATAAATGAATCTGAAAGCATAGCATTAAGAGAAAGAAGCCAGATACCAAAACCAACACATGTATGATTCTGTTTCTATGAAATGTCAGAATAGGGAAATCTGCCAATACGGAAAATAGGTTAGTGATTGCCAGGGGCTTGAGATGTATATGAGGAGTTACTACAAATGGGTACCAAACATCTTTTTGAGGTTGATAAAAATATTCTGAAATGAGGTCAGATTGATGGCTGCATAACTCTAAATTCACCAAAACTTACTAAATTCTATACCCTCAATGGGTGAAATTTATGGAATGGCATGTATACTTCAGAAATGTTAAAAATAACCCGAATTTTGATCTTCTGCCTTGAACTTTCTTCTTTCTTTCCCATTTTTGGACACATCAGCTCTGTTTTACCAGCTCCTTAAGTGAGAAACCTTGGAATCATTTTTGACTTGCTCAGAGTAAAATCCAAAGATGTCATCACTGTAGGGTTTCCAGAGAAAATACAGGACACCCCGTTCAACATGAATTAGAAATGAACAGCAAATGTCCTATACAATATTTAGGACATATGTCCTATTTAAATTTAAATTACATATGTCCTATACAATATTTAGGACATACATATATTCGAACCATTTGTTGTTTATCTAAAACTCAAACTTAGCATTCTGTATCTTTATTTGCTAAATCTAGCAACGCCACATCAAAAAGTGCCCGATGACCTGGGCTCTCACTCTCTCTCTCTCATGTCACCTTCTTCCTCATCCTTTTTTCTCAAATTACTGAGGCCTTTTCACCACTTTCAAGCAAGTTACAAATGTTCTAACCATAGTGACTTTGAGTTTGTTCTTCCCTGTATCTAGAAACATTTTTCTCCCAATATCTGCCTGGTTTGTTTTCCCGTTTTACTTACCTTTATGTCTAAATGACAGATCTACATAGAGACCTCCCTGATCAACCAGTCAATAACAGCTCTTGCCGTGCACTTTCTCATTTCTTTCATGTGGCTTTCCTTATTTTCTTAGCACTTATCACAAAATGGGCATATAATACATTTGTTTTGTCAATCTCTAATATGAAGTAGAGGCAGAAAACTTGCCTCTGGACACTTCTGTATATAAAAGGACTAGAATAATATTTGGCAGATAATAAGTGATCAGTAAATTCAGTCACACACTCATCCATCCACCCATTGATAGATCTATTCATCCATTCAACATTTTTTTCCTTTTCTACGTTCTAGGTGTCAAATCGCATGTAGTGCTACTGTCAATGTCTCAAGTAGTGTATTTTTAGAAGGCAAGTGGAAAAAGAGAAGCAAGAGTGTGGTGAAGCTAACAGGGACAAATTGACAGGCAGAAATAGATATGTGTCTGTAGGCTAATGATAGCACGATAAGTTGGATGGTAGCATGGTCACTGCACTTGTATTCCTGAGTGACAAGCCCACCCACCCAACTGGAGTTCAGGGGAAAGGTTAAATCGAGAGACAGTATTTGGGACTCATCTGCCTGGGGTGATAGTTAAAACTGACGTATCCTGAGTTCCTGTCAGCAGCTGTTCCTATGCACTTGAGAACTCTCCATTAACATTTAAACTGACTGTCAAGTCCATGATTTTGTCCTCTGTCTTCCATCAATTACTTTCTTCCTTTTAAAACGTTGAAGTCTTCCCTGTCCATTGGCACATTCACCATTGCCTCCCCAGTTCTCCAGGATTTTCTATTCTCAGGATGCTTTTGCTTTACTTTCGAACCTTGCTCCATCTTATTTCTCCTTTCCTTCATTTCTCTACTTCCTCATTATCTCACTTCAACCATTGAATTGAAATTGAATCCTTCAAAGTCACCAATCCCTAATCCATTTTTATTTTTCCAATCTTCATTCTCCTGGACTTGTCAGGGGAATCTGAGACTATTGGCCATAAACACACACACACACACACACACATTCATTCATATATATATTACATAATATATGTATATATATAAAATACATGAATATATATATATATATATATATATATATAAATATATACATAATATATATTATGTATATGCTTGCTTTGGTTTTTCCACTATTACTCAACAAAGTCTTCTTTCTTTATGTTTTTGCCCTCAGGAGTAAATAATCCTCAACATTCTGTTATCAACTCTCTGTTGTTCCTTCTATAGTCTCTTGACTATGGAAGCTATGTGTAGCCTTATGACTTTGAATTTCAACACTAGATATATGTCTCCAAAACTGCCTGGTTTCTTATTGCTCCATCTCTGGTAATGTATCACTATTTGTTTTGTGTATTAATTTTAACATACTAAAGATATATACATTGCAACATGTTGCAATATAACTTAATGATTGATATGTCCTGTTGTCCCAAATAGATTTTTATATTATTTAGCAGAATAAGCCCTGGCATATACTTCTTTCCAAAAATTGTTTTTATATATATGATAACTGAAGAAATATTGTTTTAGATGAAAAGGAAAATGAAAAGTTGTATTTATTTATACAGATTAAGGACCATACATAACTGTGTACCAAGTGTTTTCTGTTTTCCATTATCTTACTCTTAACCAGTTCGGGTCTTAAAGTATCAGTGGTACTTAGGAGAGCAGGATGGGAAAAATTGTAGATGCATGCACGTTTATGTTCCTACTCACATCTTTCTGTTGCCTTTAATCATGTTAAACTTCATATCATCTTCATTTATACCAACTATAGCCAATAAGTCCTGCTCTAGACCTGTGTTCAGTGCTTTCTTCTGATTCCGTTCAACTCCAAAGTCAGTGATTAAGCAGTCAGCTCTGTTGGGAGAACTCTGATCATGATCTCTGGTTGAAACCAACCTCCCTCATTTCTAGTGAACCCCCTTTGTGTCTCAGTGTCTAATAAGCTGCTCAGTGGGTAGTAGGATTGCCATGCAAGAGGATTTTGCTAGAATTGACATTCTATCTCTTTAAAGATATTTAGAGTTTGTACTTAAAATTTTTTGAATTAGAAAAAAAAAATTTTGAACTTGAGAGAATTGTACTGAAAAACTTTTATTTACAGAACTTAGTAAAGAATCAACAAAGATAAAGTAAGCCTGGATATGGACATAATTAATCTTCTAACCATTACATATGTTTTGGTTCTTAACTATTTAAAGAAAACAAGGTTAGATATAAATATATACCTGTTGACTTTACAGTCTGATCAGAACAAGAGAAAAATTGGGAATTGGAAGAGGGATGATGAAAAGGTGAGAAGGAACTTCTAATTTAATTAAAAAAAAAGATAAAGACAAGCTAGGGAGAATAAAGAAGGAAAGGAAAATAGCAATTTAGAAAAGGCAAGAAAAATCAGAGAAATGTATAAATCAACAGACACAAAAGGTCTGTTGGTCTCTTTGTAGGAGTGTACTATTACCAAAGCAACACAGATTTTAACTTATTAAAAAAGCACCATGATCAAATCTTTAAAAATATATCGATGGTTACAATATTAATTTCAGTCATGTGAGAAAAAAATAAAAGAATTTCAAATAATTGGCATTAAGTGAAAGAGCAGTTACATAACTGCCTGGACCTTTAGGTAAGTAATTTTGTTATGTACATAAGAATATCTAAACAATACATACAAAGTTAGGAAGCAAATTGTCAAGAATAACACCTAGAAATTTATGGTAGAGTTAGTAGAGCTTGAACGTTTAATGCTACTTAGGCCCAATTTGATAATTAAAAAACAAACAAACTTTTTTTAATGTTTATTTATTTTAGAGAGAGAGGGCAACACAGAATCTGGAGCAGGCTCCAGGCTCTGAGCTGTCAGCACAGAGCCTGACGCATGACACGAATTCACAAACCTAGAGATCATGATCTGAGCCGAAGTTGGATGCTTAACCAACTGAGCCCCCAGGTGCCCCCCAATTTGATAATTTGATTAAGGTGTCAGCAGTATACTATTATATGTAGTCTGTTTCTATCAAATAATATATAACTATATGACTACATATTATATCATATTGCTAGAAATTTTCTTACACAATTTATATTTATCTTATTAATTTTAATAAAATTTATGAAATGTATTTATCATTATTTTTAATTCATTGATGAGAAAATGAGAGTAAGAAATATTAAGCAACTTCTGGATTACATAGGAGCTATTAAAACAGTGTCTTAGTAAACCCCAGACTTCATGCTTTTTCTACCACAGTATATTGCCTCCCTCCACATGTGAATCAAAATGTGGCTATAATTTACATGAATTAACTGTCTTTATATCTCAAAATATAACCTGAAATTATGCTTCAAAATCTACTGTAGGTGATTGAGTTATTTGGGCTAAAATTTGTGAGTCAAGGAGTTCACCATTAAAATGCAAATATTATTAAAATGGTATCATGTAGTTATCTTTGATTATCAAATTCCCTAGCTCAAAGTAATCTGTAAGACCAATTTCTGACAGTGACAAGAAGAAGAGAGGGAATTGGAAGGAAGAATGTGGAGTATTGGCTCTCTCTGGAAAGCAAAACTCAGGGAAAGGACTCACTGCTGGCAGGGACATTTATGTGGGTGGAGAAGGGTTTAGAAGGGGACAAAATGAGCACCGAGCTCCTTAGCTAAGGGAACAGGCACCAAATGGGAAAGGAAGTGTGAAAAACAAATTTCTTACTATGCCTTGGATTCAGTGCTGAATAGTAGGACATCATGCCAAAATTCAAGTTGGTATAACTAGCATGCTTCATTGATTTGAACATGGATAGATTTTCATATTTTAAACTCTGAAAATCAAGAGAGTATTAGATCATTGTTAAGTTGGCAGCATTTTTATTTCTTAGTAATGGTGTATCTTACAATTGATGATGACACCTTAGATTTGATGAAGGACAGTGAGTGAGGTTCATCTGAAATTTAAAAGCTAATGTATATGAGTCTATTCTGAGGTCCTCTAGTGATGCTCGACATCACTTCTGATGCTAATTCTCTTCTTGTGTTAATTCTCTTAATCTGTAATGATAAGACTAATGTCTCATAAGTGTGCCATTCATGTTCCCTGTCTGATGGATTCCTCTATGAAGATGGAGTGATGTCAATTGAGAAAAGGAGTTAAAACTCCATTTATATAAGCAGTGTATAGAAAAGCTATGAAGTCTTCATGGCATTTAAAATAGAATTTAAAAAATCTCTTAGGACTAAAGATATTTTTACTTTTTAAGGAATTTTCAAATTTTCCAAGCTGTGTGATTTTTGTAATCTTCTGTAGTCAAAAAAAATATTTTAACTAAGTTAAAATTTTAAGCTACTCTGTGATGTTAAGATTGAGTTCAGTGTAAAAGTCTTCAGTCTAATAAATTGAGTAGTGGTTAAGCTCAGAAAGCAAGAGCTCTGAGCTGTATGTTTCTAGCTGGGTTCTCAGTTTTTGTTTTGTTTTTTAATAAGGCATAGTTTCCCATGCAGTAACATATGGTTTCAATATTTGAGCATTCTCAGCCATTTTCCCCATATGTTTGTTGTAATCAACTAACCACACATGGCCAAATTCTGCCCTTAGATGAGTGTGGAGAATGTTCACTGGGGTCGAGGAAAGCAAGCACACTTCTTGCAGCAACCTATGGCAGATAAACCAGATTTCCATCACTATTTGTACAACAATGAATAGCAAATGAATGATTATTAATACATTTTAGAAGTGACTTTGATTGCAGAAGCTCTTTTGTTCTGAGAATGTCTGAGATTAGCTGTTTCACGGAGTTATTGAAAGACTTGGGGAAAGTTAAGTGTGAAGGTATGTATGCATTGGGTAGGGGAATGGGGAGCATTAAAAATCACTTGGGGTGTGGCATGCAGAGATATCCAAGGAATTATTTACTTATTTCATTCACTCCACAAGTCAGCATGCATCTAAGTGCTGAGTATACATTATCTGCTCTCATAGAGCTCCCATTCTAGATGCCATACGGACAATAAACAGATAAACTAGTAAATAAACCAGGAAATGTATATAAGTGTAATGAAGGTGATAAAACAGGATAATATTATTTAGAGAGATATGAATTTTTTTGCTAGGGTAGTTAGAGAAAGTCCTCTCTGTCTAGAAGTGATATTTGACATGAGGCCACAATGGTGAGAAGGAGCCACCCATGTGAAATCGCAAGTGGAAGTAAGAATTTACTACGCAAGAGGAAGCCCCTAAGGCTTGAACAATCTATCTGATGGTTCTGGAGAGAGGTGGGATTGTATAGGCAGACCAGATCATGCAGGTTCGGATAGACCATAGTAAGTTTTGTGGATATTAATCTAACCACAATGCAGTGTTTTAAGCAAGAGAGTGAAGCAAGCTCATTTATTTATACATTTATATTGAAATATACCATTACAACTGCTTTGCCCCATGAATGACCACAATGATAATCATTAGGATAGTAATGGAAGGTATAGAAAATACCACTATTTGATGGGGATGAAAATTGTGACCCTGGCAAGCGCATATCAAGACATCTTGAACATAATTTTGATTTTCTGGGATATGGTGTCTTTAGGCATAGAGTCCTTGTCTACCTACATACAATCTGAGAAGACATCTTCCTGTGAGTTTTAGGGGAGAAATTTAAGACATGGAATGGTCAACATGTGAACATCATATAATTAACATAAACACACTTACATCTATGATAATTTTAGGAAAATTGGAAGGAAAAGTATTGTAAAGATAGACTTCCTTTTGACTGATAAAGATTTTTGAAAATAGGAAACAATGGATATATTAGAAATCATAAAGTGATTTCCAAAATTGAAGTTTGGCAGATGCACATACAGTAACTCTTCATCACCCCTGTGCAATTTCAATTTGGACCAATTTTTATTCACTTTAAATGTGATAAAGTGACATTTATACATCAATATTAAGGATATTAGAATTCTTTAAAAGAAGTTTAATTTTCAAAATAGCAAAAGGAATTTTTTTGACATATGAGAACATAATTACCCAATGTCTAATCTTTCCTCTTTTCCTTTCTAAGATAATGATAAAAGTAAATTCAAAGAAAAAAACCCCTAAATGTTTGAAAATGTTTAACAAATATTTGCAGATAGATTTATTTTCCAGATATTGCTATGTATTTTCATGTTTTAAGGTCATCACTAGTTTTCATGGCACTTTCAAATAGCTATATATGTTCAGTGACATACAGAAATTTATATCAAACCAAGATTGTCTTGCTACAGAAATATGTAATCCAATAAATTTGGGATGATTGAACTTTGTCTTGAGATTCTGAGAGGGTATGGATTTTCTAACTTAATTGGTAGTTAAATACAGGAATTCTTTATTGGCCGTATCATTAAGACAGGCTAGTGTATGCTGTGGTAACAATCACAAATTTCAGTGGATCAGAACAACAAAATTCATTTCTCCCTTATGCTCTGTGTGGTTTACAGGAAAGTTTTGATTTTCATGGTCACTTGGCAATCCAGGTTGAAGGAGGTGTCATGATTCTTTTTTTAATATTTTTTTTCTTTTTCAATCTTTTTGAGAAAAAAAATCACATAATGTGGAATTCACTGTGTAAAGTATACACTTGAGTGGTTTTTAGTATATATGTAGTGACGTACAACCATCACCACTATCTCATTCCAGAACATTGCCACTACCCTTAAAAGATATACTGTATCTGTTAACAGTGACCCCTGACTCATATTTCCTTTTCACCCCTGGGCAAACATTAATCTACATTCTATCTTTATGGATTTGCCCAATCTGGAAATTTCGTATAAGAAGAATCATACAGTAGTCAATCTTTTGAGTCTGGCTTCTTTCATTAGCATAATATTTTTAAGGTTCATCCATTTTGTAGCATCTTTCTACTGCCAAATAATATTCCACTGTAAGGATATAACACGTTTGTTTATCAATTCATTAGTTGATGCACATTGGAATTGTTTCCAGTTTGGGGATATTATGAATAATACTGCTATGAAAATTTGTGTACAAGTTCTTGTGTAAATATGTTTTCAATTCTCTTAGCTGTAGACCTAAAGGTGGAATAGCTGTGGCTTGCCGTAACCCTATATTTAGCTTTTCGAGGAATTGCCAAACTGTTTCCACAGCTGCACCATTTTATATTTCTACCAGCATTATATGTGGTTCCAATTTCTCCACATCCTCACCAAGTCTTGTTATTTTACCTTCTCTCTCTCTGTATATATATATATTTTAAATGGACATCCTTCTGGGCATGAAGTGGCATTTCACTGTGGTTTTGATTTGCATTTGCCTAATGATGAATAATTTTGGGAATCTTCTTACCTGTTTTTTGGCCATTTGTATACCTTCAATGGGGTAATGGTCTGTTCAAGTCTTTTGCCAGTTTTGTATTTCTCTTTATAATTCTTTAATTATATTATATTAATTAGTTAATTATATTAATCTATAATATTCTTTATAATATAAAGAATTATCTTTATATTCTAGGTAACTAGATCCTTATCAGATACATGATTTGCAAGTATTTTTTATCAATTATGTAGCTGTCTTTCTATTTTATTGATAGTGTCCTCTGAAGCACAACATTTTTATATTTAGATAAAGTTCATATTATCTATTTTTTGTTTCCTTTGCTTTTGGTGTCATATTTAAGAAACACCTGATAAATCCAACTTCATGCAGATTTATACCTATGAATCCTTCTAAGACTTTTATAGCATTAGCTCTTACGTTTGTTTATGATTCTTTCTGAGTTAATTTGTGTACCTTGTGTGAGCAGTCCAAATTCATTCTTTTGCATGTGAATATCCATTACTATTTGTAGAAAATACTATATTTTTCCATTGAATACTCTTGGTATATCTGTAAAAAAATTGACTGTAAAAAAATGGATTGACCGTAGATGAATGGGTTTATTTCTCAGCTCTCAATTTTATCCCCTTGATCTATATATTTAGCTTTTGCCAGTACCACATTGTATCAATCACTGTAGTTTTGTAGTAACTTTTAAAATGGAAGAATGTAAGTCCTCCAACCTTATACTTATTATTCAAGATGGTTGTTGCTCTCTGAAGTCCCTTTCATTTCATTATAAATTTTAGGGTCAGCATATCCTTTTCTTAAAAAAAAATCAACCTGAAATTCTGATAGGGATAACACTGAAGCTGTACATCAATTTGAGGAGTATTGCCATCTTATTGATATTAAGTCTTCTAACCCATTAACCAAGGATATATTTCCATTCTTTTAAATCCTCTTTGATTTATTTCATCCTTTGTTTCATAGTTTTTAGCATACAAATCTTACACTTCATTGGTTAATTTTTTTTACTAAGTATATTATTTTGTGATACTATTAAGATTAGAATTGTTTTTAATTTCATTTGCAAATTATTTACGACTAATATATAGAAATGTAGTTGAAATTTTGTATGTTAATTTGATAACTTGTAACTTTGCTGAACTCATTTGCCAGCTCTGAGTGTGTGTGTGTGTGTGTGTGTGTATTATTTAGTGTTTTTTAAAGTTTAAAAAAATTTTTTTAAATTCCAGTATAACTAACATACAGAGTTATATAGTTATATAGTTTCAGGTGTACAATATAGTGATTCAACAATTCTATCCATTACTTATTGCTCATCACCGTACCTGTACTCTTAATCCCCTTTACCTATTTTACCCATCCCCCACTCACCTCCCCTCTGATAATCATCAGTTCTCTATATTTAACAATCCTGTTTTTTTTGGCTTGACTCTTTTTTCCTTTGACAGTTCATTTGTTTCTTAGATTCCACATGTGAGTGACATCATGTAGTATTTGTCTTTCTCTAACTTACTTCTCTTAGCATTATACTCTCTACATCCATCCATGTTGTTGTAAATGGCAAGACTTCATTCTTTTTTATGGCTGAGTAATATTCTATTGTGCACATAGCCACATTTTCCTATCCATTTATCTATAGATGGACCCTTGGGTTGTTTCCATATTTTGGCTATTGTAAATAATGCTGTGATAAACATAGTAGTGCACGTATCTTTTTTGAATTAGAGTTTTAATATTCTTTGGGTTAACACCCAGTAGTGGAATTACTGGATCATATGATAATTCTAGTTATTTTGTTTTTTAGAAAACTCCATATTGTTTCCTATAGTGACTACAGCATTTGGCATTACCACCAACAGTGCACTAGGGTTCCTTTTTCTTTACATTCTTGTCAAAATTTATTTCTTATGTTTTTGATTTTAGCCATTGTGACAAATGAGATGCCATCTCATTATGGTTCTGATTTTCATTTCTCTGATGATGAGTGATGTTGAGCATCGTTTCATGTGTCTGTTGGTCATTTCCTTGGAGAAATGTTTGTTCATGTCTTCTGCCCATGTTTTAATTGGATTATTTGCTTTTTGGGTGTTGAGGTATATAAGTTCTTCATATATTTTGGATAATAACCCCTTTTAGTGTCTTTTATATATGAGATTATTCCATGTGCAAATAAATGGTTTTACTTCTTTCTTTCCAACCTGGATGATTTCATTTTTTTCCCTTACCTAAATGCCCTAGACAGAAATTCTGTACAGTATTGAAAAAAGTGATGAAAATACATATCCTTGTCTGTGTCCTTACCTTAGAGGGAAAGTTTACAGTCCTTTATCATTAAGTATGATGTTAGCTGTGGGTTTTCCATAGATATGTTTTATCAGGTTAAGGATATATCTTTGTATTCCTAATTTGTTGAGTATTTTATTCTGAATTTGTGTTGGGTTTTGTCAAATGCTTTTTCTTTCTGTGTCTATTGAGATGATTGTGTGTGTGTGTGTGAGTGTGTGTGTGTGTGTGTGTGTTTATTCTTTTAGTATGGTATATGATATTGCTTAATTTTAATATGTTCAAAAAATCTTGCATTCCTGGGATATACCCCACTTAGTAATGTTATATCATCCTTTTTATATACTGCTGAATTCTACTTATTAGTATTTTACCTATATTCATAAAACTATTGGTTGGTAGTTCTCTTGTGATACCTTTGTCTGACTTTAGAATTAGTGTAACACTGCCCTCACAGAATCAGTTCAGTAACATTTTTTTCTTTTATTTTTTGGAGGAGTTTGAAAAGAATTGATGTCAATTATTTTTAAAGTCTTTGGTATAATACACCAGTGAAATTATTTGGCTCTGGGTTTTTGTGGTTGTTGTTGTTAGTAAATTTTTGATTACTAAATCTTTTTGTTTGTAGTAGTTCTACCCAGGTTCTCTATTTCTTCTTGAATCAGTTTTGGTAGGTTCTGTGTTTCTAAGAATTTGTGCATTTCATCCAAGTTACCTAATTGGTTGAAATACATTCATTCATAGTAGTTTCTTGTAACTGTTTCTATTTCTGTGAAGTAAGAAGTAATGTTACCACTGTCATTTCTGATATTAGAAATCTTCTCTGTTCTTCATCAGTAAGCATATTCATAGGTTTGTCTGTTTGTTTTCATTGATTTCTAAATTTTAAATTTCTTATTTCAGTTATTTCCACTCTAGTCTTTATTATTTCCTTCCTGCTTGTTTTGAGTCTAGTTTTTCTCCTTTTTTTTCCCAGTTTCCTAAGATGGAAGATTGATTTGAAATCTTTCTTTTTTATTAATGTAGGTATGTAAAGTTACTTATTTTTCTTGAAGGACTGTTCTGCATCCCATAAGTTTTGTATTTTGTATTTTTATTGTCATTAATCTCAAGTATTTTCTGATTTCTCTTGTGATTTCTTCTTGGACTCATTTGTTATTTGAGAACATGTTGTTTAATTTCCACATAATTATGAATTTTTCATTTTCCATTTTGTTACTGATTTTTGGTTTAATTTCATTGTGATTGTAGAACATACTTCTACAATTTCAATCATATTACATTTATTGAATTTTGTTTTGTGCCCTACCTTATCGTCATTCATGGAAAATGCTCCATGTGCTCTTGAGAAGAATGTGAATTCTGCCTTTGTTGGGTAGAATGTTCTATAGATGTCTACTCGTCTATTAGGTTGGATCTGTTTGGTTTTCACCAATAGGTCTATTAAGCTTACACTATTGTTAAAGTCCTTTATTTACTTATTGATCGTATGTCTAGTTCTAGCTTTCTTTGAAAGTTAAATGTGAACATCTCGAACTATTACTATTATTATTTTTTTTAACATTTATTTGTTTTTGCAAGTAAAGGTGGGTCAGAGACAGGGGGAGACACAGAAGCTGAAGCAGGTTCCAGGCTCTGAGCTGTCCACACAGAGCCCACCGTGGGGCTCAAACCGTGATCTCACAAACCGTGAGATCATGATCTGAGATGAAGTCAGAAGCTTAACTGACTGAGCCATCTAGGTGCTCCTCCAAGTCATTTTTTTGTTTTGTATATTTTGGGGTTTGGTTGTTAGGTGCATATATATTTATTATTGTTATATCTTCTCAATGGATTGACCTTTATATCATTATATGATACCCTTCTTTGTTTCTATTGACATTTTTAAAAAATTTTTTAATGTTTATTTATTTCTGAGACAGAGAGAGAGACAGAACACGAGCAGGGGAGGAGCAGAGAGAGAGGGAGACACAGAATCTGAAACAGGCCTCAGGCTCTGAGCTGTCAGCACAGAGCCTGACGTGGGGTTCAAAATCACAAACCATGAGATCATGACCTGAGCTGAAGCCGGATGCTCAACCGACTGAGCCACCCAGGCACTCCTCTACTGACAAATTTTATCTTACAGTCCGTTTTTTCTTTTATTTGTTTAGCCACTCCAGCTTGCTTTATTTATTTATTTATTTATTTATTTATTTAATTTTTTTTTTTTTGGTTACTGTATGCATGGAATATTTTTCATCTTTTACTTTTCAACATATTTTATTGTACCATTTTAATTCCTTTGTCATATCTTTAATATGTATTTTAGTTATTTTCTTTTTGTTGCCCTAGTGATTACAATAAACATTTTAATTTGTAATAATCAGTTCATATTAATACTACATTAATTTCATTAGTATACAATTTGCTCCTATATGACTCTGTTCTCCTGTCCCCTTTAAGTTGTTATTGTTACAAATTATCCCTTTATATATTTTTGTGCCAAAGAAGACAGATGTAAAATTATGATCTATGCAGTTCTGTTTTAAGTCACATAGGTAAAAGAAAGATTTACAAACAAAAAATATCATTATGTCTTTTATATTTACCTGAGTTATTTCCTTTATCAGTTTATAAAATTTCTTTTCTTTTTTTTAATTTATTTCTGGATTCAAGTTACTGTCTATTGTCCTTTCATTTCAGTCTGAAGACTTCCTTGTAGCATAGATATGTTAGCAATGAATTCAATTTTAGTTTATCTGAGAGTGTCTAAATTCCTATATCATTTTTGAAAAAGAGTTTTGCTGGGTATAGAATTATTTATCATCAGGATGTTTGAATTTATGTTTCTTTTAGCACTTTGCTATGTCATTCCATTTTTTTCTAGACTCTATAGTCTCAGGTGAGAAATCAGCTTTTAATCTTACTGAGGATCCTTCTATGTGATATCACTTTTATCTTACTATCAAGATATCAAGATTCTCTTTTTGTTTTTGTCTTTTATCAGTTTGCTTGTGCTGTATATAGATTTGGCTTTCTTTGAATTTCTCCTACTTGCAGTTTGTTGAAACTTTTGGATGTGTAGATTAATGTTTTCATCAGATTTGAGTTTTCAGACATTATTTTTTCAAATATTCTGTGTATTCCCTTTTCTCTCCCTCCGTTTTTGAGATTTGAATTATGTGTTTATTGTTATGCTTGATGGTGTCCCACAGATATCTTAGACCCAATTCATTTTTAATGTTTATTTTTTCTTGAGAGAGAGAGAGGGGGTAGAGAGAGAGAGAGAGAGAGAGAGAGAGAGAGAGAAAGAAAGTGCAAGCCAGGGAGGGGCAGAGAGAGGGAGACACAGAATCTGAAGCAGGCTCCAGGCTCTGAGCTGTCAGCACAGAGCCTGGCACAGGGCTTAAATGCACAAACCACGAGATCATGACCTGAGCCTACGTCAGATGCTTAACCAACTGAGCCACCCAGGTGCTCTGACTCAATTCTTTTTAAAAATTCTTTCCTCAGTTCCTGAAATGGTGTAATTTCAACTGGCATAATTTCAACTGACCTGTCTTCAATTTCACTGATTAATTTTTCATCAGGCTTCAGTCTGTATTCAGATACTCTCGTGAATTTTTCATTTCACTTGTACTTTTTAACTCTATAAAGAAAATTCTCTCTCTCTTTCTCCCTCTGTGTGTGTGTGTGTGTGTGTGTGTGTGTGTGTGTATTCATTTTTAATATCTCTAATTGCTGAGATGGCATCTCATACTTTGTTTTTTTTTTATTTTTTAGTGTTTTATTTTATTTTTGAAAGAGAGACAGAGACAGAGTACAAGTGGTGGAGGGGCAGAGGGACAGAGATAATCAATCCAAAGCAGGCTCCAGGCTCTGAGCTGTCAGCACAGAGCCTGACATAGGGCTCAAACTCATAAACTGTAAGATCATGCCCTGAGCCGAAGTTGGACACTTAACTAATTGAGCCACCCAGGTGCCCCTAACTCTTTAGACATGATTTCCTTTAGGTTTTGAACATATTTAAAATACCCTATGTAAAATCTTTTTGTCTCGGGAATCTAATGTTTCAGCTTCTTTAGGGCAATTTCCATTGATTGTCTTTTCCTCTTATGAGCCACACTTTCCTGTTTTCTTTGCATGTCTCTTAATTTTATTGTTGTTGTTGTTGAAAACTGGACATTTTCAATATTATTTGGCAATTCTAGGAATGAGAGAGCCCCATTTTTTTGTTTTTGTTTTGTTTTGTTTTGTTTTGTTCCTGAATTACTT
Organism: Panthera onca; assembly: GCF_046562875.1. Taxonomy (NCBI): domain Eukaryota; kingdom Metazoa; phylum Chordata; class Mammalia; order Carnivora; family Felidae; genus Panthera; species Panthera onca. The sequence goes on from NC_138339.1 coordinate 84,540,216, forward strand.
ATGGTACACTTACTATACATATAGAGTACCTTCGAAGTAAAAAATTAATTTTTTTCCAAATTCAAAACTCTTTCTAATTAACACAGAAGTACCCTATATAACAAAGTAAATTATTTCTGGTTTCTGTTTTGCTTTCAAAAGTCGCTTGGTAATGTTTAGGGGATTTAAGACTCTAAGTAACTAATTTCTGAAAGCATTAAACTTTAGAAAAATAACTCATTAACAGGTTCAAAAAAATTAAATGTATTGTGGAATGCATTATTATTGATATTTTATTTAACATCTAACATGGTTAAATTTTCATTCCAAAACAAAGGTCATTATTTTGACCCAAACCAGGCAATACAGAGTAAAGTATACAAATAGATACTATGATGTGGTGGACTAAGCTTTAGGATAGGTAGTGCAGTTTGTTGGGGCGGCTCAGTCTGTTAAGTGACCCACTTTGGCTCAGGTCATGATCTCGCAGTTGGTGATTTTCAGCCCCACGCTGGGCTCTGTGCTGACAGCTCAGAGCCTGGAGACTGCTTCAGATTCTGTGTCCGCCCCCTCTCTCTGCCCCTCCCCTGCTCACACTCTGTGTGTGTCTTTCTGTCCCAAAAGTAAATAAACGTTAAAAAAATTAAAAATAGGATAGGTGGTGCAGTAAGTATTTTCAACTCTGGTACTGCCTCATTACAGGACTGTGTTTCCTTGGGCTCAATTTCTTTGTTTGAGTAATGGACCCAGTTGGATCATTTGTAACATTCTATAATTTAAATCCACAAATCTCTAAATTTTCCAGAGTGCTGTCTATTTGTCACATTATGCTTCACAATCTGTTTCTGTTAGGTTTTTCTGTTTACAATAGAATTTGTTAAATAGCTAACCACATCTCCAATTTGTAGTTATTAAAATAAAGTCCTCATATTCCTGGTATTTTTTCTTTCATGTCCTTATTTCTAACTCTGATGATCAATTAAAACTGCCTATTCTATATGAGTTTCCCTCTAAACATATTTACTATGTCTCCCTATGTACAGTAAAACCTTGGACTGTGAGTAACTTGTTCTTTGAGTGTTCCACAGGAGGAGCAAACATTTATAATTAATTTTAACTTGATAAATGAGCAATGTCTTGCAATATGGGTAGTACATGATGCCGAATGTCATATGATCATGACAGAGCCAATGGTTTCTGAAATTCACTTTGTTATGTATACAAGTGCTTTGGATTGCAAGCATATTTCCAGAGCAAATTATGCTCACAATCCAAGGTTTTACTGGATATAGCATGCTTTGTTTTTGTTCACGGTGGTGATTCAGCAGTGAAGGAAGATATCTCTTAAATGGTAAGGTTTAAATGACTAACCTAGTTGTTATCAGGGATACTGACTAGTCTTGAACAATAGAGATCTTAAAAGGGGGCAAAGGAGCAAGCTCTTTGAAGCTGATATCTTGACCCCCAGCAAAATCTTGTCCAACCTCCATTACTACCATCCTGCATTCTCTTTAATTCGTCCCTCTGCCCTGTGAAGATAGATTGACAAAAGTTATTTGAGGGACAGATAAAAATGAAGGTGTTGCCTGCTCTATTTTCTCTGCCAGTGTCATTACAGGCAAGAAAATACATCCTCTACTGTCTGTACCTCCAAGCATCTTTACTGATCTGTTTTTCCCCACTTCCCCATCTGCATCTTCTGCTATCAGGCCCTGGTAGATGAAGAGAATACAACGTAGGTACTGGCTGTAAAAAGGTAGAGTGATTGAAGAGAAGGATTCTGATTGAGTCTTCCTTTCTCTTCTTCATCATTCCATGTGATTGTAAAACCCTCCATCATTAACTAGTGCAGACCATAAAAAGAAATTATGTCCCATTTCTAAAGGTTTTCAAAAGATAAAATTCCAAATTTATTTTTAAATTATCTTTTATTGTTTCATCCTTTAATATGGAAATGGAAAGTTAGCTCCTCCCTTATTTTTCTTAGGAAAAACAATTCAAAGAACATCAGTTCTACAAAGGAACGAGCCATCAATTCTATGTTCTCTTCAACGTATGTTCTTTCCACTAATACTGATGGTTCAATATTTTTCTGTCACAAAGCAACATAAATAACCCTGATGATGAGTCTTTTGAAAAGTTCCAGGGACGCCTGGGTGGCTCAGTCGGTTAAGCAACCGACTTCAGCTCAGTTCATGATCTCTCAGTCCGTGAGTTCGAGCTACGCGTCAGGCTCTGTGCTGACAGCTCAGAGCCTGGAGCCTGCTTCAGATTCTGTGTCTCCCTCTCTTTCTGCCCCTCCTCTGTTCATGCTCTGTTTCTCTCTGTCTCAAAAATAAATAAAAACATTTAAAAAATTAAAAAATAAAAGTTCCAGAGTGCAAGAGTAAAACCTAACTAATTCAGCAAACCAGTATGGGTGCCACACATGCCCTGAGCATATAGTTAGCAAATTATTCAGAATCTGTACTTTCCTGTCCTAAAACTTGAATATAGGTGAGATGTGTCTGTCTGTGTGTATATGTGTGTATTTTAAAGAAATTCCTGTCTCCATGAGTGAAGTAAAAAACCAACAGCAACCTAGGACACCTCACAATCTATGATGCTAATATTTTTATTAAAACTTTTATTATAGTTTCTTTGCTACAAGATTCCAAGCTCAGGTCTAACCGACCCTGCAGTATGCCTCTAGCATGAAACACTGAAGTGACATCTTCAATATCCACCCTAAGGAAAGGGGTCAGGCATGTGAAAAGTGCCATTCTTAACATATACTTAGTATATTTTTTAGGCTAAGTTACTTTACAGATGAAATTAACTGATTAAATGGAGTAAAGTTGTATTTCAGTTTTTATAGGAAACCTTGGGGGTCAATAGTTTCCAGAGTTCACACAAATTCTTGAAGTAGGAACCTTGGTACTCATGGGTGTGGATATACCCACGTCATAAGACTTGGGAGGGGTTATTAAAAAGTTCACAGAGAGAGCACAAATTCTGCCCCATTAATTGTACTAAATCAAAAGTCGATGGGCTGCACAACATGTAGGGACTCCCACATGCTAGTAATGATTGCAAAGGCTTAGTGTGAGCCTGACATAATGAACATAAGAGAGCCAATTCTGTAGACATGGCAGAAAGCCTCCATAACTTTCTTAAGTACATAGTATGATGCTTTGTACACAATGAACATTAACTGAATATTGTGTTTGACTACAAAAGAAATTGAAGTATAATGAAGAATAACATGAGACAAAATAATGAGATTTCCTTTTTTATCTCTTTAGCCACTAACAAACAAAAATCTTCATCGGTCTCGTTATACTAGACTTTGTAATAATGTTTTCATATTTTTTAAAGATGGAACCACATCAAACATCTGTACTTAAGAGATAGACAAGGGAAAATAACCAGGCAAAGTTCTGAGAGAAGGAATGACCAAAGTTTGAGAAAACGGCAGTGTTGAAACAAGCCAAGGGGTGGGGTAAGGAGAAGGCAGTAGTGAGAAATACTTTCTAAGAATGATGAAGTTCTTTCTAGTGTCAACTTACACTGAGGTTAAGTAAGAGAATGACTGAAGCCTACCCACGTGCAGCACTTTTGGCAACAATTTTGGTAGAATGATACAAACACGAGGAGAGAGGGGAAAAAGAACTCAGGATAGGTGTCTGCTGGATGTCAGCAAGTTGGGTTGACTCTCAAAGATTTCTATGTTCCTTGCTGAATGGGAGGTAAGGTGATTCTCTAGGAGTGATAGATTGGGGTTATGGTACATGTTTTGGAAAGATGGGACTGAGGTGAAATAGTTTCTGTGAAAAATAGGTGAGGGAGCTGACCAGGCAGCCCTATGGACCTCGCTGGGGCTGCAGACCATGACTGTAGAGGGTCACAGATGTTTTAGTGAGGATCCAGGAATTGCCATGAATTGTCCTCTTAAACTCTGGGTTTCTCTTGAAGATGAGGACTATATCGTAGCTCTCTAACCTCAGCAGATAACATAATGCCTGAACTCTGCATGCGGGCGTACCTCAGAAATATTGCGGATTCAGTTCTGGGCCACCACAATAAAGTGAATATTATAGTAAGGTAAGCAAAATGCGCTAACATTATGCTCCAAAACACAATGTACATACCTTAATTAAAAGTACTTAATTGCTGGGCACCTGGGTGGCTCAGTCGACTGAGCATCTGACTTCGGCTCAGGTCATGATCTCACAGTTCCGCGTTTGAGCCCCACCTCTGTGCTGACAGCTCAGAGCCTGGAGCCTGTTTCGATTCTGTGTCTCCCTCTTTCTCTGCCACTTCCCCGCTCTCTCTCTCTCTCTCTCTCTCTCTCTTTCTCAAAAATAAATAAACGTTAAATTTTTTTTAAAGTACTTCAATGCTAAAAAAAATGCTCTCCATCATCTGAGATTTCAGTGGGATGTAATTACTGACCACAGATCACCATGACAATTGTAGCAATAGTGAAAAGATTGGAAATATTGCAAGAATTACCAAAATGTGACACAGAGACAAGAACTGAACAACTGTTGTTGGAAAAATGATGCCAACAGGCTTTTTCTATGCAGAGTTGCTATGACTTTATATAAAACAACAACATCAACAACAAACACACAGTATCTGTGAAGTGCAGTAAAGCAAAATGCAATAAACAAGGTATGTCTGTAATTATCTACAATTATTTACTGTATAACAAAATGCTGACCTATGTCATAAGATGACAACAGCAATTATTGACTCTTATTCATGAGCATGATCAGATTCAGAAACTTCCTTGTTATCTGACTATGCCAACCATGTCCTCACACTCTAACAATAGTTCTCCCTTCTAATTCTTTCTTTCTCTGTGGCCCATTTTCTCCCCCCAGTCAACTGATGATAATTACAGATTCTTAATCATCTTTCGAATTTAGCAATGGCAGAATCTTTTCAGTGCAGATTCTTGATATTATAGCTATATTAGGGAAATACCCCAAAAAAGACCACAGTCCATTTGTATAATAGACCCTTTTCTTGACCCTCAGTTATCGACTCTACTTTCCATCACAGCAATATACTATTTGTTATTGGGAAGCAATTAGATTCAGTTTCAATTCATAAAATCAACCTTTAGTGCTAGATAAATAGTTTAAAACTCTATATCTCATGCTAAACAAATAGAAAAGCATCCTGTTTGTTTTGATCCATGAAACGCTTGACAGTTAATTCACCACTGAAACTTGAGTTAAAACTCTAAATTGGTGGGGTGTCTGGGTGGCTCAGTCACTTGAGTGTCCAACTCTTGATTTCAGTTCAGGTTGTGATCCCAGGGTCTGGGATTAAGCCCTGCATCAGGCTCTGGGCTGAGCATGGAGCTTGCTTAAGATTCTCTCTCTCTACCTCTTGCCACACCCCCGCTTTAATATGAAAAGAGGAAAACAAAACAAAAACAAAAAACTCTAAGCTAGTTTAGTGAAGTGATCAAGAATATTGTCTCTCATTTTCTGTTTGCTTAGTGCCTTGTGATGACTTTTTTTCCCTCCGTGTGTGGGTAGAAGTAAGCAATGAAGAGTATAAAACAGAAAAAGGGAAGAGCCTGGGCTTGTATTCTGTATAGACTAATACGAAGGAATCAACTTGAACGCATGATGGCCAATGTCAGGCATGTCATAGGACAGCGGGGACAGGGCATATTTCACATCAATTCAAAATAATCTCTGTGCTTTCCAACTCATTTTAGCTATATCAAAGAAGGGGACAGACTGGGACTCAAGAAGATCATACAGCTAGTAGCTTTCAAATTCAGACTGTATGGAATGTATAAGAATATCTGTCCATCATTCTAAATTGTGCAGACGGTACTCTTCATTTAAAAAGTGTACCAAAAAAATTGCCTGATCATAGCCATGTTTTAAGATCTTTAACGCTTGTCTACGATTAGGGGCAAAATGGCTTTAAATTTTTTTTTTATAGAAATTCTGGCTTTTCTGTGAAGATCAGCCTCTTCCTAAGCTGCATCAACTTCAAATATTCTGCTGGCAGTGTCCGCACAAGAGGCTGCTAGGCTTCAGTCTGCCACAGGCCCTGGGATTCTACAGGGTCTAGAATCCTATGGTGTATGTCTATTCATTTCAAATAGTTTTCAAAAATAGAAAAATGTGAGAGGATGAATGCTTAATATTAAATGAAAGGGATCTTGGGCTACAAAGCACACATTCTGCCTCTGTTGTACAGAATCATAATTTGAGGTTGAAATTTATATTCTTAATGTAATTTCAGAGTGGAACATAGCTTTTAAAACAGTAAAACAATAAAGGTGGCCATGCATAGCTTACAGATATCGCTGTGCTGATAATGCCTGCACCGAAAGTGTCAGAGTTCTCCACGCACACGTTACTTTTAAAACTAGTCAAGATACGAAGAGAAGTATTAAAACACTTGAACCATCCTCTGAGAACATAGGGAGTGGGCGAGAGATACCTGTGAGTTTTGCATCAACACTTCCGATATTGAGACGCAAATTCTCATTTGGTTTCTGCCTGGATTGTCCAGGCACACTATAATGTTAATTACATCTTACAACTCCAGAATATCATTAACAATATGTAAAATCCTCATTTATATTGTTTTCAATTTGCATTTATTCTTATATATCTTTAGGGCTTAAATAATTATGGGAGGTAAAAAGTCAAAACGTTGGAAATCTCCTTGTGAACCACAGTGATGAACACGAATATGGCCTTGGTAGTACTTGGTACCCATTTAGTAGAATCTGGTGCTTACTGTTGTCACCAAGTGTTTTACTTTCCAACCACAAGAGAGAAGGCCGTTAATGGATTCCTGGTCTCTAAAGGGGCGTCTTAGAAAATGCAAATGCAAATTGCGGTAAACAGTTCTCCAGCGCAATGCTTACCTTACAAGCAAAAGGTGATTTTTTGGAAATCATTTATATCAACTTTCGCATCCTTACCTTGGCAATATTTTCAACTGCATTAATTTCTAATTTAGGTTATTAAGTATATGACAAATTTGAATATCCATTGTACACTGTACCTCGTATTTTAACATTATCCAATTACCCAAAGAGACAGAGGTAGAATACTTTTATTTTAGGATCAATTATGCCATATTGCTAAATGAAAATGACATCGTCCCTTAGCATTATCATTAATAAACCATTCATTGGGAAACTTGTATCATTTCTCTCAAAGTCTCAAGATTTTTCTTACCAATATATATCATCTGTCTTTACGGAAACAACAAATACATTTAAAAAGCGAAACAGTTGACACTTCAACTTTTACCATTTCCTGCCTCCTCTCTTCCCTGCCCCCGCCCCTCCCCCCCCCCCCCCCCCCAGCAAAAACAACAGAAAATTATTTGAACTCGCTGGAAAGAGTTGGCTGTGATTAATTGCCTTTCTTGGTGTGTGTGTGTGTGTGTGTGTGTGTGTGCGCGCCACAGTTCATTTTATGATGAAGATTTCTGACTCGAGCAAAAGACGATATATCAAAGTTTAAATATCAGTAATAAAACAGTACAGGAGATATTCTGTGACTACTTAGATCTGAAAGCATTTTATTGAAAAAGGTTTGTTTTCTTTGGCAGCCTTCCATGACCTCCTACTGTTGACCAAACTAGCAGCCTGTGTCCTGTTTGAAGAGCTACTGCGGCAGAAGCCGCTGCCTCCAAGCGCTTACGGGATTTATCTCTAAATTAATATTTTCATCGAACACGCTCACGATACACCTTACATAATCTTTAAATTATAGGGAAACGCTAGAAGGGTGTTCTGCAAGTCACTGGCTGGAGTCCTGCGAGAGATTTATGGCTCTCTCAAGTCGACATTTGTGACTGACCTACAGCACACCAGGGCTGCTATTTCCCTTTCCTGATTCATGATAAGTGCAGCTGCCTCCAAATAAGCCTCCCGAGCCCATTAATGCTCAGTCCATTCCCTTCTGGTAAATACGCACATCCCCAGCCTCACTTTTGAATGTTCAGCGGCGACAAAGTTGAATAGAAAATCAGGTTGCCTTTTCCTGTTCGAAACCCTTTGCCAAGTGCCTTGTCACCAGAACGTGGGCGCCCCAGAGTCCAACTTAACCTCTGGCTCTAATTAAGGAGATACTTTCCAATATAGTTTACTCTCGCAAAAATAGCAAGATTGTTTTCCCCTGGCAACACGGGTTTTAAGGTCCTACACTGGGACGCCTTCCGTGTTTTGCTGCCAGCACCATAGCTAATTAACAAAATTGCATAAAGATTGATATGAAGGTAAATATTAAAGGCACAAAAGGGAAGGGAAGGCAAATTATTTAAAATGTCAGAAAAGCCAAGACATTCATCTTCCCTGCCGCAATTTGTTTTTCATTAATAAAATATACATTGTTTTCCGCTCGGAAAAGTTATTAGTGGCAACACGGTCTGCACGAAGCTTTTTCTCTTCTGAAATGAAGTCTTTGTTTAGACATCGGTGATGAGGGTTTTGTGCCATTGTCTAATCTGTCAGATTAGATGAGCAAGTGTATTTAGGGGTGCAAAGATGTGCAGCCACACCTGCTGTGCAAAGCTGTGAATTCACAACTCTTCTGACTATTAAAATGTGTTATCCTGGGAGCTCTTTTGTTGTAATGGAACTGTTGGTGGTTGTGTGTTTGAAGTCGCGCAAGTGTCAGGCCTTATTACAATCATAATAATCACTCCAAAAATAACCTCATATTTCGACCATTTCATGTTAATGCGCAAAAAATTAAAGGCTAAGCACCTAATAGATTTGAAGATGTGAAAGTGATTTTGCACTCAAATCTTTCTAAGCAAAAACGAAAGTCCATTAATGCAGTAATATTCACAACCCAGAAAAACTATAGCCATTTGAGAGAGAGTTTTGAAATAATACAGGACGCGAACAAAGGACACGCAACCAAATGTGAAGCCAATATCGTGAGGATAAAATTATTCTCTGAGCGATATTAACTGTGATCCTTAAAAAACGCTAATTATCATTTCTTTATCTGTTGATGTTTGTCCTTTTCATGGGAACCTATCATGATATTTTATTCCCTCAACTAAATATTGGATTAAGCCTAAACAGAGCTAATATTTTCTACTTATCCCTGATTATATTGGCCACTTTTTTTGTGTGCAATTTCTGTCATTTTACTTTGTTGAAATGTAACTGCCCTTAATAATCTTGAAACAAAACAAGGAAATAGAGCTGCTTCATTTATTAACTCACCATGCAGTTCCTAAAACCTACTTTTCTACCTAATTTATATTTTTGATATTGGAGGTTTTTGTTGAGCATTAGTGTTCTTTAAATAATCGTTGAGTGTCTCATAAATCTATAGGACTTTCTTCATTATAAGTTAGAGCATTTGCTAAGGAATGAGAGAATTTTTTTTTCAGTATTTTAAAAAGCAAGGGAAAAGAGAAAAGAACAAAATGTTAAGCCTCTGTTGTTACTTTTATAACACTAAGCAGCTTGTGGCAGGTTTAATAGACCCTAATCTAGAGAGGCCTTTTTAGGGACCTTAGACCTGTATGGCCTCATTAATTCACATGGTGCGTGACAGTTCAGAGGTGTCCTAAACCAGCCATTACCTGCATAAACAGGCTCTGATGCCAGCGTGGCACGTTCACTGTCCTCAGATCAGAATTCCTCATCCTTGATAGCTGTGATTAGACAAAACCTCCGTAATGGAAGAATATTTTCTTTTTTTTCCTCTGTAAATACCAATGAAATCTGATCACGAACTACAGTGCAGTACCTTGCAAAACAGATTTTTAAATATTTTTAGCTCTATCCCACAAGAAGATAATGCACACTGAACCGAGAAAAGATACTGGCTTAAAATAACGGAAAGATATTGGCCTTCTCCAACTCTCCAGAAATCATCATTTTACTGAGACTCGGGCATACAATTAGGTGGCCCTCATTTGACAATCATTACAATGCTGAGACCCAGATTTCATATTGTGTAACATCTGGATGGTCCTGCACATGTAGCAGGGTGACAGCTTCACACATTCCTTGAAAAGAGGCGTCCACACACTGACAGTTACTCATCATTCAGAACCAGAGGGAAAAAAAAATGAAACGAAAGAAAGATTTTCCTCCTGACTCTTAATTTAGGCTAATCTATGTAAAATACGTTATCTAATAGCAACCAGCACAGGAACAGTTTTCTGGCACATTTGCAAATTGCAGCTGGTCTGAATTAAAGCAAGAAATATTTTACCTTGTGATAGAAAAGGGAAAAAAGTTTTTACCAAAGGCCAAACTGTGTAATAAAGGAAATTAAGAGTAATTGAAGATTTGATTTAATTTAATTAACTTTGTAATAATCTTAAATTACTTCTCTTTTTTATCCTTATATAAATGCCCAGTGAAGACATTGAATATGAAAATGCTAAAATAATATGTAAACCTAGTATTTTAATTAAATCAGTGCCAAGCTAATTTCTAGCTATTACTTGTTGAGAGAAGTCTTCGTGATAACAGGATTGTTCATCTCAAGGCTGTATAAAGTGATGAAAAACATATAAATATGTGAAAATTAATATCTGCATATGTGTTTTTTCTTTTCAAGTACGCTGAAATCTTCACAAACCTTTAATATTTATCATTGCGCTCGGTTCCCCTAACAGTATTGGTGTTTCAGTCTCTTACATTTTCCTCAGAACCCTGTGTCCTTGTTTCCCTGACTAGTTTTGATCTGGATAGGTAAAATACTGATGCTGCTTAAAACTTTCCTGCACAGAAGACATTTAAAGCAAGGCAGATACAAAGATTGGTTTTCCTTTCCTGAAATTAATGAAAGCCACTGTATGCAATGGATATTTAGTAGAGAAAATGCATTATTTTATGGAAGATATTTTTTTTTAAATGTTATGCAGACTTCTCTTGCTTTGCAGTGTATCCACACCAGCTAAAAAGATTCAATAGTCTGACTACACTTTTACGTGCTGGATTAGTCTTTATATTTGTTTTGATAGAAAAGCAGGCAACAGCCTATTTCATGGACAATAAATTCAAGATAGTAATGATGAGATAGTATTGCCTCAGCTAAGTGCACCCAGATTGGAGGGTCACATATTTGACCTCGATCTAGTATGGTCCTTAATGAATCTATATACTTGATTAGAGTTACTGTCTTTTTATGGCTCCAAATAGCTTTGCATGGAAAACTAGCTCATTTTAAGTAGAGTTGAGAGAATTATTTTGCTTCCAACGAATCTCTGAAACTTTTCCAAAGACTTTTGAGTGCTTGCTTTAAAATTTTTGCTTCCCAGAAAGCTACCCTTCTCCTTGCCAATTTTGGTTTTGTTTACAACCTTCATTGCATAGAAAAGATGTGCTCTTCTGCCACATTTTAAAGGTATGAAAAATTTGGGTTTTTCAAATAATCAGCAGAATTACTGAAGTATTGTATGAAAGCCCTGGTCTTGCAGTTATTTAGGAATTTTGCAGATCTTCCTTGCCTAGCGCATTTCTTAGGACAGAGTAGAAGAATTGATGCTGGCGTGTCATATTGAGAGATCAGTGTAAAAGTAGCAGTAAGACAAAACAAAACAAAACAAAACAGAGCCAGGAAGGATTAGAACTCAGAGCCATTGGAGGTCTTCTGTCCTATTTTGCCTGTGCTTTGTTTCTTTTATTCATTTACTTTTATTTGCATTCTGTCAGCTTCTAATAATAAGTGGAATTTTTATAGCGTCTGGTTACAGATATCACCTCTAATGTTCCAGTGTGCGTGCAATGCACCTGCTTTATTATGCAATGGCCTTTTACAGTCTCCCTGCTTCTGTGATGTAGCTCTCTTCTCATCTCTGCTTCCAACTCCATCTCTCTTTCTCTCTGCTTCTCCGGCTGCATCACTCACTCTTAATTCAAGAAAGTGATTTCTTACTTCTTGTCATTCTCTTTCTTTCTACCACTCACTCTCAATCTATCAGAACTCATTTCCTGATTCCGACTACTCTGGGCTCATGTATCTCCCTCACTCCGTTCCTTTTCCAGAAATATGATCGAAATTCTTTCTTTACCTTTTTTTTTTAAATGCAGCTTTCAGAAACTTTTATTTTCCTTCTTTGTCTTTACTACCATTTAGGATTTGGAGGGTAGACAAATTTAGACAGTAAAATCTCAAGGTCACATCACTCTGGGCACTTCTGAAGGGATAAATATTTTCTGAAAGTATCCACAAATATGAAATGGTAGACTCCTGCAGTATTACTCATTAGTAAATATAGTGAAGGTTTTCAATCAAGGACTTTTGGAGATGAAAGAATTAGCTCTCAGGTGTGGGGTATTGTCTCTAATAACAACAAAGAATTAGGGTACAAATAGATGACGTGTGCATATTTCCAGTTGTGGCTCTTAATGTTGGACTGGGGTCTGAATCTGCAAAGACCAAAAACACTCGGATTTTACATTTTTTAGTGTATCACTTCACTCACTTAGATTGCTTTGCTGTTGTTACTTCTTCATGTTCTAAAATGGGTTGGTCATGCATTCTTCTTAACATATGATCTTAAGTGGATGTGTTGATGTCACGATAACAGAGCCAGAATAATTAAGTCATTCTAACAATAACAGGAATTTCATATGTAATTCGATAGTTACACGAGTTTTAAATAGCATTAATACATCCCTAAGCCCACCACAATGAATATAGTATATAATCAATCAGTTTTGCCTAAGTTTAAAGACAAAACAAAAACGCCACTAAAAAGAGATTACTGCATCTATTCTAGAACTTCTTTTTTGCCGGGGTTACAAACGAGGCAATTTTCCATCACATGCCACCAAAAGTAAGCACCTCACAAATAACCATTGTAATAATTTAATTCCATTTCATTCCAATTTTGAGCGGGAATTCTCTAGTAACTCTGTCAGATGAAGTCTTTCCTAAAAACAAACAAAAACCCTCTGTTGGCATAGAGATCTCCAAATAGTAACGAAAGTGACGAAAATTAGAAACAAAACAAACAAACACACATTAGGGGAAAAATAAACCTCACAGTTAAACCTCAATTGAGGACACTGGAGCCATCTCTAACATCTCTGTATAATTTGTAAATTATATATTTTTTCCTTGGTAAGATAATGACACCTGCATCCTTCCAATCATTACTAGGGGAAAAAAACCCCGAATGATATAAGTGTAATTCAAAACAAAATAAATTGATTTGCCTTTGCTCCATGTAACTGTCACTTAAGTAGGCCATAAGCTATGATGTAGGCAACACCCACGGCTTATTGTAAGAGAGCTCACATTCCCATAGTCCAGCTTCACATACCCTAATAAACGGAATAAAATATTTAACATGATGGTAAAGCTCAGTTTTCTTTCACTTCCCCTTGACGATAATTCCATAGCTCGGTATCCTGTACATTTGTGCCTGAAGAGGATGAAGTATTTTTCTTTTTGGATGATATTAATCTATTTTGCTGTCTTAGCAGGGATACATTAACCAGGCCGAACTCTGAACACGTTTTTATTTCTTACCATAGAAAAGACAGCCAGATAGCTCATTAAAATATATCAATGAATAATACCTTCTTCCTTTAAATTAACTAATATCTAAGTTTAATGAAGCTCAGTTTATAGTAATTTTCTGGCTGAAGTGCTCTTCTTTCTGCCTAATTATGTGCACCGTTTTCAGACAACAAGGAGTGTCTTTAGCATTAGATAAGAACCTGGGCTTTTATCTCAATCAATAGTCTTTAGCCTTTGAACTCGTGTCAGTGGAAGACCAGTCCGTCACATTCAGTTCTACCTGATCTCTTTTTCTTCTTGATGCATGCTGCCATTTACAAAAGAAACACACACACACACACGTACGCACGCACTCACGCGCGCGCGCATGCACGCACTCACACATGCTCATACACACCCAGGCACACACCTAAGATACAAGCAGGCAAAGTGTTTAGATTATTTGTGTGTCTGTGTGTATGTGCATGCGCACAAGCATGTGTGGACAGGATCCTTTATAGCTGTAAAGATGTGTGACTGTAATGATGATGTTAAAATTTTCTTGTTTCCTTTCACTGGGCTTTGTGTATCTCAAAGGAGCCCCATATGGTGCTCTTTGTCCGTGTCATTACCTCGTTACAGCCACTGTCTGCCAGCCAAAGGTAGACCGAGCGCTGCAGCTGTAGACAGCGATACAACTGGAATTGTCTAAGGTCAACAGTGCCGTAATTACTTTAAAATGTCAGCGTACAATAAAATACAACAGTTCATCTGGCAGAAAGCAAATTAGCTTTGACCATAGCGTAATTACCCTTTTCTCAGCACCATTAGAAGAGATCAAATCTCCACATTCAGTGTTTGAGGAAAGGCCATCAGAGTACACTCTACCTGACAAGGATGCACATTTGCCATTTTCAGATGTAATTAATTGTCCCTATAATAGAAATTTTTATATTTGACTCTGGAATTGAAATGTGTAATAACCTGGCTTCTTCATTTTAACCATTTTGATGCTGGAAGGAAAGGTATGTTTTGCCTAGTACAAATAAGTCATATCAGTACCGTGCAGAGCGTATTTTTCATTTTGGTAACAATTAGTTCTCCTACAGGAGTGATTTTTCTGAAGTGACTTCCACGTATATTAAGAACGGTACTAATATCTATGTCTATATCCTACATCAGAGGAACCTAATTAAGAAATTAGCATCATTAAAGGCTTCCTTTCATAGCTTCTCTCTCTTTTTTGCCTGTGTACTTCCTATCTGGCTGGGATGATGTGAAGGGGAGTAGCTTTTAGACGGACTTATTAGAGGTTGATTGCTGCCAATGATCTTCATCTACCCCTCTACCTCACATACAAGGGCAATCTAGGTAAACGAGTCCCCCTCCCCCATCTCCCACAGGAGTAATGAGCCATTATGCCAAGACATCCTCTTTTTTTCAAAGACACTCACCATTAATGGCGGAAGGTACAAATGCACCAATGATATAGTAATTTGATTAACTCAGAAACAAACAGCAAGGAGCTGACCAGTGACAGTCCCTGTAGGGCAAAGACTTCACTGCTTGTTGACTTTCATTAATATTTAAGGGTGCCAAGGATGCTTTAAGCTGATTTGAAATGACTTAAGGTGTCTAAGCAGCATTTCTCCGTGTGCCTGGTTGTAGATACACATGAAAAACAGCTGTTTTGTATCAGAAGAGCCTTACACTGTATTTGGGGAATTCTACCACCATAAAGATGTTTACGTTTTCTTGATGTTTCATTCACTGTGTTGTGGGCTTCTTCATATTTTTTCAAATGAAAGCATGTTCTCTTGAGTTCAAAATTCTCCCTTTTGAGCACAGATTTCCTAGGGGGAAAACTATCTATGAAACCAACAAGGAACTTTATAGTTGGCAAGAAAATTCTTAACACAACCCCTTCTTATTGAACCATTGCTAGTTTTAATGTGCTAAAGCCAAAACAATAAACAGGCTTTCTGGTAAAATCACTGTAGCGTATCACTGATCAGTTTATCTCTTCAGAGCAGAAAATTATGGCACATACTGAGCTTTCTCCCCAACTGCTGAGTTGCTTTGTTCCTCTTCAATGTCATTTATAACTCAGATCATTTCACAACGTAAAAAAAAAAAAAAAATAAGGCCAGAGGAATGTTTAAAAAATAAGCAAAATGGTCAGAAAAAGATTTTAAATAGATGTGAACATTTGGGAAGAAAGAGAAAAAAAATTGCTTTTTGAGTTCATCTTGTTCCAGATTAAATCAAGATGCCTGCTAATATATTTAATGGATAATTTGTAGAATTCAGGGAAGTAAATCTCACAGGGTGAGCTTGGTAGGACTTACTTAGGCTAACACTTTTAAATTGGCATGACTGACCAAACTGGAACTTTCAGCTGCTCGTGAATGGCATAAATTAATGACTTGCTATCACTTTGAGAGAGAGTGATTTTTTTTTTTCCCCGCCTAATAATACTTGGAAGAGCCCTTGGCAGGCTAACAAGGCCTCTGAAATAGTCAAAACTTGCAGTTGCCCAGAATATAAGGCCTTTGACAGTTTACCCAAACTCACCCTTATTCTCACCTTTTCCTAATGCAAACTCACCCTCCAACACCCCCACCCCCACCCATGTAACCACAGGTCTCTCCACCTTGGTGCTTCTCCACCTCTGTGTCACCTTCCCTGCTGTCTATTACTGCCCTAAATAAGATTGATATTACGCTGTCTATCTCAGTAGTATGTCCATGATGTTTTGCCCCTTGTCCATTTCACAATTGTATCTTTCTCTTCTGAGTATCTAAAAATTTTATCATCTGATGAAATAATCCACCAATTAGATGGTTTTTAGAGGGTTTTTTAGTTTCCCTCCTCTTATTTGCATCAATCTTGTTTTAATATTAAAAATAAGTTCTTATGAATGGCAGAGATCACATACTACTTGTCATTTTTTTTTACCACTGGTGTGCTATAATATGCACATAAGTAATTTTTTAAATTATTGAATAAATTAATTTGCTAAAAAAATTAGGGAAATGTGGGAAAGATATGAAGGTATCAGTATCTATATAAAATTAGTAACTATGACTTACATATGGTGAAAATGATTAAGAAAAAGTCAAATGCTAGATTCCTAGATCCAAACAGTTCTTCAAATTTTTGTATTAAATCCATCCATGATTCAAAAGCATCACCTTATTCTCATTTGATCCAGTGGCGTAACATGAATAACTCACAGTGAAAACAGTCTACGAATACAAAAAATGACATCAAGTCAGGAAGATGTAAATCAAAGCTACCAGGGGGCACCTGGGTGGCTCAGTCGGTTAAGCATCTGACTTTGGCTCAGGTCATGATCTCACGGTCAGTCTGTGAGTTTGAGCCCCTCGTCCGGCTCTGTGCTGACAGCTTGGAGCCTGGAGCCTGCTTCGGATTCTGTCTCTCTCTCTCTCTCTCTCTCTCTGACCGTCCCCCATTCGTGCTCTCTCTCTGTCTCAAAAAAATTAAATAAACATTAAAAAAAAAGCTACCACTGGTCACTGTGCTACATATTCAGTATCTGGAAAAATAGAAAAAAAAATAAAAGTAAGCATTCTTGAGGAAATCACAAAATAAATTTATCAAAAGATATAAAAAATGTAAAAGAGAGATAAATCTTAGGGGAAAAAGATTAAAATTAACATTATGTACAACATTTAGAGCCAATATGTTCCTTTTGGGATTCAGCCAATATTACAGAAAAGGCAAATAATCTGTATAGAAAACAATGTATCAGTTTTCCTCAATCAACTGAGCAAGCAGTCATTTAAGGGTACCCAAATATACATTTGACATTTTCTTTACTAAGCCCAGATTGCTAAGATTATGTCTTTATAATTAAATATTTGTTAAAACTATCAGCCCACTCTACTTTTTTTTTTTTTAAAGCTTGACATCAGAAAGCATTTCCTTTTCAATTAACTGAAGTCATTAAACTGCAAGTAGAATTGGACATCCAAGACCTAGTAACTGGGTTTCACGTTAAAAATAAAGACAGGTTTTGGGGCTCCTGGGTGGCTCAGTCGCTTAAGCGTCCGACTTCGGCTCAGGTCACGATCTCACGGTCCGTGAGTTCGAGCCCCGCCTCGGGCTCTGGGCTGATGGCTCGGAGCCTGCTTCCGATTCTGTGTCTCCCTCTCTCTCTGCCCCTCCCCCGTTCGTGCTCTGTCTCTCTCTGTCTCAAAAATAAATAAATGTTAAAAAAAAATTAAAAAAAAATAAAGACAGGTTTAACATGAGCAATTAACGATATTTTAATTTATGCACATTTATGTTTCAACCGTTTTCATATAACTCCTTAGTTTAGAACTATCTCATTTTACATATAATGCCTAATCATTTTTACACACTTTCAAGAGGAGATTTGCATTCCTATTCTTTAAGAGAACTATTTCATGCCTTTACTTCTCTCAGAACTCAAATCCCTACACTCATTCTCATTCTCAGTTCATGATTTGCTTTTATTCCACTGACAAAAACAAAACAAAAACAAACAAATAAATGACTTCTACCTCTGGCCAAGATGGGAAAATAGGGATCAGGTTTACCCTCTAGACCCAAGGCATCAAACAGCAGACAAAATATAAAAAATAAAAGTTTTCAGGACAATGGAAATCAAGCAGCTAAGTACAATGACCCCTGAGAGATGGGAAATCAATCAGGTAAGCTCTATTACTGCCACAGTTTACTGCCTTAAGAGAGATTCCAGGTTGTGGGATAGGGAGAGAAAACACGAGGGGACCCAGCACACTTCCTGCACGGAGGAGACAAGAGCTGAAAGTCTGGGTAGATGAAGCTAGGTAGATGTCCCAGAGCGGACTAGCAGAGAAAAGACATCTGCATGAAAAGAGAGCCCCAGAGACCTGCAGAAAATACTAGAGGAGCAGTCAGAGCCTCTATGTGAATGAAGAAACCACCCAAGGCCAGACAAAGAATAATTTAGTAGAGTTAAAGGCAACAGTGCTAAGGCTCGCACAGGATCCAGAATAATGCTTATTCTCACCAACGAGATAGGAAAATTTCATAATTTATGGTATGGTAGGTAGCATATTCAAAGAAGGTTGTGCCTCAGCAGTGGGAAATAATTAGCTCTAGGCTAAGCACTATTCCATATTTGACTTTGAAAAATCATAATCAAATATCTAAAAGGATCAAAATGTTTTTAAGTAATTTAATTACATTTCAAAGCAAAACTCAAGAATATTTATAGGAATACAAAATACCCAGTTTTCAACAAGGTAAAATCAACAATGTGTGGCATCCAATCAAAGAGTACCAGACATACAAAGAAGCAGGAAGAAAAGATACATAATTAATAAGCGATCAAACAGATATTAGAATGAGCAGACAGAATTAAAAGTTATTATAATTTTATTCTATGTGTAAAAAAAAGTTAAAAAGAGACATGAAAGATATGGAATAACAAGTGACAAAACAAACCCCTTTATCATACTTCTAGACAGAAAAGCAATATCTGAGATGAAAAATACACTTGAGGGCGCCTGGGTGGCTTAGTCAAATAAGGGTCCAACTCTTGATTTTAGCTCAGGTCATGATTTCACAGTTCATGAGTTCAAGCCCTCAAGTTCAAGCTTGGGATCCTCTCTCTCCCTCTCTCTTTTCCCCACCTCCACTCTCTCTCTCAAAAATTAATAAATAAACTTTTAAAAAAAGAAAAATACACTGGATGAGATTAGTGGCAAATCAGATTTCTTATAAGCATAGATGTAAAGTTCTAAACATAATTTTAACATATGTCCAACAGTCCATAGAAAAATAATACATGATGATCAAATAGGTTTTGTCCTAGTAATATGGGATTAATTTTAATTAACAATATTAAATTTGCACACTACTGTATTAACAAAAAAGAAAAAAATCATCTCAATAAGTGAAGACAAGTACTTGGCAAAATATGATATCCATTTATGATAAAAACTCAGCAAACTAGGTTTCAAAGGGAACTTCATCAACCTTATATAGGTCATCTACAAAACACCTACAGAAAATAACACATTTAATGGTGAACATTTAATGTTTTCCCCCTAAGAACAACAAGACACGGATCTCACATGCTCATTTCTACTCAGTATTGTTCTATGGTTCTAGATGGTAAAAGCTGGCAAATATAAAAAGCATCCAGATAGGAAAAGAAGAAATATAACTATCTTTATTTTTAAGTGACATGAACACCTAAGTAGAAAATTCAGTGAAAACTGGAAAAAAGCTGTAAGGACTAATAAGAAAGTTTGGTAGGATTGCAGGATATGGAAATAAATATACAAAATTAATTACATTTATATATCCTAGCAATGAATAATCAAAAATTTAAATTAGGAAAATACATTTTAAATAGTCCTCATCCTTCATGCTAAACCTCGTTCAATGTGCTCTAGCCACACTGAGTTATTCCCTATTTCTCAAAATACGAAGTTTATGATGGCTTTAGAAATTGTATACTTTCTTTGTTCTGCCAGAAGCACTTCTTTGTTCCCTATGCTCATGGATAACTCATCGAAGTATCAAGATCTCTGAAGATATATCACTTCCACTGACAAATCATCTCTGACCATCCTATCTGAATAGCCACCACCTTGGAACCTTCAAGCACTGTTGATGGGAATATAGACTGGTACAGCCACTGTGGAAAACAGTATGGAGTTCCTCAAAAATTAAAAATAGAAATACCATATGATCCAGTAATTCTACTACTTGTATTTACACAAAGGAAATGAAAAAAAAAACTAATTTAAAAAGATATATGCACCCCCCAAAAAGATATATGTTTACCAAACCCTTATTTAAAATAGCTAAGATATGGAAGCAAACCAAGTGCCCATTGGTAGATGAATGGATAAAGAAGATACAGCACACCCCCCCCCCCCACACACACACACCCCACACAATGGAATATTACTCAGTTATAAAAAAATAAGATCTTGACATTTGAAACAATATGATGAAACTAGAGGGAATTATGCCAAGTGAAATAAGTCACACAGAGAAAGACAAATGCCATAAGGTTTTACTCATATGTAGAACCTAAAAAAAAACAAACAAACAAAAAGCAGAAACAGACCCATAAACACAGAGAACAGACTGATGGTTGCCAGAGGGAAGGAGGGTGGGAAGATGAGCAAAATGGTGAAGAGGAGTGGGAAATGCAAGCCTTCAGTTGTGGGATGGATAAGTCACGAGAGTACAGACTGTAGGGACTATAGTTAATGGTATTGTAATAGCTTTGTATGGTGACATATGGTAGCTACACTGTGAGCTTAACGAAATGAATAAACTTGTTGAATCACTATGCTGTTCACCTGAAACTAATGTAATATTATGTGCGAACCACACTCCAATTAATAACAAAATGAAAACTCCACTACAACCACCCCAATCACTTCATATCCTCTCACTATATTATTTTCTTCAGAGCTCTGTCACTGTCTACTCATTTGTTTATTTTTGGCCCTCCTATTAGATAGCGAGTTTCATGAGAAGAGAGACGTCACTATCTTGTTTGTATTTATCATCTAGAACAGTGTTTTAGAGATAGTAAACACTTAACATATAACAGACATGTATTGATTGCTATGAAATGAATCCACAAGTTATCTATTTTATATTAGTGGGTAGCATACTTAAACGTGAGCTGTTTTAAAGTATTAGTTTGTTTTTAAAGAGCTTTTGCCTCCTGTCTTGAAACTTTTCTAAAAATAATTAATTTTCTGGAATACAGGGAAACAGTTATGACTTGCCTCTGTGGTATCAGATAATGTGATGGCATTGTAATTCTCCCTGGTTGTTTGATGGCATTGGTGGGATAGGAATAGTGGGCTCCAGATGTACTTTCAGTCAGAATAACTCTATCCTGGGTGTAGACATGGGTGTACATGCTAGTTGCCTTACATATGCTATTCCATTTACTCAAAAAGACAACTATGAGCATTTCCCTTTGTATTGTGCATATGAAGAAATTGAGTCTTGGTAAGGAAAGTTAACTTACCAATTAAAACAGAGAAGCATACCTAGATCAGTTTGGGGTTGGTCAGACCTGAGTTTTCCCTGGGAAATTTCTATTAATCCACATAGGTTTTTGAGAGACAAAATGTTAGATGGATATTGCTCTACATGCTTAGAGATAGGTTGTCTTTACTCAGTCTTCTCTTCTTATGACATTTTTATTGTTTTGTTTTGTTTCGCTGGTTGGTTTCTCTCCCCTTTTTTCACTCATTCACCAAGAAATAAAGAGGTACCCTCTAAAGGCCAATACAAATTTTTATTAAATCATTTGATGAGATTTCTCACTGGTTCACATTTTTAAAAAGTAGAACCAATAAGGGACCACAAAGACCAGGATGACTGTGTAGATTAGAGACTCCAGTTATAAGAAAAGCAAAATTTCTCATTTATTATTACTTTACACAGCACATTTCCTCAGTTTCACTTAGGGCCTGCTTTATTTATATAACCATGTCATCAATACAGGCAATGCTCAAAAAAATATACATTGGGTAAGAAATGGTGGATGTCCCAGAGATACTTATTTTTAAGACAGGTTATTACCTTCATTTATTGCAAAATGCTTTTAAAGTCTATGTGCTGAGTACCACTTTGGAAGGTAGGCACTTTTTTGTTTATGTTGTTTTCAAAATTAGCACACACTAAAAAAATGGAATAATCTTCCCATCCCTCCATCCCCACAAATGTGGAATTACCATCTTCTTCTCATATGGAAACTTAATTACTTTCCCCCCCCCCGAATGACATTACCCTCTTTTTACAAATGGCAATCATTGTACATATCCCTAAATGGAGGCATGTGTTAGCATAGGACCAATGGAAAGGATCAGGTGCATATGCTTAAGTAAAAAACTTTGTCAGAATGAATTTCATATTGATAGAGGGTAATAGAGACAGGCAAGAGAAAGCCAAACACCACATGGAAGCCATTTGTTCCTTCAAAGCATGATGCTGATTCAAACCTTCAGATAAAAATGTACAAGCTGCCGGCTTCAAAGGAGAAGCATTAAAAACTAAAAAAAAAAAAAAAAAAAAAAATTAAAAAAAATTGAGAATTGTACCTTGCATACATAAACACTTAGTGTGCACATGTGTGCTGGTACCTCACATTCATAGAGCATATCTGATGTCAAACCATATTATCTTAATAGCTGAATTAGAAGATAACAGTTAAAACCTCTGAATTCATAATGCTTTGTGTACATAAAAAAAATCATAAGATTCTGTGGAAATCCTGGCATATACAACATTTAACATTATTTACATTTAAGTAGGTAAAATCAAATCTCACAAAGTTGGTTCATTAGATTTCTCCAAGGCCAGTTGTTTATGTAAGCAATGAATCATTAATATGCAGTTTCTCCTGTAATTATAAGGCTATCAGATAAGAAAGCTGCTGCCTAGAACAGATAAAGAAACTTGGAGATAGTCACAGATATAAACCCCAATTCACACTGCTAGAGCATTTAGAAAGATCTTGCATGAAAATGTGAGTCACTTTACAGAGGCAAACAATAGAAACCCAAATGGAGCCAGGTTAATTTGTTTGTTTTTTTTTTTCTTTCCTGTTTAAATGGAAAATCAAGTAAAATAAAATAGTGAAGATATTTGAGTTTGCTTTTTTTTCATTTAAAAATGGATTGCAAAAGTAGAAAACATCTTTTTCTTAACATAGATATGTAGAAGAAGATTGACCCAAGTTATGTTATATCTCCATCCATGATAATTGTTGCAGCCCTGTTTTCTGGCTACTATTCCAAACAGTGAGTTTTGGGTGATTAGAAATAGACGTATCTGCCAGTTTGTTGAATTCTTACAGGAGAAGTTAACTCTACTGACTCAATTTCCTATAGTGTCTTATATATGTCTAACCAAATAGTCATACTCTCAGTGAAATCGTTTTCAGTCCTATTGATTTTCATATAGCATCTTCTCATCCCTCTGCTTCACTATTGATGGACTGTACCTAATTTCCATGTCTGTTGCCTGCTCCTTTACAAACCCACCTCCACCTCTGTAACCCTCAGTGCCTCCTACAGGCAGGACTTCCATTACCTCTTTCTAATCTGCCTAGTGACAAAAAAAATCATGATTCCAGTGCAAAATCTCCACCGTTCCTTCACCCTTTTCTATGTATCTCCCTTTGGCTGAGTGTTGAGCTCCTGGTGGCCCAAGGCACTAAGTCCTTAACTCTCTTCCCTCTAACAGAGGGTGGAGTCCACCTCTCCAAGGCAACAAAAGCAACAATTTACCAGTTTCTTGAGAGGTTCTGAGAGGGGAGAAAAGAGATTACTTTTGTAAAACATGATATACCTTTCCTCTTAGCGTTTCCCAATGTTAATTGATTAAAAATGCCGAAAACAGAGTAGAAAAGAAACTTGGGTTTCTGTTTTTAAATTTCTTTTTTTTTAATTTATTTTTTATGAATATAATTTACTGTTCAGATTGGCTTACATACAACACCCAGTGCTCATCCCAACAAGTGCCCTCCTCAATGCCCATCACCCATTTTGGGTTTCTTTTTTAACCTAGTATTTTTCAATCCATTTGAACACAACCATCTTTACTTTCATATAATATTTCAGAAAATTTTGGGAAATAGATTTTAAAATTATTGATATTACCGTCTTGGATACTCAATGTTTTGTTTAAGAAATAACTTTAGGAAATACATCATGCTTTTATCTTTACTCTGTGTTATCACATCATCCTCAGTGATTTCCAAATATATTCAAATTGCCCATCTAAAACCAAGCCTCATAGTTCACCATTTTCCCTTATTCAACTTTTTTGTATTCTACCTCAACCTTCTCAACATGACCATACCCTTTATTTCTTTACCTCAAAACAGGACTTTAAATTCTAAATCTTTCTATCCACAACTGCAACTTCTTTGTCTGATGCACCCCTTCTCAGTTTTAGCTACTTTAAACACTCTGGTCATGTTACCCCTTTCATTTAGCCCAATCCTTCAGTGTTTCTGCTCTATGCTGCCCACCTTGAGGTTCATGACTAGTTATTTCAGGGCTGCCCAAGCTCTCTCAGGGATGCCATTGTTTCCTTAATCTTTCCTGGCTAATCATCGACCCAACTCTTCTTTCATCTGTCATTTATTTCTTTGCTTCTGTCCCAAATTTGTTCTAGAAAAACTGAAAGAGTCTTCCAGATAGTGGTCGACTTTAACATGACTGAACTAAGTATTACTAGATAGTAACTCCACAGCAGTGAGCACACCATTAGGTACTTAAATATTCTAGGGTTGGCCATAGTTTGCTTGAATAAGTAACGATTTTGGAGAAGAAACATACAACTCAAAGATAGATCCATCAGAGTTCATGGATACAGACCCATCTACCTAAGTAAAAGTACCCCCTTACCTTCTTGAAATTATTTACATTACCATTTCTCTCACTTTTTGGTGATTTAATTTGAAAATCAGATTATTTCCTTCCTCAATTCTTGGACTAGAATGAGGAAAGAGAAAAAAAAAAAAAAAAAAGAGAGGTAACATTTTAGAGTCTGAAGGATAGAAGCAACTCAGGAATCTGTGAAGTTCTAGAGAAGTGATTTGGGTAGTCAGCAGTATCTACAAAATTAGCCTTCTGGAGAGTAAAAGAAATCTGTCTCAGAAATGAAAGCAATCAAAGGGAACTTCAGCTAACCTATAATTCTGATAGAATTATTTTTGCTAGTGACTCCACCCACATGCTATAGAAAAAATCATCTCCTGGATGTTTTGGGGCTACCTGACAGAAACTGCCAATGTTTGCATCTTCTGTACTCCCATTTGTACCTCACTCCTCCCCATTTACTACCAGGGTGTTTTTCCCAGTTCTGGGTCCAATCTTAGAACTCTTCTCCCTCTTTGTCTTGATGAGTTTGTTTAGTATCATGTCTCAGAAAGTACTTTTATGATGATGGTTAATAGTGAATTGGCCTAATCCCTAATTTGTTTGTCCCATGTTTTCAAATGTACCCTTCATTGTTCCTTAACCCATAAGCTTCCTTTCAGCTAATTCCATTTATTTACTGTCCTTCAAGTCTGCCTTGCTCATTTTTATCTTACTATGCCTTTCCTCCTCACTACCCTCACTCAATAGCCTAATCCTCTCCTTTCTTAAATATGCAGCCCGAGATTCAAACTTTTCATGAACCTTCTATGACCTCTCTGGGCCACAGTAGACTCTAGTTCCTCTGAATTCTAAAATACTCATGGCTTGTACCACTGGTGTGACCCTAAATACATGTGACTTTGTATGGTTATTTCATTTTACTTTGGGTATATAAGACCTTTTTTATTATTTTGTATTCACCAAATCTTCTAGCACGTTAGGCGTAAAATAAAGGCCACTTAAATGAATAAATGATGTTTAACATCCAAGACCCTTAAACCAAATCACAAAGGACTTCTGAAACTTCAAATACAAAAGTCATTCAGGACTATTTAGTATGAGTGATATTTTAATAAATTATAATTGTATGAAGCATGATAATCCATGTATAACATAGTAATTCAGTTTATTAGGGTACTCATTCGAGAACAAACTCCTGGCTGATGTGGGGTTCATATTTCCTCATCTCTTCTATAGTTACCATCCAACAAATTTCTATACTAACAAAGTGAATTTCAGTTTCATGAAGAAAAATGCCCCAGTCTTATGAACAGAAAAAAAAAAAAAAACCCAGAACTTTAGCAAAGACACAGGACAAAAATATACATTTTTATTTATTTTTTAAAATGTGTATTTATTTTTGAGGGAGAGAGAGAGCACATGCAGGGGAGAGGCAGAGAGAGAGAAGGAGACGCAGAATCCGCAGGAGGCCTCAGGCTTTGAGCTGTCACCACAGAGCCCCATGTGGGGCTCAAACTCATGAACTGTGAGATCATGACCTTAACTGAAGTTGGACATTTAACCAACTGAGCCACCCAGGCATCCCCAAAATATACATTGTTAAGGAATACATTAGTCTCAGTTAAAACATTGCCCAGGAAGATGAAAATCAATAAAAAACTTTTAAATTATCAATCAAAAGCTTTTTTTTTTATTATCAATCAAAAGCTTTTAAAATACAGGTATATTTTAAAGCAGTGATTATCTTACTATAAAATAAAGAAATAATGAGGTAATTTTTGCATGAGTGTATGTATAAGGATGTTCACTACAAACCTATTTATAATGACTCAAAACAAGAAATGCCCTAACGTGATGATAGAAAATGGATTAAATAAATTAAGGTACATGTAGATATTAGATGTAATGAAATGTGGTCACAGAACATATTAAATTTCTAAGATATTCTATTGTGATCATGTATTACTTGTACAATTTAAAAAATCAACTCCATGTACTATTGAGATAAGGAAAATGATTTATGTCATGTCATACTTTGGAGGTTGCAGGTGTAAGTGAAGAAAAGAAGTAACAATTTTTTATCATTTTTATTTTAATATTGACCCACATATCAGGATTAATTTTATTTATTATGTATATAAACTATTAAATAAATTTATGAACTTATACTTTGCTGAATAGCCATGAAGTTCTAAAAATCAGGTTAATGTATAAAAGACAACATAAATGTTTTCAATTAGAATTCTATTTCTCCTTAGAGAACATAATACAGGTGTACCACATTGACTTCTATATTAAATCTCATTTAGGGATCATGGGATTAGGGTTTAAATAATTTTATTGTGTATAACCCAGATCAATTCATTATAACAAGACAGACTCTACCAAAAAGGTGATTTAAATAAACTACTTTTGAATAGGAATCATCCGTTGATAAAACAAATAAAGAGTATTATTTCATAATAATTAATTTTGTAAGTTATATACACAAATATAATTGTTACTTCTTATCATGGTTATGGTAATAGTAGCATCCGTATCTTGCACTTACTACAGTGGAACTATTATCTTTCAAAGTTTTAGACCAAATAGAAATATCTCATTTTAAAAATTAATATAATTTATTATGAACTCAGTTGAAGGTAACATAGATAAGTAGTGCCTTTATATAGTTATCTGCAATACAATCATTTTATAATTTTTTATACACAATCTTAAAAATTAAATTAAAAACCAAAGCGCAATCTTCAAATTGTTTCTGTCCAGGTTTGTGATTGTCGCCAAATAAAAATATTTATAAGGCTTGAAATGTTTTTTTTGTAACCAAACAATTTTATTCTTTTTACTACTGAAGATTTTAGATACGGTCAGCTGTAATTTGGGCAAGTTAATGTTAAAAATGTTTTCAAGCATTTGCCACATTATGTTAGGTTCTCTACATTTAAAAATCTGATAAGAAAAAGCAAAAAAAAATAGAATTTTTGTGCAAAGATTTGTTCATGAATCAACTGCATCACAATCACCTAGGTATTTGTTAAAGATTTGTAGATTCTTTGGTGACATTCTAAGTTTTGGAAGATGATCTATGTTGTAAAGCCCAGGTGCTACATTTTATTAAAGGTTGTTTTTTTTTAATGTTTATTTATTTTTGAGAGAAAGACACACAGAACATGAACAGGGGTGGGCAGAAAGAGAGGGAGACACAGAATCTGAAGCAGGCTCCAGGCTCTGAACTGTCAGCACAGAGCCCAACGTGGGACTCAAACCCACGAACCGGGAGATCATGACCTGAGCCAAAGTTGGATGCTTAACCGACTGAGCCACCCAGGTGCCCCTGAAGTTTTTATTTAACTTCCAGTTAGTTAAGATGCAGTGTAATATATTTTCGGGTGTACAACATAGTGATTCAACATTTCCATACAACAGTCTGTGCTCCTCACAAATGTACTCCTTAATCCCCATCATCTATATCACCCATTCCCCACCCCCACCTCCCTCCTGGTAATCATCAGTTTGTTTTCCATAGTTAAGAGACTGTTTCTTTGTTTCTCTCTCTCTCTCTCTCTCTCCCTCTCTCTCCCTCTCTCTCCCTAGGCTCATTTGTTTTGTTTCTTAAATTCCACATATGATTGAAATAATATGGTATTTGTCTTTCTGTGACTGGCTTATTCCGCTTAGCATATACTTTCTAGCTACATCCACATGATTACAAATGGCAAGATTTCAATTTTTTATGTCTGAGTAATATTCCATTAAATATATATCTCACTTTTTCTTTGTCCATTCATCAGTTGATGGACACTTGAGTTGTTTCTGTAATTTGGCTATTGTATATAATGCTGCTATAAACATGGAGGTGCATGTATCCCTTTGAATTAGTGTTTTTGTAGTCATTGAAGAAATACCTAGTAAGGTGATTGCTGGATTGTAGGGTAGTTCTATTTGTAACCTTTGAAAAACCTCCATAGTCTTTTCTATAGTGGTTGCATCAATTTACATTTCCTCCAACCGTGCAAGAGGGTTCCGCTTTCTCCACATCCATGCCAACACCTCTTGTTTCTTGTGTTGATTTTAGCCATTCTGACAGGTTTGAGGTGATATCTCATTGTGGTTTTGATTTGTATTTCTCTGATGCTCAATGATGCTGAGCCTTTTTTTCATGTATTTCTTGGCCATGTGGATGTCTTCTTTGGGAAAATATCTATTCATGTTTTCTGCCATTTTTTTAATTGGACTGTTCTTATTGTGGGTGTTGAGTTTCATAAGTTCTTTATATATTTTGAATACTAACCCTTTATCAGATATGTCATTTACAAATACCATCTCCCATTCCAAGATTGCTTTGGCTACTCAGGGTCTGTTGTGGTTCCATACATATTTTAGGATTGTTTGTTCTAGCTCTGTGAAAAATGCTGTTGGTATTTTGATAGGGATTGAACTGAAGGTGTAAATTGCTTTGGGTAGTTTAGACATTTTGATAATAATTGTTCTTCCAACCTATGAGAATGAAATGTCTTTCTATTTCTTTGTGTCCTCTTCAATTTCTTTCATCAGTAGTTTATAATTTACAGAATACATGTCTTTCACCTCTTTGGTTAGGTTTATTCCTAGGTATCTTAATGTTTTTGGTACAGTTGTAAATGGGATTGATTCCTTAATTTCTCTCTCTGCTGCATAAGCTTCCCAAATAACCTTTGATCTACAATTAAATCTGAGAGTCGGTACTCTAAGAAAATGTTCTAACAGGATATCTAATCAGAAACTCAGAGGCTAGTTGTAAAATCTGGAATAGATAA
This sequence comes from Panthera onca, assembly GCF_046562875.1. Taxonomy (NCBI): domain Eukaryota; kingdom Metazoa; phylum Chordata; class Mammalia; order Carnivora; family Felidae; genus Panthera; species Panthera onca. The sequence goes on from NC_138339.1 coordinate 84,569,865, forward strand.
TTATGAGTTTAAAAAAAAAGGAGAGTTTAGAGGAAAAATTCTGTTCCTGAATAAAATAACTTACAAGACATAGGCTTCCAACAGGTAGTCCCCTCATTACTTCTTGCCTTCATTTTGTTCCAGGGAATAGTGGAAGCAGAACAGTTTGTGGACTCCCACATCAATGCATTTATAAAGTTATTCAAGTACAATTTTTAATTAAGGTTTGTTGCTTAATACAGTAAACTTTGCTACTAGTTACCTCTGCCCTAAAGATTTACCAGATTATTAGCAGCCTAAGTCTAAAGGGCCTGCTGGGATCCCTGAGTTTTCAAACCTTAAGTGATGGGCAAGAGCCAGTGATAACTTCAGATTCCTTTCAAAGGCAATTGGTTTATTGCTTTAGCCCAAGAATTCTAATTCAATATGTTCTTGTCTGCAAATTAGAAAACAAACGACTGTACGTAAAAGTAGTACAGATAATGTCTACAAGTAAGAAGTTATTTTTAGATTAATTTTATCTTATACAATCATTGCATCCATACTAATGCTATCATTTAGTATAGTACTATATAAGCAGAAATTCTTTTGTTTGCAAGAACCAAATAGAAGCAAAAAAAAAAAAAATGGGTCAGGGTGGCAGGTGCTTGGAGCTTGCAGTAAGGGGACACATGCAAGAACATAGTTGAACAGGAAGACTTAAGAGAACCTAAGCCAGCACTCTGATATTTTTGCTCCTCTATGGACATCTACTTCTCTTCTTTTGTACACTGGCTTCTTTTACTCATCCCAATTTATGTCATAGAGAATTTAGTTACTAACAGCTTCTGAGAGAAATTGATCACTTTTTTTTTCTGAGTCCTACCATCTTCGTAAGTGACAGCTCTGCCCCTGGGCTAGTTAACTTTGTCCAGGTATTAGGGTTTGGGAAAGGGACTCTGATTTGTCACTCTTGGACCTAGTATCCACTTCCATATCTGTGATTGGGGGTATAGGCAGGACACTGAAAGAGGATGGAAAAGGGGAATGGGGAACACATTGTATGAATATGATTACAGGATCTCATGCAGATTGCAAGGAGGGCAATGACCAAAGAGATGGAATTACTGGAAGCTTCCTATCACAGACTTGATTTTTTATAGAAAATCCTAGTGACTTGAAAGTAGCTATTGTGTCTAAATTACCGAAACTGATCCTTAAAGGGGTAACAAAGCAGTACAGTATTAAGAGGAATCTTTTGTTCAAACTGCTATAAGCCAGGGGCTTATGTACATTATTTCTTTTTTTCCCCTGCAACTCAATCATTACTTCCATTTTACAGATTAAAAAACCTGTTGTCCACTAACAAGTAGTAAAATATTAATCCAGATATCTAAACCAGGTCTGTCAAAACTAAAAAGCCATGCTGATTTCACTACATAATTCATATTTTCTGGAGGCAAGGACATATTCTGAATAATTATAACATTATTTTAATAATGAACATTATTGGCCACTATACCTAAAAGAAGGATGATCAGAGAATAGGGTGAACCAGGATGGCATCATCATTGTCATTATCCAGAAATCCTCTCAATGTTTCGGAGGAAAACTTAAACTAAGGCCCATACCACAATCTGCACATTTACTCCTTTAGCTAGTTCCCTGAGTGTAAGGGAAGATAGTTTATTTTGTGGAAGAGGATACAAGAGTAAGTAATCAGAGACTTCTTTCAGGGATAAATCTGGTATTTTGAGAAGATTTGTATGTCAAGGCTGCTTTGCAATGTTCAGTGGCCTAAAAGAATGCAGTGTCCTGAAGTACTTTGTCTTCTTGAGTTACTTGGGTACTAACAAAATTTGTCTTCATTTGTATCCTTACTCTGAGAGCGGGATGTGTGGGTACAAACTTTCCAGGCTGCTATTTTCGGAACATATGGGCAAAGCTGAAATATATGAACATATGTATGTATGTTTGTGTACGTATATGAGCATGTATATTTGTATAAGCAACCACGTTTTTATTCTCCCCCTCATTCTCCCACCCTCTTCTACATTTGGAAGATATTTGAAATATGGAACATGTGCTTGGTGAGCAGGCAGTATTATTTTATAATGATCAAACTATCGTGTGTGTGTGCGTGTGTGTGTGTGTGTGTTGTTTGTGTACGTGTATCTTCCTTAACAAACCTACAAGCAGTTAATCTATTCTGTCGCTAAAAATTATTCTATAGGAGTGATTCCCATTTTTTGGGTGCATACAATGTATACTCTTCATGAAGGCACAGATAATTTGTTCTAATCTTGTGAGAGAAAATTTTATCCTGAATTATTGTATACACACCAGTCAAATAGGAATTTGCTAAAATTTTAAAACACACAAATCTTAAACAGATAATGGCTTGTGGCATTATTTTAGGGCATTCGGTATAAAAGCACAGCCTATAGAAATGGGGCTTTGTGCATGCGTGAATAAATGTGTGTCCATGAGATAAATGGGTCTGTGAGCATACGCATGGGGAGGATCTGTGATCTGGGTCCTTACTCATGCTTGTACTTTCTGTTTGACAAATTTTGGTGGAACACTGATTTTTTAAAAATCTTTTAAGTGCTCAATTATATTAATAATATGTTATATTTGACAGTGTGCCAAATACCAAAGGTATAAAATTGTACAGTCTTCCCTAGTAATGTATTCTTTCTTATAATGATCCATGATTCACCATGCCTTCCTTTTTCTGTTTAGTTTCTCTATCCTTTCCATCTAAAACAACTAAAGAAAAATGACTAAAAATATGGTTGATTTATGCTAACTTTAGGCTCAGATAGTCCATTAAAATCTGCATATCCCAAACAGGATAGTTGGTCAAATATTACCATCATCAGTTTCAGAAAACGGAAAGCTAAAACCAAGATTACAAATAAAAAAGAAAATTGTACCAAATAATTACTGATTAGAAGCTCTTGATGCTGTTTGTGCATTTAAACATAATATGGTATTCTAGTTATTTCATCTGATGTAATAATCTTACTTCTGGTCAGTTGAAAGTTCCAAGGAATTATTTTTTTTCAAAGTTTATTCATTTACTTTCAGAGAGAGAGACAGAGACAGAGAGAGCCTGCACGCGCTTGCGGTGCAGGGGCAGAGAGAGAGGGAGATAGAGAATCGTAAGCAGGTTCCACACTGTCACTGCAGAGCCCAGTGTTGAGCCTGATCTGGTAAACTGGGAGATTATGATGTGAACTGAAATCAAGAGTCTGATGCTGGGGCGCCTGGGTGGCTCAGTTGGTTGAGTGTCCGACTTCAGCTCAGGTCATGATCTCGCGGTCTGTGAGAGTTCAAGCCCCGCGCCAGGCTCTACGCTGACCACTCAGAGCCTGGAGCCTGCTTTGGATTCTGTGTCTCCCTCTCTCTCTGCCCCTCCCCTGCTCATGCTCTGTCTCTCTCTCTCTCTCTCTGTCAAAAACAAGTAAACATTAAAAAAGAAAAGAAACCAGTCGGATGCTTAACTGACTGAGCCACCCCCGTGCCCCAACTGAGGAATATTTGTTAAGGATAATTCTGACCGAATGGACACAGTATCTCATTTTTCATTCAGAATGCAGCCATTCTGTAAATGGGAACTGTGTCTACACACATTGTGGTATGTATAACGTATATGAATGCTTCAAAGAATAATACCTATTTGTTTGTCATGAGTCTTGGGAAAGCGAGGTGAAGAAGAGAGGATAGGAAACACACAGAGCAAGCAACCTTTCACTCAGTACTACTCCCTGCAAGCTGAAGGTGTTTGCGTACAGCTATTTTACTCAAAGCTCCGTTTCTCTTTCAGTAAGTCAACATATTCTCGATAAGGATTTACCCAACCTCAATTACTATTCCTTTACTTTGAAAACATTAACCTGCATCTCTTAAAAACAGCAATCAGAACAAGATTAGTATGTTTTTAACACAGTAATGGCATACGTGTCAGACTGTTACCCAATTTCTATGCTTCCTATTACAGATCTCTTATTACACACTCACAAGCACTGTTTTCCTAAACGCACCTTTCAAGTACCCTGCCTTTCACTGAAATGTGGCTGCTACTGTGTACTTATTTTAAAAATGGCTTGACAGAATTGCTAATGTTCTCATTCCTTCAGGATATTTCCTAATACTTGTAGCCTTTTCATGTTTCTAATTAGGCCAGTAATGGTCCCTGAAGTTAAACCAATTAAAATTATTTACTGTGACACACAGTGTGGAGATAATTATCTGATATCTGAATCCAACTTCTGCTTACTTCGCAACATTACTTAATAGAAAACAGAGAAACTGATGCCCGGGCTTTCATTTTACTTGTCTACCAAATGTGTTTGCCCTATAGCAAACTGTTTAAATAAAGCATTAAAATCTTTGTGGTGCTAATCAAAATGTTTAAAATCCACTCACACTCCCTTTATAGTTCTGAAAAGCATATAAAACTCTTACACATTACCTTTTACATTATAGTTGCTGACCAATGGAGTATTATAGCCACATTATATACAGATAATGCAGCTTCTGCAGTTTCTAGTAACTTTACTTTTCTCCCTTCCTCTACTCGTTTTCTCCAATTATTCTTGTTTCTTTTTAACATTTCTCTTTTTTTTCTCATTTTTTTTTTCTTTTCTCTTTGTCTTGTGCTTTGTTTCAGTATCGTGTGGTTCACCATAAGGAGCACAAATCCAGTGGATTTTGAAATATAAGCTTCATACAACAGAAGGTAATTCTGTATAGTCTAAACAATTATTATAGCATGGAAACACCACACGTTAGGTTTATTACCATTTTATCTTTGCATAGGGTTGGGTGTTTGGAAGATGGGAGATTTAAAAAGAGGTTTTACTCAAAGGCAGAAGTCTTAGTAATAAGTTCAGTTTATATTTAACGTAAAGCCAAAATCCTCTAGAAAAAAAAAATGCACAGAGCAAGTAAATCATGTCACGAAGCAATGCTTTTCATTAAAAGTTGGCTGGCATTGTGTGGAGAATTTGGACAAATGTAAAGACTAAGCCTGCAAGTTAGGCTTGCATATGCTGTAGTTAAATGCCAAAGTGCAGTCTCATAAAGAATTATAGCTTAGACACTTTTAGAACATTTAGCCCATAATCCCAATGCAAATTATTCTAAGAGAAAATTGAGTTTCATGCCAAAATGCCACCTTGAGACTGGCAATGTAAAGTTGGACATTAAGCCTGATCTTAGGATGGATTCCTTTACTGTTTCCTGCTTTCTGTTCAAATATTCATGAAAACCAGCACAGATACAGTACAGACACAGATACATTTTCCAAGTCACCATGTGCTTAACTAGAGCCCCTTGGCTATTTGTAATAACTTTACTTTGGAAAAACAGATTGCAACAGGAAGTTAGGCATGGCATTTAATTCAGAACCATAGCCCAAGAATGTGGTGTTTGGGAACTTCCGGTTCAGGCCCTAGCTTTGGAATGCTAATGGATCAAATTTGAGAATCCCTGTTTCAAGTGGGATGATCTGAGATACCCAGTTATTTTTCCCAGCAGGTGGAAGGGAATGCGGTCTATATAACACCTATGCTCACAAAGGCATCAGGTCAGCAAGGTGCCAGGAAGGGCAGTGAGGACTTCTCAGAGAGCCTTGATCATTCAAGTATGGGGTGGAATCCTTTGCACAAGATGTCTTTCCGGTAGCACTGCGTTCAATCTTTGCAGAACTAACATTTGTTTATGGTGGTTTATAATTGAAGAAATCTGTGCTCCTTTTCTGTATCATCATGTATTTTGCACATACCTTCATCAACACAACACACATTAGCATTCTGATTATTTGTCTTTGTTGGTAAATAAATGTTGCTAAATAAAACTGTAGCCAACAGCATTTCTTCAAGGTTGGTGATTAGAAATCTTTTTGCAATAAGTGGAGAGTTGGTTATGAAAATTTTAAAACCTTAAAATATTAGAAAAGATGACTTTTCCAACTATTTATACTTAAGTCTGCTGTCTCTTATTTTATTTCTTTTGAATTTATTTATGTATAGTATCCTACATTAATATATATGATATCTTAAGTATTTTATCAATACTAGCTTTGTCTTCACAACTAGGTTAGGACTTTGGCCCAAGCACTTGTGACTTGTAAAGTATTTAACACAGAGAACATTGCAGAATAAGTATACTATTATTAAATTTGAATACAATTTCAGAACTATGGATTCTGTGCTATGAATACAGCAAGAGCTCAATAAATGATCTTGTACACTGTGGTCCAGAAATTTGTACCACACCGTTTTGATTAATAATTTGCAAGTGAATTTATCTGGGTTCCATGAGAACACGAGAGTGAAAGGAAGAAATAAATTTACTTTTTTCAAGCTTTAAATATTAATGTGACTCTTCGTCTAAATTTTTGAAGTTTGATATACCATTATAATGGCACCACTCATTTTCTTCTTTTGCCCTATTTATAAGCATGAAGGACACTGTTAGTAATAAAATTATTTCCCACACTCTTGCCCCTTTACTTTTATGTCTTCACATAATATTCATGCGCCTAAACATATGTTGAAATAACATACAATAATAACATAGGCTATAGCTTTGTGTTCACCATAGAGGCTGAAAGCAGGATAGATTAGGGGAAAAATACTTGCAATAGTGAAAATTAAAGTAACTTAAGGAGGAAAGACAAACATGAAGATAGGGTGGTTCTGAACATGTGAATATAAGAAAGAAAGCATTACTAAGACACTGGTACCCACAGTAATAAAAAAAAAAAAAACTTTGGAGGCAATAGTAATGCTATTGTGAGCAAATTTTAAACAATATCCAAGGTTAAGAAATATGTGAACTAATCAAACATTTCTAGACTTTCTTGGGAATGATGCAAGAAAATCATGAAAGATTCAGAATTCAATTTTTCTAAATTCTATAATTTTAATCTCAGAAGAGACTGCATGCTAGAAATTGCCTGGATAATACATGTTATGATGACTTCATTGTTGTAGACTTTCATCTAGCCCAGCCTGACCTATTAGTCAGTGTAGTGGAGGGTGGGGGGAGGGAGGAAAAGGAATGATAATGTTGCTTTGAAGGAAGGTCTAGCCACTATACTTACATTAATAGGCAAAACATGAACATTATAGATAATTAGTCCTATAAGTAGGGAGAAATTAGGCCATCCTGCTCATTTTAGAGTCAGTCAGTCAAAAAATATTGATTGGGCACTTTTTCTGTCTCTCACCACTGGCATGCAGGGATAAATAATAATGACAGTCTCTCTCCTCATGGAGATTAAATTCTAGGGGAGAGAGAAGAACAATAAACACATCAATAAGTAAGATTATATCAGGAATAAATAAATGTGAAAAAAAAAAAGATGAAACAAGGTAATGAGGGAGAACCACCAAAGGTGGAAATTGGAATTTCATGAACTACAGTGGTTGCAACCAAAAGATGGAAGAAAGTTATGTCCCAAGGTCCTGTGAACAGAATAAATTTGGATTATTTGGGCAGTGTGGCTAAATGGGGTAAAGAAAGGAACAAAAGGGAGGATTTGAGTTATTAGAGACATAAGCAATCTCCAGATCATATGGGACACGGGGACCATGGTAAGGAGCTTGAACTCTTAATGTTGTTGTTGCAAAAGCAAGCTACTATAGGATTTGAAACATGGGAGTAAAACAATGTGAATTTGCTTTTAGATGAAAACCTGAAGCTCATAATGGTTAAGTAATACATACGCCTTTTAATGTTGAGCAAAATGATGAAAATTACAGACGGAAAGCTTCCAATCCTTAAATAAAAAATGACCAAAACCACCGAAGTAATAATTAAAACTCAAAGAACCACCTGTAGTAATGAACAGCTGTGTTAGTTTACCAGGGCCCCCCATAGCAAAGTACTACAAACTGGATGGCGTCACAACAGAAATTTATTATCTCACAGTTCAGGGGGTAGATGTCTGAAAGTGAGGTGGGGGCAGGGGTGGTTCCTTGTGAGGGCTGCGAGGGAACATCTGGCTCAGGTCTTTGTCCTTGGTTTGTAGACGACGTGTTTGTTTTCATGCAGTGTTCACCTTGAATGTGTGCCTGTGTCCCAAACCCCCATTTTTATAAGAGCACCAGTCATACTGGTTTAGGGACTCAACCTGGTCCAGAATGTCCTCATTTTTAACTAATTACATCTGCAGCAACTCTGTTTCCAGATAAAATACTGAGACACTGAGGATTAGGGCTTCCATACATGAGTTTGAGGGACACACAATTCAGTTCATAACAATATGTTGTTAACAAGTTGGAACTGTTAAGATACAAATAGAAAAAAAAATTTCCTGTCTTAACCATCCTTTAAATCCACTGTATAAAAATTTCTTCCTTACCTTTCAGATGAAATTTTCACCTATGTTTTCTTTCCTTTTTTTTTTTTTTTTTTTTTTTTTTAAATTTTAGTGTCAAGAATAGCATTATTTCAAAAAGTAAAATGTCCAGTCTGGTAGCACAGTTATATATATAACTCTTTAATATATGCAGTGTAAAGATTCTTCCTTTTTATTATGTCTTTAAGTGAGGACACCTATAGGGAGAAGGTATGGGCAGAGTACTCTTTCTCCCCTAGCTGCATTTCCTATGTGCCCCATTCGAGGGGCTGCTTTGGGATTTCTTGAGTGTTTTACCCAGGTAAGAAGAGTGATTTAGGGCAAAGGGACTTACAAGAAGACACAACTATGTAACAGGCTAGGGAAATATTTAAAGCTGGCATTTGATCTCCTGGGCTACTTTTGTATGTTTAATACATGTATATATTTAATATATAATATATACATACATATATTTATTATAAATACGTAAATAATCCCTTTTGAAAAATTCTAACTACAGGTTTCAAAATGGAGGGAAATTGGATGTCTTCTTCTTTTAAGACACTACTCCTCAGTTCTTGCATGGTCTCTACACGGTCTTGTTTTGTTTGAGGCCATTGGCCCTCCATGGTTCATGGCTGTCTTGAGTTTCATTTCAGATAGCTTTAGGCTTTTTTCTTTGGTTCACATTTAAGTTTCCGGAACCACCTAGATTTTCTGTGCAAGCAGTGCTGGGACAGTTTGCTTCCAGTCCCTTTCTCTGCTCTTGTGACTCAGAGCCACACTGCACCCCACATTTAGATTTCTGAAATACGATTCAGATACTAGTCCACCATGGCCCCTGTTCTAGTGATCACATTATCAGCACTCTGAGTAATCCCCTGAAAGCCTTCTCTGTGGTGCTGAATTGTGGAGGATGCAGCCTCTACCCATTTCCCCAGGGGAGGGCTTGGCTAACAATTTCAAAGAGGGAGTTGGAAAACTACAACTTTGTCATTTTATTCTGAAAAGAAAAAAAAAAAAACTCAAAAAACAACTATTTCTCTTATTGTTCTTTGATACCAATTTTTCATTATTTGCCTGTGAATGTTAGATGAAGGGTTCACCCCACTACAGGCAAACGTCTTTAGAATATAGGGGAAATAGCACTGTTTGTTTGTTTGTTTTTTCCCTTCACTGTTGTTCTTGATCTTCATTGTCTCACCTGAAAATGAGGTAAAGTAGTCCCATTTGCCATTTGGCTACATACCTAACAGTAAAATTCAGGTTATAAGAAGATGAAATCTGCTAGGTGACACTTCAAAGCCCTATTGGTTCATTTTGGCCCTTCTGCCTGCATGTGAAGAAGTCCTCAGGAAGATTCCGTGTCCCTCCGTAATTGATAGAAACATCAGAATTGGATTTGTTTTGATGCCTTCTAGAGATACATTTACTTCAAACATTCTGATAATACTCAAAATCAGAGATCTTTTCTAGGACACAGGTAATTTATTGCTCCGGATCTTTATCTGGGTGCTTTGGAAAGACTTCAAGTAGGGAAAAACTTCTCTTAACATGGATTTTACTGTTTTGTTCACATCCCCTTATCAGCTGGTTCACCACTTTGTGCTCAAATGCTGGGCCCAATGGTTTACACCTGTGGCCTTTGAAGAATTACTCTTGGCTGACCCTAGCCAGGTCCTCTCACCTGGAAATGGCTAGAAAATTATGCCCTCCATGCAGGTGTAGACAGTAAATCCTAATGGACAAAAACCGGGCTTTCTTGCTTTGAGACGCTGTTGGGCAACTGTAACTCCAAGTTTTGAGTCTGAATGAAGGTAAGCTTAAACTTTACCTGAGATCATAGTCCCAGTTTATCTCCTATTCGTTTCCATGTTTTCTTCTTTCTCCTGCCAAAAGCTTTTTCTTGAGAGCTTTCTCTCTTGAGATGGGAAGTTGTTTGTTTTTTTTTTTTTTAAACAATTTATTCTATTGTCATGGCAGTCAAATTTTATATTTCTCCTAAAAGTCAGATTTAGTAATTTCTAATTTTCTGAGAAAGTGTCCATTTCCCTACACTTTCAGATTTACTGATCTGAATGTTTTCATGATAATCTTTTTAACACCTATGACAGCTGCAATTATGTTCCTTTTTCTCTCTAAATTTTGTAGGTCTTTTTTCCCTTGATTCTTGAAGGTTTTGCGTTTTATTATGCTTTTCTAAGAAAGGGTGTTGGCTTTACTGATTTTATTTATTTAATAGTGGATTTCTATTTCAGTAATACTTTTTTACTTTCTTTGCACTTACTTTTCTAATTTCTTACCTATTTTCTCATTTGTCTAATATAGTTACATAAGTAATTTTTTTTCTGTACTGTTTTTGCTGCTTCCAACAGGTGTAATGTACTATTTTTCCATGAGTACTTTTTCTTAACATTTAAGTTTTTTCATGTTCAATGATTCTTAATCTAATTTGGAGTGGCTTGAGAATGTAATCTGTATGATCTCAATTCTTTTAAAGTTCTCTAATTGCTATTCTCCTAGCATATTATCAAATTATGTAAATCTTCCTTGTATCTTTGTGGTGGGGGCTCAGGGGTCTCTTTGATAAGGAGAGAAAAGCGTTTTATCTATTTGTTATTTTTATAAGAAGTATTATATTTAGGTTTATTAATATGCATGGTGGTTCTCTTAACTTTTGGATTTGTTTGATCTATAGATCAGTGAGAGAAGTGTGTTAATATCTTCCTCTACCATGTTGGTTTTAACAATGTTTGCCTATTAGGTTTGTTTGTTTATTTATATATTTATTTTTCCTTAGTGTATTTTGAATATCCATTTTAAGTTCTTATAGTTCTTGTTTAGTATTTGCTTGCTACGCTGTTTTTTTTTTTTTCTTCCATTTATCTTCTGGTTTTGTTTTTGTTTGTTTCTTGTTTTTGTCATTACGTTCTAGATTTGGTTTTTTTGTGTCAGCATATGAAGGGTGGGGATGTTGTTGGATCCATCCTGGGAAGCTTTATTTTTTTTTCTTCAGTGGAGTGTTTGATGTATTCTAATTGCTGATAATACATAATTGCTATATGATTTTCATTCTATCACTGTTTTTTTTTCCTCGCATTTCTCTAAATATTAAGGATTTTTTGGGTTTTGCCATCTTTGGATTGGTTACATGTGTGAAATTTATTCATTTTGGGTTTTGTTTTTTGTCTTTAATTGACAATAGAGTAGTTATGTGTCTTTTTATACTGTTGTATTGCTACCTCTAACAAATTTTAACATGAGTATTTAAAGTAAAAAGTGTAAAATAAAAAGCATCCTTCATCAATGCAATACGAGAATGTTAGAATGTTTTAATGCTTATAAATCCCCAGCCAATTTACATAACGCTGCCCAATGTTTTAGTCTTACATTTTTTGACTAGGAATCTCATTCCTTTTTGCTTCTGGTATGAGTCTCCTTGTTGCACAAATAGAATAATGTGATTTATAATAAATACATACTTGGTTTTTGTCCCCATTTCTGGCACAGAGCTCTTAAAACTCTTGGAATGTGACAAGAGCAGTAAAGGTGTTTTAATATTCATAACAAACCCTTTTCAACCACAAGTGAGTTTATGTTAATGAGTGACTTGTCAAAAGCTTCTAAGATGGGGGCTGGTTGTCACGGAAACCAACCAGGAGCTTGGAGAGTGGAAACTTCTGTTCCCATTCCCCCACACCCATGCCCCACTGGAAGGGTAGAGGGGCTAAAGGCTGAATTGATTGCTAATGACCAGTTATCAATCAATCATGCTTAAATAATGAAGCATTCATTTAAAAACCCTAAGGACTGGGTTTGAAGAACTTGGGGATTGGTGAACACGTGGAGATTGTTGGGGAGAAGGGTGCATCTGGAAAGGGCAGGGAAGCTCTGTGTCCTTTTCTTATCCTTTGCCCTGCATCTCTTCCATCTGGGTTTTTCTGAGTTCTAGTCTTTTATAATAAACTGGTAATGTAGTTAGTGAAATCTAGATCTAGGAGTTGATCTAGCAAATTAATTCAACCCAAGAAGGGGGTGGTTGGAAACTCCAATCTATTGCCAGTAGCTCTGAAGTCCATGTAACTTGGTTTTGAAAAGGAGCAGAGACAGAGGGGGAGTCTTCTTGTAGGACTTTGTTCTTAACCTGTGTGATCTGTTATTATCACAATGGTGTCAGAATTGAGTTGAATTTTAGGACACCCAGTTGGTGTCAAAATTGTTTGGTGGCGTGGAAAAACCTACACACATTGTAATTTGGAGTCAGCATATTACCGAAATACATCTTTAGACATTATGCTAAGGAGGGTCAGTTGTAATTGATTTAGATTTTTATTTCCAGCACTTAAATTATTCATGAATCCCTGGAAAAATCCTTAACTATACTTTTTCTACGAATTCTGGCAGTCTCATTTGGTATATGGGGGATCATCTCACTGTTTTCTGGGGTTTTTTCGGTATTTTAGTCTCTTTATCACATTTTCTATCTTCTGTCTCTGCATGTTATATTCTAAATTATTAGTTCAGGTGTTCAGGTGAACTTGGGTAAGAGCCTGTCTAATCCTTTACAAGAACTAGGAAACACAGGTCAGAAGAATGGCATTTCTTCAATCAATGTACAGATGGACCTTACAGGGATGGTTGAAGTAACAGTCCATTACAAAGGCAACAACTTTTATAGAACAAATACAAAGGAAAGAGCCCTGGGAGCATAAACATTGATGGGGGTACTTGCCTCCTGCCCAGAGATGGGTGAGACAGGCTGTTGGGCTCAGGGCCAGTGGGGACAAAGTCCAGGAGGCCCCTTGGGGCTCCAGGACTGCATCCACTTCTTGCACTTAGAGGCAGTACCTCAGGGATCAATGGACGAATTTCCAGTCTCAATGCTGGAGGACCCCTGTAATAAAGTTGAAGGATCAGTATAATAAAATTAAACACAAAAGTGCTTTGTACCTAAATTTAATAATTAATGTGATCACAGCACACTTAATTTGCTCACTCTCTAAATACACACATGCACATGTATACTCATGATACCTCTCAGTAATTTTGCATATATGTCCCAGGAAATTTGAGAAGTTAACATTAATTTTGGGTACTTGAAATTTTAATCTACAACAGTGTTTTTCACTGGGGCAATTTTGTCCTCTGAGATGTGTGCCATTATTCAGACATGTTTGTTTAAAATGTGTGGGGGTGTGTGGACAGAGCTATTGGCATCTAGTGGGTAGAGGCTGGAGATTGTGCTAAGCACCCTACAGTGTACAGGACCATCACGTAAAACAAAGAATTTTGCAGTCCAGAATGTCATTAGTGCCGAGGTTGAAAAACCCAATCTAGAACTTGACTTTTTTTTTTTTTTTTTTTTTTTTCCATTTCATGGCATTGTTATTTTTGAAGCAGCAAGGACAGTTGGCATGTGAAATGTTGTAGAATGTTGAACAGTCTGGCTTTGTCTGTTTCTTCAAGACTAAATTAAACATTTTGGCAAGAATATCATTTAGTGATAAATGCCTAGTCATTTTTATAGTCTCTTGTTCTTCATTATTCTTTTAATACTATGTTTAATTTCTTTAATTATATTAAATACCTATTTATTCCATCTCTTTAGGTCTTAAGTCTTCTGTGGAGTTACTTGGTTTTGTTTATTTGTTTCAACTGATTGTCAATTGAAATAGGATATTATTGTTTTGAGTTTTTGGGGGGTAACACTTGATTAGAAACGTATACTTTGCTTTATCTGTAGGAACTCTCTGACACACAAAATTAAAGAGACCTTTTTCACCTTTAATTCTCAAAAAAAATATTTAAATTTTCCACTTTTTTTCCTTGTCAAATGGTTAATTGGAATTAATGAATCCAAACAAAAGTGATTGTTGACAGTTTCTCTACAAAGATAGACAAGTATTTCTACCATTTTCTTTGGCAGGTTTTGACTACATTGTTGACTGAGTGTGTTCTCCTTCTGGAGTATAGCACTATGCTGTACTTGGCTCATTTGTCTCTTCCTCTAGTCCCAAATCTGTTCTCTGTGCTTAGGTGGACACAGGTGCTAGGTTGATGGAAATTACCATATCCCCCAGGGCAAATACCATTAGTTCTTACCTCCTTGGTTTTGGACTTGATTGTTGCCTTGAGCCCCAAATACTTGTTTACTTTTCTGACAGCCCATCTCTGCATGTAGAAATATCTTTTCTCTTTTATCTAGCATTTTAAGAGTTTACTGCTCTCCCTCCTTTCGAATTACTTGAATACACTTAAATTTTGTCAGAAACAATGTCCTTTTATTTAAAATGTACTTCAAATAGTCCCTCCAAGACCTCTACTTTGGATGTTCATGCAAATGAATGGTATCCTAAGCAGTATTCAGGTATAGATAGCTATTATAAAACTGCTAGAGAAATTTCCAAAATGGAAACTGACATCATGATTTTTAATTTTACCCATTGGCTGTTATTTTACCACCAAATCAAGATCAAAATTTACCTCTGTATCCACGTGACTAAATCCCACCTATGGGGCTGATTGCCCTCATTTCTGCTTCCTAATTAATGGTTTGTATACATCATCTCATCACTTTTTCTCCATTAGTGTGTCGTTTTCAGCTGAAGGCCTGACTGTGTTCTTTGGCTGTCAACAACTTAATTTGAAAAGAGGCAAATTTAATTTCCTTTTGTGAGTTAGGAGCGGAGTGGGGTTCCATAAAATACAGTAGATATCCAGTGGATATTTTTAAGGAGTCCTTAAATAGTAATAATTTTTTTGTAGTTTCAGTTTCACTAATATGTATTAAGCTCCTTCCTTGTGACAATCAGAAAGTTGAGAGTACAGCCATGAATAAAACAAATATTGCCTGATTTTATGTGACTTTGTGAACAATTTGAGGATGCAGATAATAATGCATTACGAGTAGTGCATAATTTAGAACAATGATAGATGTCTGTAGAGAAATAACAGGGTTTTATTAGAATAAAAGAGTAATAAATACCTTTGGCGGGGCGTGGTGGGGTATGGGAAGAAGCTGAAACCTAAGTGAGGGATATGCTATTTGAGTAATGGGCGGGGGAAAAAATTTAAAAGAAGGCAAGGGAATTGGACTTGACTCCTGAGAGAAGATAATGTTTTGAGGGAAGTTAGAAGACAAAGCGTGTAGGTCTTTATAAACCACTTGAAGATGTTCTACCTTATTCAAAAAAGGGGGGTTGCAAAAAAGAATACTAGAAACAAGACAGCTCACACTTTCACAGTCAGGAAGCTGTTGCAATAAACTAAAGGACATCACATAGCACTTAGATGATGCTAAGATCCTAAGTGAAGGGAAGCAAGAAGGGGAAAAATATATTTTAAACACTGATTTAGTAATACTTTGGATAGATTAGATTGGGAGATTGAAAGCCCCTAATATTCAAGGTTTATAGGTATAAAGGTGTAACACACTCATAATTAGAATATAAATATGCGGGATATTAATGCAACTATATTGATTGTCACCTTAAATCAAAAAGTTTAAATGAACTAAGTAAAAGGCAGGTGTTTTCAGAAACCTCAACTATATTTTTGTCTACAAGAAACCCACTTCAAGTGATCAAAGAATGGTTAAAAGCAAACAAACCCACTTAGAAAAGCCCGAATGAAGTAAGGAATAGGGACAAAAATAGGAGCACTAGAGGAATTTGAAGCGCCTGTCAGTAATAGGTAGCCTAAATCCTCGTATTAAAGGTGTATTGGGGCACCCGGGTGGCTCAGTCAGTTGAGCATCTGACTTCAGGCCATGATCTCAAAGTTTGTGAGTTAAAGCCCTACAGCAGGCTCTGTGCTGATAGCTCAGCATCACTCCTATCACTCAGCATAAGTCCATCTTCCAAACAAAAAATTAGGCATTCTAAAGACGAAACAAACCATATGAAGAACCAAAGCAGTCAACAGAACCAGTTCAGATATGACCTAGGTCTTGAAAATATCAGACAAGGATTTTAAAGGAATTATGATGAATATGCTAAGGGTTCTACTGGAAAGAGTGAACTACATGCCAGAACAAATTGGTAGTGTTCTGCTTGATAATGAGAACTGAAAAATTAAAATTAAATACTTGACCAAAAAAAACACACTGAAACAAATGGAGAATGCCTCTGATGGGCTTGCCAATAGAGTAGACATAGCTGAAAAAAGAATCTGTGAGCTTTTAAGTACGTCAATAGAAACTTCTCAAGCTGAAATTCAAAGAGCAAACAATGAGAAGAAAAGGTTTGGAGAAAGATATACTATGCTAACACTAACTAAAAGAAGGCTGGAAAGCTGTATTAATTCCAAAGGAAGTAGCCTTCACAACAAAGAAAATTATCAGGGATAGAGGTATTACATAATGATAAAGGGGTTAATTGTTCAAGGAGACACAATAATCTTAAACCGTATTAACTAAAAAACAGTGTCTATGAACCTAACAGAGCAGTAAAATATATGGAAGAAAAACTGATAATGCTGAAAATTAGAATAGACGAATCCCCTAATACCATTGGTGACTTCCTTATCCATGTTATTAATAGATCCACCAGGCATAAAATCAGTAGATACATAAATGATTCAACAGCCATACCCATTGAATTAATCTAATTTATAGACCTCCTTATCACACAAGAGTTGAAGTCCTATAATACCCTTGAATAGAACTTTCACCAAGGTAGCCCACATTCTTTCTGAATCATAGAAGGCACCTTCACTTAGACCATGATATAATTAAACTAAAAATAACTGAAAGCTAACTGGGAAGTCAAAAATGTTTGGGAAGTAAACACATATTCCTAAATGATGGATGGATCAAAGAAGATGTCTCAAACTGGAAAATACTTTGAACCAAATAAAAAGAAAAATAGAATTTACTAAATTTACAGGATATAGTGAAAGTTGTTCTTAAAGGGAAACTGATAGCACTACATGTATAACAGAAGAGAAGATCTAAAATGCATAACTTAGTTCTCACCTTAAAAAATGAGAAAAAGAAGAGCAATTTACATCTAAACCAAGAAGGAGGAAAGAAATGATTGGGGGCACCCGGGTGGCTCAGTCAGTTGAGCATTTGACTTTGGCTCAGGTCATGATCTCATGGTTTGTGGGTTCAAGCCCCTCATTGGTTCTTTGAAAAGAATGCCTGAAGTTTCTAGCATTGGAAGCTGATTGAAATGAAAATGATACTGGCTGATGGGGGAAAATGAAGAATGAAGGAGAAACAAATTTTGGAAAACAAGTCAAAGATTTAGTACTGGACATAATTACATTTAAGAACAGGTTTAATTATGAAAGAGACAAATTCTTGAATTTGAGGCTCAGGAGAAACTTTTGGCTGCAGCAGTATCTTTAGTGGCGTGGAAATGAAGGAGTTACCTAATGAGTGACCAAAGGGAGTAGACCATGCCTTGCAATGTCATATACTCCTAAAATGCCCTGGCAGCATCAAATGAAGAATGGGTATTTTGTCGAGCAACATGGAGCCATTTGGTGGCCTTAGCAGTAACCAAATTAGTGGGGTGATAAATGTGGCAAATAAAATCTGATATCAAGGAAGCAGGGAGGGACAGCAGTGTGAGTAAATGAAATCATGAAAATGTCACTTCAAGTGTAGCAAAGAGGTAAGTTGTAGGTAGAGGTGAATGTAAGGTCTAGGAGGTTTCTGTGTTTCTTTAGGATTGAAGTACTCATTTTCCTGAAGGTGTGCAGAAATGACACCTTATGAAAGGGAAGTTTGAAGGTACAGGAGTAAGTCTCTGAGGAAGAGAGTTAGCTAGTTACACAATATATGTAGACGAATTAACTACCCAATATTGTGCATGGACTGTGTGATTGATGTTTAGACCCAGAGCTTTATACAATAATTCTCTGAGGTTGATATTTTCTCCATTTCGTAGTGAGCAAAGCCAAGGTTAGAGAAATTAATAATTAGCCCAAACTTAGCTAGTAAGAGGTTGACCCAGAATTCTAACTGGATACGATGCCAAAACCTGCATTTTTTAAAGCTACTATCCTGCTTTGCTGCCACTGCTGTTTCCCTTACCTCCCATCCCATACCTGCAACCAAATGAAATAAGTATGATTTCCCTGTGAGGGCAAAATACTGAAATCATAATGGAGCTATGCCATGGACAGAGTGGTTCCCAGTTCGGCAGTATTTGCCTGGGAGTCAAATAGATGACTAGACCTAGACAGCATTCTGTTGGCTTTCATCTTTTCTTTTGTACCCAACACTGCACACACTATTCTTTGTTACCTGAGGTACTACTTCTTGGTTGTAGGATTATTGATTTTCTTTAACTGTGACTTAAATGTCCCTTCGTCAGAGAACCCAAAGGAGTCCATATCAAGGGTAATACTGAAAATGAGAAACAAAGGCGGAGGTTGACAGTGTCCACAGCACAAAAACTGTCCAGAGGAGAAACGGAGTCTAACCCACAGATACTGAGCGTTTAGGCCCCATTGACAAGCTCATTCTCTGTCTGCCATGTTCTTGCTTTGTGATCTTAACCAAATTAATTAATTACTCTGTGCCAGTTTCTTCACTATAAAATGGAGATGATAATAGTAGAACTTCTTATAAGAGCTTTTATAAATATTAAATGAGCTAATTAATATAAAGTGCTTAGAACAGTGCATGGCACATAAGTGTTCCACAGGGTTAGCTACTAGTATTATTTAAGTCCTCTCTATTTTGAGATGCGTTGCATCATTAGGCTTTTAGCATGATGATGTTAAAACATTTGATCAATATAATTCCCCTTTGCTTTGGTTCCATATTTACAAAGAAATTTCCCATTGGTCGATTGGCTTCACTTGTTATCTACGGACAAGAAGGGAATAGCCTGGCCCCCTCTGCTTGGTATCTATGACAGTTTCATTATAAATGAATAAATGAACATTTGTCCATAAGGGGAAATTGGGTGTACTATCCAAACATAGAATATTCTGTTCCCTCTGTCAGTTATTTCTCCATTAATGAAGCTTTATTTAAAGCTTCTTGAGCTTGGGAAATGTAAGTATATCCTGATATTAATCTGCTTTGGAGGTGTTGAGAAAAGCAGGTTGGACAGCAGATTAGTGACTTTCTGGATGATGAGTCACTGTCTTGGGAGAGAGTGGGCCGCCTTATCCGAGGCAGACAGCATACAATCTCCTTATATTTCCTTATGCAGAGTTTGCTTATTTGCATTTTTAGAATCCATGCTATTATCTTCATGTTACAGATGGTGATCAGAGAAGCAAAGTAACTGGCTCAAGGTCACATAAGTTTAAGTGGTGGAGCCTGTACTCAGACTCTGCTTTGACAGCAAAGGCTTCCCACAATATATACACTTGGTTCCAATAGTAGTAAATACAAGAATGATCAGAAAACTATCCCTTTGAGGGTAAAAAAAAATCATTTGAAGTATTTGTTTAATGATGAGAGCTCTGTAAAAAGATCTTAGCAAAATCAAAGGAATACTTAAATATGCATTTATGCATATAACTACTGTCTAACACACACATGCATGCACATTTATGCCCTTAAACAGATTTGCTAGTATATTGTTGGTAGTTCTTGATGTTACTATTTTAAACTCAACAAAATGTGGGCTAATAGATTTAATTGGTGTGTAAGAAGAACACGCTTGGGGTAAATTAAAAAGACATTTCGGAAAATTGCTATTTATTTAATATGGTGTATGGGTTACAGCTTATTTAGGTAACTTAGTAACTTGGTCATTCTAATGTTTTTTTTCCATTCCAACCCTCCACTGAAAAGTTTGGACCTCAATAGCTGACTTGGTCAAAGTACTAACTTAACACAGACCTGAGTAATGTGGTTTATAAACTAAGTGATAAGATGGTAAAAGCTGAAGCAACCTAATCATGTTGCTGTATGGAGTGTTGTTTGGCTCCTTTTTTTTTTTTTCTCCAAACATCTCCCCTTGAAGTGACTCCTAAAGAAGATTTTAACCACATTCCACCCATTCCCTGGATCTCTGGCTGCCATCTGCACTGCTGAGCTCCGTGGACCTGTTTCATGCTTGGCTCCTTTTCTGTAGAATTGTTATTAATGCTACAAAAATGTTAACAGATCCATCCACATGTCATAGAAGGCTGAGAAAAATGCAAGTAGGTCAAAATGGAAGTTTACACCATCCTCTGGTAAAGGACAATATATACAGTACCTACAAAAGAAAATGACCACAATTAGATTCAAGGACTGGGAAGGAAGTGAGGAAAAATGGAATAATGTCTTCTCCCCGCCCCCCCCCCCCCAACAAATAAGGTTAAGAACAGTAATCTGAAAAACTAATTACATGTGACTTGATAAGGAGAAATCCAACGTTATTAAGAATGCTTATATAAGGGCGCCTGGGTGGCTCAGTCGGTTAAGTGTCCAACTCTTGGTTTCAGGTCAGGTCATGATTTCAGGGCTTCTGAGTTTGAGCCCTACATCAGGCTCTGTGCTGACAGAGCAGAGCCTGCTTTGGATTCTCTCTCTGCCCCTCCCCTGCGTGCACCTGCTCGCTTGCTCTCTCAAAATAAACACATAAACTTTGAAAATTAAAAAAAGAAAACTTATATAAAAAGGCTACCATTAAGTATAAATTTGAGAATATTTTTCTGTAGCATCTCTAAGATTCATTCTTTTTATTCTTCCTCTGTTCTTCAGTTTCTGATTTCTGGTTTCTCTTTCTGCTCCAGGCATAGCTTTTTCAGCAAATTCTAGACGGATGGCATAGTCTTGTACAAATTCTACTCTCCTGAGCTAATCTTCTATCCTGGTCATTCCTTTATTTTGTACTACTTGTGTCTTTAGGTCCTGCACTGTGCACCTTGCCAGTATTAGGATATTTCTCAAACTTTTCCACTTGGGTTTATTTGTATTCTGGTTCTATGCTATAATCTCATGAATGTAACTTATATTTGTAGTATTTCATCACCTTTTCATAGTTGAGTGTGCTTAAATAGATATTTACATAGAATCTTGTACAACAGACTATTCTCCCCATGTAGTATTTACAGTTTGTGTAAGAATAGATTCTTGTCTCAAATACTGTTAAAGAAAATGAGTTACATCCAAATATGAGAATCAAGAAAGTGGTAATGAGTGCTTAAGCAATAATAGAGGAAGACATAATGAAGACTATGTTAGTAGAAAGACTATTTTCAAATATAAGCCTTGTTGCTTAGTTCTAGGACTGTGCAAATTTCTTAATCTCTATTCCTGTGTAGTAAAATGGAGAAAATGCTGAATTTATACGTTTCATCATCTAGATATTTTGGCATTTTTGCTTTATGAACAATCATTTATAAGTCAAGCAAATGTTTCTTAATACCTACTACTGTTCTGATTTCCATTGTCTTAGTCAGCTTGTAACCATTTTCTATCAAGTCATGTTTCCCATAAGAATTCTTTTATGGAGTTTGTAGTGAATATTCTTTTAACAGTGTTTTACTCTACTGAGAAGGAATAGGAAAATGTGAAATTTAGATGGCACAGATTTACAAAGAGTAATAAATATGGTCTCTAAGATACAGCCTAAGGAAAAAAAAACCCTCCATTTTCTACCATTATGCCAATTAAATGAGAAAGACAATCACTGAAATATAGTAATTTCAGGATCTCCGTTCAAAAATTGTATAAATTGTATTAAAACTACGCATAGTCCATGAGGTTTAAAAATAGGCCTTCCATAATACTACTAAATGAAATGCATTGCCCTGATAAATGTTAGACATTTCTTTAGGTATTCTGCCAATGTAAGCAAAGACAAGTGATTCTAGTCCTAATGTCAGTCTGCTAATCACCATAGCTAATCAGTCCTGGCATTCTCATGGTTCAGTGGCCAGCAATGGAGTAAATGGCCAGTCTTTGGCATTAAGGAGTTAAATAGTCCTTAGTCCAAACTTTGAAAAAGTTTTGCTCCATGCCCTTTTAGACAATGACTAGCTGTTAAGCTCAAAACTAATTAACATTTCAAAAACTAGTGTTAATCAGTATTAGGAAGACTCTAGGGAAACACTTCCCTGCAGAGACCCCTTTCTTCCTTTGCTTTAAAGCAATAACTTCTAAATTATTACTTTAATTTTAAGTTGTGTTTGGCACATAGTAAACAAACCTAAAAATCACTAAGCTAAAAGAAATGGAATCGCAGATTTCCTTATTTCTTACTCTTTGTAATAAAGGCAATCAAGTCTGTTGACTTGATTTTACTGGTTTATGGAAACCATCTCTAATATGTGCAGTAATCTTGCTCTTTAATATGGGTCCATAAACTCATAATCATAGACTGTATGAGTGGGTACACCTTAATCCCTTATAGCATTATTGTATTACTCCTGCTTTCTGCAGATTTAGAAATAGGGCTGAATTATTGTCCATTTGTTTGAGATTAAAGTAACTGGATTTAAAATTTCATATTGGACATTAGAATGTGTCTTTGTGAACAAAGTTCCTATCAACCAATTCATTTTTCACTTGGAGACCCTCAAGTCCAAGCTCAGAGAAGTAGCTACTGGTGGACATGTATTGAGAATACAGCTGTTTCCAGGAATATTCTCTGCTCTTCTCACTGATGAGCATCTGATCAAGTGATAGTAATCATGTGTTTAAAATTCAAGTTGTGTTTAATTGGGATATGTAAGTAGCAGTAAACCTTTACTTTCTTAAGAGCTTCTACATGTAAGATCTTTTAAGAGATTTTTTTTTGTTTTCTACAGGCAATAGGTTTTCTTTTTCAGTAACAGATCTGTGTAAGTCTTCTAGGTTCTTGGTAGCACATTGGTTGACATATGGACTCAGGATTTTCTGGGCCCAAATGCTGCTGCTCCATTTGATAATTATATATACTTGTAGCTAAGGTCCTCTTGCTAAGATTTTGTTTTCTCACCTATGAAAAGAAGACATGCTTGCTCTGAGGCTGAAAGGAAACAATATATGTAGTCTTGCCTAGTAAGGGTTTAACAAAGCAGTAAAAGAGTTACACAAATATTGAGATTGTAAGGTCAGGACCAATTGGAAAAACGAGCTCCTATCCTGAAACACTGAAGTACTATAAGATGCCTCTGAAACCATTGTTACATTTGTGGAGGTACTTACTTGATTTGCGGTGGCTTTGTTGAGGATGCTGCATGTGACAATATAGATAGGAAGTGATGGGTTCCTTGCTATGTTGGCTTTAAAAAAATGAAATAAGTGGTTCTAGAAAGTTCATGAGGAAAAAATAACCTGAGAAGAGACCTCAGACCTGTAGCAATTTCAAATAGTCACAATAAGAGTGAAGAAAGTGATGACCGACAAAGGATTTTTTTTTTTCTATCTTAAAGGCTGCATCTTACAACCTAAGTAATAAATAAAATCTTGAAGCCTATAATAATTTGAGATTGTGAGAAAAGCAATATTGAAGAATTCAGCTATGGTCGGCACAATATGCTCATCTCAAAGCCCTCTGTGAATTGTCCCTCTTCCTGGCAGTCCAAGGCTCTGCCTTGACTTAATTGTAACCTTGAGAGTTTTGCAATAGACTTTTGCACTTAATGACATCCAGTCCAGCAAGCTTCCAAGAACATTTGTTTTGGACACCCAAGCCAAAACACTGTTTCTCCCAAATCAAACTCCTTACTAACTCAGGAAAGAATCATTAGATTTAACTGTAGCTAAGGAAAACTCTGATTTTCCTCATTCATTGTTTAAACATATTTGTCAGTAGCTTTTGGACCCATTCATGAAAAGATAAGCAACACTCTTCTTCATTTCCTTTTCCAGTGATTCTGATAATTAGAACAGGAAAAACAACACACACTGTGAGAAAATGATGTTGTTTTCTGTCTTCATATTTAGCTTTCTGAGGCCTGAAACCCCACTGACGTTATTCACCATTGAGTTTCCAGGGCCCCATATGTGTGGGTGGCAAGCAGCAATAATTCTGTAAATAGTTATGGTTTCTGTTTACTTTCTTTTAATTCATGAAACCTAAGAGGTTGCAAGGGGTAGATGTACTTTTCATCCATGTGACAATTGAGAAACCAGGAAGACTGGGAATAAAGGGAAGGGATAGTATTTCTAGTTGAAAAGGTTCACTTAAATTCCAAAACGTTATTGCTTTTAGATAAACTTGCTACTTCATTGGCATCAGGAGGTGAAAGTTGGCTGGGAAGAGATTACTTAGGAGGCAGTTGGGTTGTAGAGAAATTCTAAGACTATAAGAATTAATGTGCATAAGACTTTATTAGAAAGAATTGTCAGGCTGTATACAATTCTGTACAAGTTGAAGGGAGAAGCATTCAAGTGGGATAACACTTATTTTTAAAACATAGTAATCATATATCTCAAATACTACCTTTGAGAGAAGGTAAATTACAAGCACATGTATGAATATATGATATGTGTAGGGTCATAGACCATTAGAGAGCATGATTTCGCATGTACGGGACAATAATCCATTTACCAGAAGCTTAAAAATACTTACCTCAATGGGAAAAAAAAATGATACTAAGAGAGAAGGGATTTTTTTCTCTTTCTACATAATATGTACCTATCATATTTGAAATTTAGCAGCAAGTATGGTTTACTCTTGATACTGGGGAAGAACCCACACTCTGGGATCAGACTCTGTTCTGATTACAAATATTCAACATCTGTGTGCTTCTCTTTCCTCATCTTATAAAACTGTGGTAATGATGAGTTTAACTTGATAGAATCGTGAAGATTACAGAGGATAAAAGGAGATTGACCCAGTGATGACCAGCACAAAGTAGCAGCCATTGTTATTATTGGTGGTATCATTGTTACAAATCAGAAAAATAACTTTAAAAGACTAAAACTGCACTTGACAAAGATCTGAATGAAAACTGTATTTTTCAAGGTACTTCGTGTAACGTGTTAGATCTGACACCTTCTTCGTGAGAAGTTCCTTGACCATTTTTTTCTATCTCAGGACCACATTAATTTTTTTCGTAACATGTCCTACCTAATCGTTTCCTGTTTGTTTTATTGTTTTTTTAATTAATTTTTTAACGTTTATTTATTTTTGAGACAGAGACAGAGCATGAACAGGGGAGGGGCAGAGAGAGAGAGGGAGACACAGAATCTGAAACAGGCTCCAGGCTCTGAGCTGTCCACACAGAGCCCGACGCCAGGCTTGAACTCACAGACCGTGAGATCATGACCTGAGCGGAAGTCGGACGCTTAACTAACTGAGCCACCCAGGCGCCCCTGTTTTATTTAATTGTTGATCTTCTACCTCCCTTGTGAGTGTGTTAACCTAAGTTAGGGTAGGGATGATACCTGTTTTGCACAGCGTAGCAGCACAGCTCCAGATCCCCAATTCTAGCACGGTGTCCATCCCTAGTAAACAGAAAACTAATATGTGGGTCTGTATTCTTTTTTTTTTTTTTAATTTTTTTTACATTTATTTATTTTTGAGAAGCAGAGTGAGACAAAGCGTGAGTGGGGGAGGGGCAGAGAGAGAGAGATACACACAGAATCCAAAGCAGGTCCCAAGCTCCCAGCAAGTGTTCAGCACAGAGCCTGACGCGGGGCTCGAACCCACGCACTGTTAGATCGTGACCTGAGCCACCCAGGTGCCCCTGTGGGTCTGTATTCTTGGCTTTACGTAATAGGACAGTTCAAATGACCATCAAGAAGTATCTACTGGCTTGAGCAAACAGACATGGGAAATCATGGTGTAGCAGGCATTTGCGTAGTCTAGATTCAAGGACTTGCCAGTGTCTGTGCACTGTCCCTCTTCATCTGTGCTTCTCTTCAGTTTTTGAAGCATTTCTTGGTCACAGAGGCCGACTCTGTGATTTTCAAGTCTTCTAGTTTCTCACCTAAAGAAATAGAGAGCTGCCCTGGAGAAAGATGATCAGTCAAGCCTGTGTCACATGGTAAATCCTTGATCAGAGTACAGTATACAGACTGTAACCTCCTGAGCCCAGGCTGTTACTAGACCAGGAAAGGAATATTGAGAGGAAGCGGAAAAAATACCTTTTTAGTAGTCATTTGGAATGCCTGGGTGGCTCAATCCGTTTTGCTCAGGTCACAATCTCATGGTTCTTGAGCTTGAGTCCCACATCGGGCTCTGTGCCATTAGCATGCAGACTGCTTGGGATTCATATTCTGTCTCTCTGTCTCTCTGTCTCAAAAACAAACTTAAAAACTAATATTTATATAGCGGTTCGGGTTTTTGAAAGCTACAGTACTTTGAAGTATCGTGGCCACTTGTACATGACATAAATGAAAGCTCTAGTGGCTGTGTTGTGGGTACTTTTAATGTCAAATATTTAAGTTCATGGAGATGAATGTCAACCCATAGAGATGGGTTGATATCACCAGCCCATTCCTTCACCATGGTAGGAGAGCATTGCTGAATAAAGAAATAGAGAGTTGGGGCACCTGGGTGGCTCAGTCGGTTAAGCGTCCGACTTCAGCTCAGGTCACGATCTCACGGTCCGTGAGTTCGAGCCCCGCGTCAGGCTCTGGGCTGATGATGGCCCAGAGCCTGGAGCCTGCTTCCGATTCTGTGTCTCCCTCTCTCTCTGACCCTCCCCCATTCATGCTCTGTTTCTCTCTGTCTCAAAAATAAATAAACGTTAAAAAAAAAAAAAGAAATAGTTAATTGGTGGGGATAAAGCTGATAGAGAAGTGGGTAATTGGAAATAAAGAGTATAATCGTATCCTTGAGATCCTGGTCATGGAAACATGCAAGAAACAATCAAATGAAAACTAGTTTTTTCACAGCAATTCCTAGAAGAAAAGTGGAATAAACCCCTATGTTTAAAAATCCAAAAATACAGAATGGTATGTACAGACTAGATATCAATATATACTTGTAATTTGGAAAAGGGAACTTGGGGAACTCTCTAAAATCAGATAATATTTTCACTGAGTTAGGTTTACAAGAATTGGTGCAACAAGAGGCTTATCTTTCCTTAATTTTTTTTATTTTTATTTTTTATCAATTGCTACTCCACCTTCTGTGTGCATGAAATTAATGGGTCTGGATAACTAGATTGAGGAACTAGTGATACTTAGTCCTGACATTTCTGGAATGTCAGAAATTCTTATTTTCTGAGTTATTTTTTTATTTTCAGAGTTTAAGATGGTTGTCTTTGAACACAGTATGTTTACATTGAAATTATTTTGGCCATTGACCTTAGAGTATTTATAAAAATTTGTGAGGTTTTTTTTTTCTTTTTTCTTTTTTTTTTTTTGTACCTGATAACACGTAGCAAAAAAGAGGTATGAAAAGGGAAGTAAACCTGATGTTGTTCGATGAGTCATGAATGGACATGCACAGGGTCGTTAACTGATGGAGAAGTTTCACCAAGGAAAATCTTTGACTGCTTTGATAAATGCCGATGATGATTAAGTATGTGACATTGTTCCCATTTATTCAGTGCTGAATCAATCAGTGCCCCAAGTCAGCCTGCTGCAATGGGCTACTCTAGATGTGGTCCTCTGAATAAGACAGAGTGTTAAAATGAGGTCATGACCACTTTTCATGGTACTTTTTTTTGCTTGGCTACATTCCAGCTTCGCTAATTAAAGTCTGTATTTCTAAGACCCCTTTACAGTTTTAATTGGGTATGTTATTTCTTGTGAATTGTATGGAATTGTTATTCACTGTCATAAGCAGTGGCTGTATTTCACCATAGAAGTGGTTGCATTTCATCATAGGGATCAAAGGAAGGGAAACATGAATATAACTTTTTTAAGAGCACTTTGCAATGCTTTGAGCTCTTTGGAAGAAAGCATTAAAAAGGAAAATAATGGTGTTCTTAAAATGTAAAGTATTGTCATTATCATTTTTTAAAGAAAACCCGGAGATTGAGAATGTGTTTTCTGGCAAGGTTCAAGAAAAATTACTTTATAGTTTCAGAAAAAGAGCATAAATAGGATTATTAATTGCAAATTTAATGAAAAACTTTATTCTCTCTGAAAAGTCTATTACCTATGTCTAGGGAAAATAGTTGGAACTTCTAAGCCTTTCTGACAAGAGATTTTGTGGAATACACTACTTTCTTAGTGCTGACAATAACTACACCTGCCTCTCAGTTTATATTAGCTAAAGTTTTATTTACAGTTAATTTTCTCTACTTTCTATACAGATTGACAGTCTATATTGAACAAATACACTCCTAGACAAATGATAAATTTTCACATCACACTGAGCCTTTGTTGAGCCTATTTTTAGTTCCCTTAATTGATTGGTTGAGTCACACCTCTTGGAGGGGCGCCCCCACACACATACATACACATGAACACCTACGAAATAAGAGTCTCTTGAGCACAATAGTCGGATGGGGGAAGGGGGAAAGGAGCTTTACACTACACAGGTGAAGCCAATAAAATTACTAGAAATTTTCCAAGTACTTCTATGTTTAGGATCAAGAAATTAGGTTGATTTAACAGGGTGTAGTACAATAGAATGCCACAGAAGTAGAATTAAAGAGAGAGAAATGCAAATAGATAGGATGGAAAAATGGTTGTGATGTAAAAAAACAACAAACCAAAAAACCAAAACAATGATAGTTGATATATTTGCTACAAGTATTGCCCAAAGTTGGGTCTGTGCGTTTTAACAATTAAGATAAGAAAATATTTTTTAAAAAATACACTTTAGCTGCATAGTTCACCGATTTTTGCAAAGATAAATGAGAAAAGATAAATGAGAGGCATGGTTTTTCAGAATTGTTAACTATAAAGATCGTAAGAGTATATGTTTGCACAAAAACATAATCCAGTAAACTTCTGGTCATGGCTATCCAATCTAACATGTGATAGAACTCACCTTAGCTCCGCACTTGTCTGACCGCTGAGTTCATAATTTTCACTTCATCATACTGTTCCAGTAGATATGGCAGCATTAGCTCAGCATAATGCTGTTTATTCAGTAACATGAGAATAGTGATCCATGACAGAGCTGTCTCTGTGTAAATTTCATGTATGTTTAGATATACAGATATTCACATGTATGTACATAATAAAGAAGAATACCTTCACTCTCAGGAGCACAGAACTGGATTAACCCCAATCCTCATTTTTTAACACACTACCATCCATCTTTGATCTCTGTATGGTCCTATTCAGTTAGTCATTGACTCAGGATCTAAATCCAGAACCCCTGAACACCAGATATAAAACATTACAAACGAGTTTCAATAATGTGTTCTTTGTCTATCCATCCCTCACCTTCTTCAGAGGCAGCTAGCCATTATCCTGAATTCTGCATTTATCATTTTGTTGCCTAAAAACACACATAGCCACACCTTACATGCCTGAACAATGGCTTTAATAAAACTTTTGAATTTCATAAAGTTTTTAGACTGAATGTAATGCTCTGTGGCCCATTTCTTCACTCAACTTCACTCAAGTATAGTCTAACCATATTGCAGGTATCGGTTGTTCACTACACTGTAATATTTCAGAGTATAAATACGCCATTATTTTTCCTCTTTTCCCGTCTGAAGTAGTGTCTAAGCCTCTGCTATTAACAATATTATTGCACACATTTCTGTGTATATCTCCTGAGCAAACATATTAGAGTTTCTCTTCAGTAAGTATTGAGGAATAGAATTACTGAGTCCTAGGTTATGTTCAACTTAACAAGGCAAAAAGTCCTTCAATTTGCATTCCTATCAGGCACATTTAAAATATTCTCTCAACCCACATCATCTCTAATAGTATCATAAAACTTCTTAATATTTGCCAAACAAATGAGTGTAAAATGGTATTTAACTTTGGTGACATTTTATTATTTATTACTTAATAATTTTTAATCTGTTTTTTTCTGCTAGAATGTAATATTCATAAAGCCTGGCACCTTGTCTCCCTTATTTTATTCCAGATCCTGTGATAGTGTCTGGCACACAGACACATAATGGATTATAAAATTGGTCTTGGGTACCATATTTATATATGAGAAAATACACATATAATTAGGGCCTGTAGAAAAAATTTAAAAGTAAGTATTTATGCCGAAAGCAATCACAGACTACTTAGTTTTCTGAACAGAAAAAAAGATGCCATCACTAAAATGCAAAATCTTGACATGGCTAAGATTTAAAAGGGAATTTTCCCACGAATAATCTGAAAGATAGCTACAAAACAAAAACAAACCCATTAAATCACTAAAGAAGGTAAAGTTCATGGTTGGATCTCCAAAGACCTACAGTAGCTGCCTCTTAACACAAACTATTTTTATATCTATTTCCATAAAGATCTAAAAGCATCTCAGAGTGTTATAGTACTCATTTATCATTACAGACATAAGATTATGTTAGTTTATCTGAACTTGTATTTTTTTTTTTTAACTTTTTGATTTAGGAGTTTTAATTTCAATAATGCAGAGTGCAATATTGGTCAACAAGTTTTGGTAAGACTCGAATGTAAATTGTCCAGGGCAGTGATTGTCCAAGTGTGGCTTAAGGAACTGTGAAGGTCTGTCACACTATTTCAGGGGGCTAACAAAGTCCTTTGTTTCCCAACTGTATATCTTTGTGGGGCCAGATTTTTTCCCCATATCCTATATTTAAAGTAACCAAGGCAACAGATAGAATGCTAAAGCAGATACAAGAGTCTGTGTTTTATAAGCCTGATTTTTTTAAAAAAAGGTGAAAATGTAAAGGGATGTCACTTTGCTTGCTATTTGTTTTGAAAAACAGCATTTCTGTAAAAAACAACTTCTTAAATTTTGATGTTATTTAAAAACAATCAAAATCTCTCAGGGTACCTGGGTGGCTTATTTGGTTTGGTGTCTGACTGTTGATTTTGGCTCAGGTCATGATCTCGCAGTCGTGAGATCGAACCCTACGTCAGGATCCATGCTGGGCATGCAGTCTGCTTAAGATTCTCTCTCTTTCCTGCTCCCTCTGTCCCTCTCCCCCATTCATGCGTGCTCTCTCTATAAAATAAAAATAAAACTAATAATTATATTATTTTAATTTCTAATACAATTACCATCAATAGATGAATACTACCTTAACAGAAGCTCTTTGCCAATCTCAATATTTAAGAATATTAATGAGTCTGAGTAGCAAAACATTTGAGAACTGTTGCTCTTGGGGAACACATTTTGAATAGGTAATTATACACACCAAAGATGCGTTTATACTTAAAAGAGTCACATAATGATTCATCAGACATTTATTTAAGTTTTACTGTATGTGAGATACAGTATGGGGCTGTTGGGATACAATAATGAAAAGACTAAATACAAAATCCCTTCCCTTGTAGAGTACAATTGGCCTAAGCTGGCAATTACCAAGCACTTGAAGAGCTGTGGCTTCACATAAGAGCAGTTTGGTCAATATTGTTATTTAAGTTAGAATACTGGTATTATGGAAAAATAACTACCGAAAACAGGCATACCTCAGAGACGTTGTTCGAAACCACTGCAATAAAATGAATCAAATGAATTCTTTGATTTTTCTAGTGCGTATGAAAGTTACATTATGCTATACTGAGGTCTATTAGATGTGTAATAGCATTATGTCTAAAAATATATATATACCTTAATTAAGAAATATTTTATTGCTAAAAAAAAAATCTGAACTTTATGGAAGTGGTCATCACAGACCACAGATCACCATAACAAGTACATGAATAATGAAAAAGTTTGAAATCAAGAATTACCAAAATGTGACACAAAGTGTCACATGAAGTGAACAAATGCTGTTGGGAAAATGATGCTAATAGAATTGCTTGGGGCAAGGTGGCCCCAGTATCTGTGAAGCCCAATAAAGTGTGATAAGATGAGATAAACCTATAAAGTAGGCTAGATTAGCATTTGTTCCTTAAAACATATGCTTAGGTTTCACTCCGGCTTACACATACACGTATAAATTATTGAAAAAATTTTCAATTGGAGACAATATGTTTAAAAGCCATCACTTAAAATGTAATGGATGAAAATAAATAGAAGTGATTTGGAGAGCCACATAATTTAGAAACATTTTCAAAAGATCACATGTGAACCATATGCAAAAATTCCCATTTTGTTTAGGTTATTATTTCTCATGTATTAGTATTTTAAAATGGTAGCTTAGTTTGTTAGAAAAAGGATATTGAAAAACATACATTAAAACAATATAATGACATTATGCCCTATTTCATTCACTAACCTGTTAATGTGTCAGGATATGCTTTTTGGACAAAACTTTTCTGAAAATAAAGGTGTATAAAATATTCCTGAGATATTCCTGATGCTATAAAATCGTTAAATCTGATAAAGAAAACAAACAACATATAATGAAAACTACACTGGCTAGAAAAATACTCACTTAATTATTTTCTTTGACGATTAATTAAAATCAACATGCCAAGCTTCATAAGCCTGGGCCCAATCTACTCCTCATACACTCGGATATCTCTATAATGCTACAGGCCCCTAAGGACATGAAGTACAGTGAGGTGCATGTTTACTATAAATTGATAGGGTTTTAGAATCCTGAGGTGAAACCAGAGGAAGCTGTAATGCTCACTTCATTACCCTGTTGCCATCTTGGATTTTACATGCTGCTTTATATATTGATTTGGTGCATTTTTACCTCATTGATATAGGCTCTTAAACCAAATGCCTCTCCTCATTCTGCTTAGCTATCCTCCTAGGTATTTTTAACTAGAGGTAAAGGTAGTTGCAATACATTGTCTAATTGTGATTATAATTTCTTTTATGACTGACATCCTTCACTCGGCAAGGGAGTATAACCACAGGCCCACCATTCATGCTTCTTAAATCATCTCTATACCAAAGAGGAAAAACATGCCCTCAGCATTATGTTTGGAACACTAAAGTATGGCTTTATGCATTTGAAACTATATTGGCAGGTTCATGCTATTTTATTATACACTTGGCTTTCTAGCTTCTTCTTGTTCACTGCAGTGATTGGCTTGTTCGATGGTGCCCACCCCCTTTCTGTCTGGCCTGGTGTCTGAGCCAAGCACCGTGGGCACCCATGGGGTGAACTTGGCAACTGTGAGACCCAGATGCTGAGCTCTAGCATGTAATTTTCCAGCAACAGCATCTGGGTGTTTGGTTGGCCTTTTATGTGGCTTATGTTGTCTGTCATGGTAGCTGTAGAAAGTCTGTGAACCTGGCACAAGATGTGTCTCCTCGTCTGTGGGCCTGTCTTGTCTGTACAAAATGTCATTTCCTATTGATGCTTGTTTGGTGTTGTACAGTTAACCTTGGCAATACATCTGGATAAGGAGTCAGAATAAATTCCCTGGCAGTCACCTACACATTTAACATTTTTACATCTTTGCCTTCTAACTTGCCTGGCCAGTCTCAGGCTATGTATTTTCTACTTAGATTCTGTGGTTGTGTGTTCATTCTTTGTCCCCATTTCTGTTGTGAATCAGAAAGTGTAATAAAATGATTCAGTGGCTGGCACATATGTGCAGGAGCCGTTTCTCTGTGATTGGGCCCCTAGGGCTCTGGGCTTCTTTCAGTTTCAAATTCTAATTTTAGACCTGGACGATGAAAATACAATTCATATCTCCTATGCTATATTCATTGCTTGAATAAAAGAACAACATTATTAATGTTTAAACAGGGTAGGTCTTTTAACCAGGGCTTTAACACAACATAGATATCTGTCTTTAACACGGTTCTTTGGCAAATATCAAATAATTTTCCGTTTTATGTCTCCACAACATAAGATCCTATCATTTGAAAAGATGGTGTGTTTTCCTTTTGGTTTCCTGGTTTGCTCTCAAAGAATTTTCATTTTTTTAACTTACCCTTCTACTAAGGATTTGTAAGATTATAGTTCACTGGGCAATAGTTTCTTACTATATTCAAACTTAAGTTTCTATTAAACCAGTAAAATGAATGAAACTCAAATATTAATAGCCATAAGGATTTTTTATATTTAAGTTTGATATTAGAAAAAACATTATTAAGTTATGACAACTGGATTTATTCTCTCTATGATCTAACTTAATAGAGAGCCAAGATAATGTAGGTGCACAGTTGTCCTTGATGTGAAAACATAACTCCCTATATGGTAAGATATGTGACATCTTTCCTCCTGACAAGTGCTTACAGTCCTGTTCATTAATTTTATCACTAACATAAACTTTTAATATGCATATGATCAGAATATAGGACTTCCAGGGCAGCTTAAAGTGACTGTAACCTGTAATTACTGTTCCTGTACTTGATTATAATAATCTGATTGCAATTATTCAGTGATTTTAATACAAGCCTCAAGCTACATAACAATAATTCAAGTTCAGTGATTGGGAACATGTTTCTGTTTGGCTGTGAAATGATGTTTTAATCCGTAGTGATTCAAAGATCTGAACTATACTTCTGTTCAGGTAATTAAAGAACATTTATATTGTCAGGTAGAATAACCTTATTTTGAAAGGGATTAATTAATGCAAAAATTTTATATAAGTCAAAATAGGTCATTACCATGTATTTAAGAAATGTAATAAAACAAAGATTCTTATGGATGGGTAACTTGACCTCTGTGACTATGTATCTAAAACTGGCAAATGGAGATGGAGGGAGGAGACCAGGTAGAGAGAGTCAGAGGATGTATCAGTTATAGCACATTAATACTTCTCTAAATAGAAATAATGAATTAGGGCACTTGAAAGGCTTAAAAGTGAATGAACAGACATTTATTCTATAAAAAGTTTTTAGAAATACCAAAAATGAAGAAAAGGAATTGATACAGGAATTATTTCATAATAGAGGAGGCAAGAATAAATGGCAAGGAAGGACAGAAACACCTCTTTATCAGATACATTAAAGGAAACTTCTTTAGAAAAGAATGAATCTTTGGAGAGAAAAAAGGTATGGCATACTAGATCTATGACAGTATGCTGACTTCCTACTCTGCTATGCATTTGCTTTGCTTTTTTAAATTAAAATTAACAAGCAGTAAATCTTGACTCTAATACGAGAAATGGGGAACATCAAATAATGCTCCCACACACTTCAACTTCATCTAATGGTAAAGCTCAAAATGACAGATACACAGTGCTAGAAGAGAGGGATAATAGTTTGAAGATACTACGTGGAACTAGAATGTCAAAATTACTGGACTGCCTAAAGGGGTAGATGAGGAAGACCCAATAGACTTCCTCGAAAAATGGATCCCTAAGGCTCTTCAACTAAATCTAACGAGCGACCCAGTTTCCTTCTAGAGGTGCTTAAGAATGTCAGGAAACAAAAAGAAGCAAGGAGAGGAAGCATAATCCTGATTTTTAAAGTCCCCAATTGGAGAAATAAACAATGAGTTATCAGTATGTATACCAAATGAGATGCCATTAAAACAACAACAACAACAACAACAACAACACTGTATTTTCCCTTTCTGACATTACAACTACATTCAGGTGAAGGAACTTGAAAATAATTTTCATGCTGGTTGCTTTCAAAAACTGGGGAAATTAGGGTAAAATGTGTATCATTAGATTATTTATAGCATGCAAGCAGTAGGATGAAGTCGATAGAAGTGATTGGTTTAAGAGTAAATTCCCAAGGACAACATGTAAAAAGGAAGGCATCACTTCTAAACAACTGACCATGATCTCCTTGAAGTGAGTTTTCACAGTACAAGAGGGATTTGGCATATGATCACCAGATGCAGTTGGCAGTGTTTTTGAACCACATTCCCGAATGAATTTACTTCCTTTTGCTTCCCAGCATAGCTCTGAAGAATGTGACTTACCAGACTTTGTATCTTAGTCTAATGTCAAACCATTTCTTGATTGGTGGGCGGCGGGGAGTAGAGATTCACAGCATGGTATTTTACCAGTGAATTCTTGTTAGAGTTATATGCCTTGCCTGGTTTTGAAGGGTTGGAAGTGGTGAGAGAAAAACAGTTTTTAATTCTTAAGCTATTTTCTTTTGCTACAGCTGGGCACGGGAGTAGTCTCATAGAAATGAAAAATACTCCTAAGTTTGGGAAATGTAAAAAGCTTTACAGAATTATTCCATAGGCATGGTATTGAATATAAATCTCTTGAACCATGTGGGTATGAATGTTTGTTTTCTTCTCCCATACATGATACAGAGTTTTTATATCTATGTATTCAAAGATTCTACAGAGCTGGATAGAATATGTCAGTCAATGCAAGCAACCTCTCTTTGAGTTCCACTTGAAACCTTATAAACAAAAAACAAAAACATGCTTTCAAACCAGTTTTTGAGAATATATGAATAAGTTACAAATAATAAAAATATGAAAGGATTTTTATGCTTTATGACCTGCTACTTTTAATATCCTGATTTGTCATTATTTTTAAAGCCGACTCAAAATAATTTTTCTAGTTCTTAGAGAAAATAATGTTTTACTTCATTAAGAGGTATATGTAGTTGTAGTTTAAGCTTCCAAAATGATGGCACCTCAGACTAAGGCCATCCCTTAGTTACCAAAGGAAACTAAGGAAGGATTTAAATGTTTCATGATAAATTTTAACATGATGTAAACAACAAGCAAATGCTAGGGTGCCTGGGTGGTTCAGTCAGTTAAGCATCCAACTCTCAATTTCAGGTCAGGTCAAGATCTCATAGTTCGTGAGATCTAGTCCCACATCTTGTTCTGCACTGATGGTGTAGAACCTACTTGGCACTCTCTCTCCCTCTTCCTCTCTCTCTGTGTCTCCCCTACTAATGCTTTCTATTTCTCTCTCTCCATCTCTCTCTCTCTCAAAAAAAAAAAAAACCACTTTAAATTAAAAAAAAAAAAGTGAATACTGATATTCTCCATCATCCTAGATGCCTTCTGTATCTCTGGGATGGACCTTCCTACATGTTGAAGCATATTGTTGATGTTTATATATAATCTTTTCGGACTATCAGTTCCACAGTTCTAATTCTGTGTCAGTTTTGCCCTTGATGATTTAAGATCAATTTCAATGAGTTGGTAGTAGAAATATGACTGTATTCTATGGAAAGAAAACTGTTACCTCAAGATACTTCAATACACCATAGACAATTATTGAGAAAATTTTCACAAAAATAATCTCAGCACATAAAGATTTAACTGGCTTCAGAAGCATATCACATAATCAAAGGATTTTATTTTGGAAGGAAACTAAGTATCGAATAATAAAACATTGGCGCTTAAAGTAGAAGTGATTTAGTCCACAAAAATGAAGCAAGTTTCTAAGATGATGGATTTGGTCAGTGGCAAAACCAAGGCAACCCATGTTTCCTGACTTCTTAGATATTTTCTAATACCTTACTTACATTTTAACACTAAGTGAATTGTTCTAAAAATGTATATTTTGTATTGTACTCAAAACATTATAAAAATAATAGGAATGAATCAATGTAACCAATTCCCTTAATTTGTGTTTCCCTGAAAATAATACGTATATGAAACAATAGTTTTATACACACACACACATCTATATATGCATATATACATGTAATTTATTCCTCTGAGTTTATTGTGATTCTCCAGTTAGTTACAAAGGCTCAGAAAAATGATATAGTCTTCCCTTATCTTAACACATGCTTCTTTGCTAGATAACACAAGGCAGAAAGTCTCCACATTATAATAATCTCTTAACAAACCTGTGACCATCAAATGATATTAATGGAAAAATCTATCCAGTAATTTATCTGGGGCTGTTTCTTTAAGATATTCTCATGAAGGCCAATATTTGTAACTAAAAAATAAAGGTGCTGAGACCAGTCTACTACACTTGTTTTAATCTATTTACCATCTGTGAGTACTCTAAATACTAATTTCACCAAAGCCATTTTTTCCTCATCCCACTTTAATAGACTGGTTTTTTATTCATCTGAAGTGGTTTCAATTTCCAATAGTGCATCAAAGTCAATAAAAGAAATGGATATACTGCGCCTACTTTTAAATCTCCGGAGATTTTTTTTTTTCTTCCAAATCATTAACCAAGGTGAGCATCTCACCACTACTTCCACAATTGCTTTTGCCTAATGACACTTGGTTAATATCTAGCAGAAGAATGCTTCTATCATCATCATAAACTATTGGTCCCAACTGTATATCATGTAGGAAACCACACTTTCATTGACCACAGCCACCACAAATTCACATTGTGACTTCCTTTTTCTGTGTAAGCAGTAGTTGATGATAGAATCATCCATTAGTATCTGTAGCATCTAAAAGTTCAAATAGCCAAGTCTTTTCTAACCTATAGATGGTAATTTTAACAATGGTGGTGCAACTAAGTCTGCTTTAAGAAATTAGGGTAATCTGTTTTTTAAATTTTGACATTTATTTATTATTGAGAGAGAGCAGGAGCATGGGAAGGGCAGAGAGAGGGGGAGACACAGAATCTGAAGCAGGCTTCAGGCTCTGAGCTGTCAGTACAGAACCTGATGTGGGGTTCGAACTCAAAAATGGGAAGATCATGACCTGAGCTGAAATTGGGTGCTTAACTGACTGAGCCCCCACCAGGAGCCCCATGGGTAATTTGTTTTGATAACCAGACAGATCTGCAGTGCTGCATAAAAGTTAAAAGATCTAAATTACAGCCTCTGTTGATATTCTAGAGGAGATACTTACATTCAGTATGGCACGTTGTATTTTTTTTTTCATCCATATAATGGATACAAATGTACCTTAAAGAGTTGGGTGGTGAGTTACGTTTAATCATGTTATAAGTGTTCAAACTGTGTATGAAGTTAGATATTGGATGTATTGTGGATTGCGTATGAGTTTAAAAATGCCAAAAAAGATAATAAATGGAGGATATGTTAATTCTTAAAGCTAGCAGTTCACATTTCAAAGTAAAACAAATTACTTTGAGTTTTTTCTGAGTTGTAGTATTTTTCCAGGCTTGAATGTAAGCCGGATGCTTTTTGGAGAACACCAACATCTCGCTACTCTTTAAAAAGGACTCCTCCATTGACTTGAAAATACTATAGCACATCCAAACAGCTTATTAAGAAAAAGGAGATCAACTTCACAGTTTAGAATACTGATTTTCAAAGGGTGTTTGCTTACCCAAGAGCACAAGTGTCATCTGGGAGCATGTTAGAACTTCTTGAATCTAGCCTCAAACATAACATACTTAATCAAAAACGATGTGGGTGGAGCCCGTCAATTATTTTTACTGGCTCTCCATTCTGACAACTTAGAAGAGCATTGGTTTAAACAAAGGTTGGCAAACATTTTCTGTAAAAAGGCAGATAAGTAGGTCTGTGGGCTTTGTGAGTCATAAGGTTTCTAAAACAATCATAACAATGTATAAATGACTGGACATGGGCATATTACAGTAAAACTTTCTTTTCTTTTGTTTTGTTTATTTGTTTTGACAGAGAGAGAGGGAGCAAGAGAAGGGCAGAGAGAGGAGGAGACAGAATCCTAAGCAGGCTCTGGGCTGTTAGCCCAGAGCCCAACACAGGGCTGGAACTCACAAACCATGAAATCATGACCTGAGATGAAATCACGAGCCAGAGGCTTATCTGACTCCTAGTTAAGAGTAACAGAAGGGGTAGAGAGAGACAGACAGACAGAATCCCAAGCAGGCTCCAGGCTCTGAGCTGTCAGCACAGAACCTGATGTGGGGCTCAAACTGTCAAACCGCAAGATCATGATCTGGGTTGCTAACTCAGTCATGGAACCAACTGAGCCATCCAGGCCTCCCAAGAGAAACTTTAAAAAAAAAAAAAAAAAAGTCTCTCCCATTTGCTAGGTAACTGCTATTAGAATCTGAAAGTCCTAGTGCTTACTTATAAACAGTTAACTACATATTAAGAACTGTAAATATATTATAAAAGACTTTATCAATAAAGTTAAATGACTGGTTATTCTGTTGCCTTGTTTGATTGGAATATACTTATAGAGAACTTTAAAACTCATAATATGATAGCATACCGCTTTTTTTTTCCCATGGGATATGCAGTTTTGCAGTCAGTTCCTTCAAACGGTGAAGATGGAAACCCTTAGGACTTTTAAACTCCTACAGTTATTTTCTATGTAGTAGAATTCAAACCTATATGAGTATCTATACGGGCTCAGCGTACATCTGCAGAAATGTAACCCAATTTTGAATTATAGTATTAGATTATCTGTAGCTGAAATAAAATATCATGGATGGAGATACTAACTTTTATCATTAGGTTAAAATATTTTATCAAGTCCCATTAAACAGTAGAGTGATAAACGCAGAACTGAAATAAAGTGAGGCATCTTTGCAAAGATAACTGATGGAAAGAATTTTTTTTTTTTTTTTTTAAGCTGATGTATTTATTTTGAGAGAGCACAAGCAGGGGATGGACAGAGAGGGAGAGGGAGAGAGAGAGAATCCCAAGCAGTCTCTGTGCTTCCAAAGCAGAGCCTGACACAAGGCTTGAACTCACAAACCATGAAATCATGATCTGAGCTGAAATCCAGAGTCAGACACTTAACCCACTGAGCCACCCAGGCGCCCTGATGGAAAGAGTTTTAAAGTTGATTTAAACTCTAAATTTAATCTTGTTCAGACAGCCCATTACAACCAGGAAGGAGAATGAATCACCCATGGTCATTTTGCACAGCCTCTGGCCTTGTTTGATTAGCAACATTTTTGAGTCATGTTTTACCTTAAAGAACATGACAAGGTCACCAATGAAATTCAGAAACTCATCCAGATTTAGTGTTTCTAATATCCAACAGATATTAGTCCTTAGAATTTGGGAAGAAAATAAGGGAATGCCTTATCTATGCAGTTTAAGTATTATGACTAAACACAATAACAAACAGCTAACATTTGATATAGTAAGGTTATAATAAAAATTTGAGAACTATTTTATGAAATAAATAATGAAAAATAAATGCATATATTATTACACACCAAAACACTACAACAAGATGAATTTTCAATGAATTAAAAAATTACATTTGTTAGAAATATTTGATAATAGCAGTAAATGAGGAAAAATAATATAAAATAAATATATAATATAAAATTATGCCAAATAAAAATTTGAAAATAATAAGTACTTAATTCTTCTAAGTTACCTTTCTTAATTTTAAAAAACACAAATCACTAAATTCCCCCATTTAAAAATAGTGGTATTTGTTTCATGATAAATATTCCATATGTAGAAAAATGTATTTCCTATTGACAAGGGTTGAGTAGTTACAAGTGCTTACAAAGGCATTATCAGCTTGGGCATTCAAGTATACGTTGCTTCATGTTAAGTTCAGTGATAATTTTTTTTTCTGCTTTACCTAACCTTGACTTTGCTTTTGAAATTAATTTTGTTTTTGTTGACTTTTTTAGAGAAAATGTGCTTGTTTTCTCTATTTCCTTCTAGAATGTTTCAAAGAACCATAGCCTATAGGCAACACTGAAACACTGGAAAACAGCAGTAAGCATTATTAAATAGAACATATGACTATTTTATTTTTTTAAATGCTGTCAAGTTGAACAGAAGTACATGCATCAATTGCCAATTTAATAATTTACTTGCTAATTTGTTTCTTGGACCACTCCTAGTATTTGTATAAAGTATACAATATGTATAAATTTAATATTTTAAACAACTCATTTGTAAGCAGCTCACAGAGCCAAGAACAAACACTTAAAACATGGCCATAAGCACAATCATAATTGACTGATTAGATCATGACTGCCTCTGGCTTATGTGATCTTGCCTGTTTCCAGGAAATGTCCACCTTGACATTGGACCCCGAGTGTCCACGTATTTGATTTTAACTTGATGTCACTGGATTCTTTCAAACCAGTAATGTCTCTGTATTGATTTTAAG
This sequence comes from Panthera onca, assembly GCF_046562875.1. Taxonomy (NCBI): domain Eukaryota; kingdom Metazoa; phylum Chordata; class Mammalia; order Carnivora; family Felidae; genus Panthera; species Panthera onca. The sequence continues at coordinate 84,611,887 of NC_138339.1, forward strand.
GTTTAATCTTCACAGAAGGCTTCTGATAGATTTTTCATTTTTTTTCCACCAATTCCTCAACTGATAATTCTTAAATCTTCAAAATTTAGAAAAACGTAAATTTCCCGAAAGACACTAGAAAGAAATTCTCATGTGAGGACAGTGTTCAGTAATAATATTATAGTCCTATTCATCATACTACTGTCTTAGTTTGTGTGATTAGTGCTCACGCCACTAGGTTGTCAAACTTGTGTCCCACAGAGCAGGGAAAATGGCATTGATAGGATCCCGGTTTTTACTAATGCAAAATAAAGCACCAGTCACCATCAGAAAATTACCCCCAGATATTAGGCTCAAAAGTAACAGCTGTCCAATAACCTACTGGCATATTATTTGGGAATAAGAGTAAATGGTTCATGAAAAAGTACACAGCAGTCTTTGAGATGAGGAGATAAATGGGTCAACAGTGACAGACTCTGCAAACAAAAGTTACATCCAATAAGTAAGGAAGTGATTCGATCAGTTTACAATAGAAAACATGTGATTCCTTTTATTTTGAACCGAACTCAGTTAACCAGCATGTCAAGTAATGATTTATGTGTGTGAAAGGCAAAATACACTGTGAATGATAACACTGGTGCCAAGAAGCATAATTTAAGAGGAATGCAAATTCCTTTCATTTATACAACCATCTCCTGCAGGGTGTGTGTGTGTGGCTAAAGTTGGTAAATTGGTAAATGCCTTCCTGACCTAATTTTATTAAAACAATAAAGTTTGATTAAACGATTATGTAATTTGTTTGGCTTTGAATTTATTTAGAAAACACAGGGTGTTACTTTTTCTATTTGTGGCTACAATTTGGCATAAAGTTAAATGATACTTAATATTGTTACTAGAGTACAGGAACTCCAAGAAAACAGGCAAATAAACCTTTAACGGAGACTGTCAAAATGAGAAAGACAAATGTAAACAAGGGACCTAGAAAATGATCTAAGCTTTGTTTATTTTTTTGTGTTTATATGTGGCAGTGAAAATACTCTTCTTGAATGTTTGCTTGCTTTTTCTGGCTTTAGATTCCACAACATTGATAACACACATATTGGTGCTTAGAAAATAAATAGCTGAGTTTGAATAAATACCCGCACACTCAACCCTTTGATCTATATGGCTGAAGATTCCAGAGGTGATTCAAAGATTAATACTGGCATTTGGCATATTTTTCTCTAAGAATTCCTCAAGTTTTTGGTGAGGGCTGAATTTAGTTACCATGTCCTTAGCATATGTTCTTTTGAAGAGCAGCTGTTCTACAGCTTTGTGAAGCAAAAAGCATTAAGACTAATATGGGATCTAAAGCAAGCACAGGGGTGGTCAAATGGTCGGTTATATGTCAATTACAGCAGGTTGGGCAATCTTCCAGTCCATCAGCTCTACAGGGCCCATTAAAGCAAGCATCAATAAGAAACATGCCTCGCTTGACAGCTATAGGCTTAGCTTAAGTTGTGTAAATACTGAGGAAGATCCGTGGAGTCAAATTTTGATTTAAAAAAATTGCATTTGAGAAAACGAGACTTTTTTTTTTTTCCTATGTCATGATCTACATTAAGTGAGTCAGTGATCGGGCTCACCAGTCACAGGCATTTCAAAATTACTAATTTTATAAAACTTTAGGTAGTTTATTTGGCTTAAAATAGGGACTTTGATTCCCTCTTTCTCTGAATTCTATACTCTTAGCTAGTTAGGTAATATAACATTTATATCTAATATATAATAAAACATATATCTTAAAGTTAACAGAAAGTTTTATTTCATTTTTTGAATTTAAAGAACTGACAAATGGCAACTTTTGTATTACATAATTAAAGTTCTTTCTTTACTCCTAAATTGAATGTAAAGCGGTTTACCAACTTTGCAGGCATGTACTCTTCTGAGATAGCTAATGAGTTGCCACATGGTGGCAACCCATTAGAACATTCTCAATTGTAGGGATAAGGGATTTGCAGATGAGACAGTTTCACAACATTTTTGATCTAATCGAAAATTGACTCCAATTAATATTTCCTCTAAGGCAAGAGAGAGATTCCACTGAGACATGTACCTTCTTTCACTCAAAGGTAATTATCAAGCTCCAGGAATGATTGGTTTAATAAAATTTCTAGTGATCGTATACAATGTATAACATAAATCAGAAGACTAAGTTTTCCTATAAATACTACCAATACTGAATGAAAGATAGTTATACTGCTTCAGGATTTACATGCGCTGCATGTATTAGGTAAGCATGCTACAAATATAGCCAGCTGTAGGTGTTTTTTTTTCTTTTAAAAATATTTTTTGGAAAATGTACATAAGCATAAATGTAGACTCATAAATGATAAGGTACAAACTATTGAGTAAAACTAAAGATTTTACTATAAATTTTTATATGCAAATACAGCATACAGTTCTGTAAATTTCTGTGTTGAGTTTTTCATTAAAGTAATTTGATTTCTGGAATTCTTTTCTACTTACAATCACTAGAAAGAGCACTTGACCTACTGGGAGAGATATTAAAATAGATTCCTATCTGGAGAGAAAATAGAAGGGAATACTTTCTATTCATACTAATCCTGAAAATGTTCCAGGTCACTGACCCACACTGATAGGGTGTACATTAAACTCCACCTATCGTTTCATGATACATTTAATTTCTGGATACTAAATCTTAAAATGTTCCTGTTATAACCTAATACATTGTTTTTTCATCTTTCAAGGGGAAAGAAGATACCATGCAATTCAAGCTCTGTGCACACAAAAATAGAAATACTGGACAATGCATATTGCTTAATACACCAAATTGTGAATGCCTATGTGGAATTAAATATAACGTTAAATCTCTGCTGCTTAGCTTGCCTTACAAGCAACAGAAAATAAATGCATTTTACTTTTCTGGGCTTGGTAAATATCCAGAAAAAAGTTGAGGTTAGAGACCACACAAAGATTTGAAAGTAAGTTTTAATTTTTTCCCTTAATCACTTTTTGCCATGAATCACTGTACACATGTACTCTCAAGGTACCGTGTAGAAGCATTTCAGTCAAAGATCTGTAATGAAGACTTAATTGAAAATAATTGTGTATTTTCATTTATTAACTTAGGTATTGTAATATGGGGAAATGAGTATTTCAAATCTTTTTAGGACTTTAATGAGCACATTTTAAAAGATTAGTAACGCCTCTTCAACTCACCCAACTTCTCAACCCTGCTCTAAGGGAATCACATGAGCACTTGACCTCAGTAAGATTTTAAGAAGAAAAACAAACTTCATAAAATTTAATCACATTAGTTGAAAGCTGGAAGGATGTTTTAATGCTTCTCCTAAGCCACCAAGTTCCATTACCTGAATCCTATCAACATAATCCTTTCTGAGGAAGAAAAGAATGAATCAAATGGAAGAGATTTGTAATTGAATTATCTTCAGTCTTAGGGCCAATTAGAAACATTTTTTATCAGCACACCTAGATATAACCTTGACTGTTTCTAATTAGTCCATCAACTCAGATAATAAGAAATGCAAGAACATTTTTACAGGGCTGTAAATTGGGAAGAGTTCATATTGTTGATAGCATTTGTATTCTCCATGTATGAATAGATGAGGGGGAGAAGAAGGAAAGAAGTGCATTTATAATAGGGTGAAGTGTTAGGACAGAAAGTATTTCCATTAGTGAGTAAAGAAGGTCATTCCTTTACACAGAAAGAATTATAATTGCTGTCTGTGCCATATTCTTTTTAAGATATTACCAGGTTTTAGCCAATTGTTCTGTTTGACGAAAAATGAATGTGGTGTTTAGTAGGTATTAAAGTGGAACTGTCAGCACAATACAGATTTTTGGCATGATTTTCCATAGGAAAGATGATAGTAGAAACTGGATAGAGAGTGATGGAATATGTGCATTTCTAACTGAGTTCTGATTAGTTAAAACATTTTTAAATGTCAAAGTCCATTTCAGAAGTGGAATTGAATACAAAAGGAAGCATGCTCAAATCTCTATTCTGATCTTTGGTGTTAAAGAATACAACATCCTTATTATTTCTTGGAAAAATTGATAAATGAACACCTTGAGACCTCCTGAAAAGTGGTATTATGGAATTAAATGGAAAATGATCACTGTTGCATGGATTATGGCTTGAGCGTGGTGTGGCTTATTTTTATTTCATAATTTGCCCAAATAATATGTATTTCATCGCTCTGGTTTGAAGAAGGAATGAGTTATTTAAAGAGGAAACCTCTCTGGATGGAAATTTTCCTTCTTGCAAATAGGAATTCTGTGTGATGATTGGGTAATAATAGATTCAACCTATTTTTACAATTAGTGAAAGGTGTTCTTTTCTTTAAATTTCACCGAAAGTTACTTTAAAAACTTACTATAATCCAGTTATTTGAGACCTTTTTTTTTTTTCATTCACAGGTTGCCTTTCAAGTATTTTTTGTGCTGTTTTTTTCTAACAGATGAATAATTATGAACAGCTTTAAAGCAAACTTTACGTACCCAGTGAGTGAAGTTTTAGTTTCTCCAATGAATACGTGTTTACTGAATACTTACTAGAGACTAGCCACGTGATGTAGATGAAGTGTAGGTTAAAGAATAAATAGAACACGGTCACTGCAGTCAGGCAGCTTTGGGTTAGATATATTTAGCTATATGCCTTAATAGGAGAAAGTATGGGGAAGGGACAGGAACTTGATCATAATGGCTATTTAGCAATTATTTGTGAAATGAAAGACTAAAGTTTACAAAATAACTTTTTCCAATCTCTATACATCTTAATTTTTAAATATCTACAAATTTACTTTCTTATTTTTTATTGAACACATTTTGGCAATTTGGAGATACAATAAAGGAACTTAAGGTGGAAAAGGAATTTTATATCTACCAAATATAAAATATGCTGCATTTCTAATTTAATGATGAAAATCAAGCTTGCCTTAAGTGATTGGGAAAGACCCTTAACTTTCCAAGTTAGTTATAAAGCTGGAAAGAAAGTAGTCTCAGTGTAAACATACTGCCTGCAATTTGCAGTTGTAATTTAGAAAGGTTATTCCGAGCATAGGAATTTCACCATTTATCACTTTTGCCTTTATGTAAATTAAATGAATTAAATTATCATGGCTAGAATAAAGAATCATTAACCCTACAGCTCAGTACTGATTTTTATTAACCTATCTTTTGATATTGCTAGTAACTACATTAAGAATGGGGGGTATAATTTTTACTAGTTATCTGTATAGAGTAGAGTAGACTGTCTTGAGCTTTCTCCTCTTGTGTTTGCATATGCAAACTGATTAAGGGTGGGAAGAGTAGCAGGCAGTTCCCAGTTGCTCCTGTGAATTTGCAGTTGAGAGATTGTAATAACAGGTCCTGGCTCTTTTGCTACTAGTGACTCAGAATCATTTAAGAAAAAATGTACCCTTACTGGTCCTTGTTCTTTTTAGAAAGATGTAGGTCACATACAATCTCCTGATGTCATTCCCGTGTGCACAATGCCATATATGTCAATTATAAAATATGACTTCATACTTTGACCCTAGGGAGAAAGAAAAATTAGGCAGACCTATAAAACTGCAATAGTCCTTTCCAATCTAGAGTCAAGAGAATAATTCTTAGGGGCTAGAAAAAGACTGTGAGGAGTTAAATTTGGGTTGAATATTGAACTAAACTTATTATTAAAGGAAGTCAAGTTCTCAATTAGTTGCTTGACTGAAATGGCACCAATTGTAAATTCTATATATAACTTCCTAATAGTTTACTGTGACACTATGTATTTATTCTCACATAGTGATAATTATCTTTAAAAACATAAGGAAATGAAAGGGAAAATAGACTTAATACAGTTAATGAAAAGTTTTGCTTGGATGCTAAGAGTTAAACAGGCGTCCTTTTGACATACACTGGTCAGTGAGAAAGGAATGACTAAAATAATAATGATAAATTCTATCCCAAACCCAATATTTTCTGCCTTTTACTCTGATCTTGTTATTCACACATCTCTCTCTTACTAATAGTCTTAGTGAACAGTTTAAAATCTCATCTTTGAATGCCTGAACATTAACAGAAGATAGTCTTTCCAGATAACCAAAAGGACAGGTATTTTAAAACTTTAATCATACATTTACATTTGCTACTGATGTCTTAATGTTCCAAAGTTGGTATAAGTATTTAAAAGAAAGCACAAGAAAAAAACATGAGCTTGGAGAAACGTATTTTTTAACCAGTAGAACATTAATATGCCACTTTTATTTTCTCTACTGACACACTGTAGTTAAGTAAAAATGTCTTTGCTGTGGTCACATCTTACCTTGATGACATCTATAGCCAAGGTATTCAAAAACAATATAATGTGTCGCAATAGAAAAAGTAAACCCGGACTCCTTTAAGGATTGTCTCATTCTTCATAATAATTTTATGCTTAATCATAATCTTAAAATTTATAATCCTTCCCATTTTACTGCTTTTTCCAATAAAGATGAGTTTTGACATTATTGGTGTGCAAAAAAAAGCCAAAGCTGCAGCGTAATGTACTGAAGGAGATAACTATAGCAATGACTTCATATTTGTATAATTCTGTACAATAGATAATATGCTATGAAACTCTGGAAAAATGAAAGTCCAGATGAAAATGCTAAATAAGTTTCTTATTTTAATTAATAACTGTTTTACAATTATTTTATGGACTGAAGGTATGCAGTAGAGAGATCTGGTATTTATTTTGAGGGGTGCATTGTAATGATTAAACAGTATAAACCATATATTTCACATCTCATGGCAAAACTAGCTTAGGTTAATAAATCCTTTCCATTCAGAAACAACTGTTGCAAATACGTAAATTTTAGATAATAAAACCAAGGCCTCGATACCTGTAGTCTGTTGTGAGCCCCCAAATCATATTGGGGATACTTAATTTCATCTCATTGTACACGATCTCTTGCACATAGTTTTATTTTGTAAAGGCGCCAAATTGAATGCCTATTTTGGAGGCCATTAAGATCCTTTTTCTCTTAACTTTCAGATGTCAGAGAATAGTGCTTGGATTTTACATAGATCTATTTTATTTCTTCAGAATGCAAGCTCTGATTTCAGATTTAGTCAGAAGAGAGATACACATAAATCTATATGACCAGAAGAGATAAGTAGATCATAAAAAGTCCACACACATCATAACCCTGAACATCTAACACGGAGATAAGGACAGTTACAGATTATTATGGCATGGATAGCTTGATAATCTATGGTGAATCTATGATAAATTTCAAACTATAACAAATACAATGACTCATTTTTTTTAAAGAAACAAACCACAGAGGCATAAATTTACCCTGAGATTTGTGTCACTAAGAAACTGAATAGTTCAAAGTCAAACATTATGTGACATGCTTTAGATTGCTCTTATGAAAGGCACTATAGAAATGTCACCCTATTATAACCTACTGTATTTAAGAATTAACTGCAGCCGAACAGCCAGGGGAGATGAATATATACTGATGTGATCGTCCCCATCTCTTACTCACCAGCAGTTAATACAAAGCACACTTTAGAAAAGAGTCTCTAAGACAAAGAAATAAACACATTGTTAAAAGGGGTGCATTTAATATCAGGATTTCTTTTTATTAATTCTAACAGACCCTTATACTATAGTATTTTCTCTTTAATAATAGGAGTCTTTCATGTAAATGATGCAATCAGTATGCCACAAGCGAGTTCTTTCTTTAGTGGGAGGAGTTAGCAGCTCCAACATTCAATTGACCTGTTTCCAAATAATCTACAGGAAAAAAATGAAGATTAAGTCCTCTAACAAGAGCAGTTTTCACAGCCTTGCGTACAAAGAGAAGGATTCGGTAAAAAGATGAGAGGGCAAGCCGCATTGTGCTGGCCCACTTAAATCTTATTTCCAATTCACTAAATGTGTTATTTGACTTGGCAAGTGAGCTAGTATGTGTATTAGATCAGCAGGGAGCCTAATCAAGGAGATGCCAAGTTTACTGCAGCCCCTCTGAGCTGCATTAGCCTCAACTACTGACCTTAAGCAAAGTGGGTGGTTGAACCCAAAAGAGAATAGCATTAACTTTTGCTTGAAGTTCAGCCTGATTTGAAGTCTCCTTTTGTGCCTTATCCTCACCCCCCCCCCAAAAAAAAAGAAAGAAAGAAAGAACGAAAGAAAAAGCAAAAAGCATTTAACGGAATTGAATCTAGTCTGCTCAGCACCATCTTCACACGCAAGGCTTCATAGAAGCTTGCCTCCATTAATGCTGACACATGCAAAAGAAATGAAAAGCATTAACTCAGCTGAGGCACTTGATTTTGCAGCTGCAGAACAATTCACTTTGTAACTCAGATGGGGCTTTTCCACCCAGATAAACTGCTAATTTGCTAATTGATACAAAAAGTATTTTCAAATATTAAATAAACTGCAAATAAAGCAAAAAGAGAACATGAATTACAAGGATGCATGAAAGATACATAGTTTAGTTTGAACATTTCTAAGAAGTGAAGTATCCAGAGACCTATCTCCAAAGATAGCTTTTACCATGTACTGGGCATTCCTTGTATGCATTCTCTATTTCATGTAATAGATGGCATGCATGAGTAAACTCTTCAATTAGATTTTGTACCAAGTAAATCACAAACCTTTATAGTTGAGAAAGTTGTTATATAATTAATGCAAACAATAGATTTAGCTGTAAACACGGATTTGTTTTCAATTTGTTTGCCCTATTGTAAACGTGGCTATCTTGTTTACATACTCAAAGATTTCTGATGCCAGTTTTGATACTCTGGGCTGGAAAACACCTAGGATTCAGTTTTCCTTTCCAGGATGATGGACTCACAAATACACAGGACAAATGGGTTGGATATGTAGACTGTAAAGTTACCCAGGCTCAAAGCTATGAATATTTTATAGGATGTTCTGTGCAGCCTTTGGCATAAAACTTTTTCCTGCACAAAATGGAAGATGGGGTTCTTTTTCTTGCATCCTTCATTTTCCACTGTTTGTCTGACTTCCCTCTTCAAGTCTGTCTGCTACATGAAACTGAGTGAAGCATCATCACCTTCTGGTAACTGTAGAAATTACAATGAAAATCAACCAAGCAAAGCAGTCTTCCCATGGATTTGTCTTCTTCGTGTTTTAGTGGTGGGATGACGCCACAAAAGTCAGATTCAACGTTTAGCTAGAAGCTCCAGGTCACAGAGAGATTCTACTGAGGCAGTTTGAAAAAAGACCAGAAAGCCACCCTGTCAATTTACATTTCGAGGTAGCCTTATGGCCTCCATATCATATGTATTTAGACAAAGTGGCTCAAAACAATCTGACTAGTGTTTGGAAATGGGATGCTTCAATAATTGGCATCTCCTTTTTAAACTCTGGGATTTCAAAACATTTTCCAAACATTAATTGCAATGGGACCCCTGTGAGGCTGATAGTATCATACCTATTTTCCAAGACAATAAGCAGGGAGAACGGGGCCCATTTCCTGCCTTGCCCCATGCCCTTCAGGGCTTGGCCAAGCTCAGAGCTCCCCTAAAAACCATTGGATCGGCTCCATGGGAGCACAGAGGAAAATGAGAAATGGGCTCTTGGAGATTTAAGGGATTTTGTAAGGTCATGTGTGCAAGTGAGCTGTAGCTGAAAGTCAAAACCGAAAATGGAATACTCCTTATTCAGTGGTTATATACATTTGCCCATCAGAAAAATCCACGTAGAATGTCAGATGTACAGGAATAGGCTGGTGAGAAATGTAACAGGTTGCGTGTGTTTTAGTAACATTTAATAACAAACGTCTCCCTTTGAATACAAATGACAAAGTTTTCACAGGCAGCCATGTATAAGAGACAAGCAAGGACCAACAGTGAATTTCCACATCGACTTTTAGAAATTGTAAAAGAGATGCCAACAGCTTAATTTGAAGTAGAGACTTGATTTTGCCCCTACATCAGGTTGTGGTATAAAGAAGAGGCATATTCAGAAGGTGGAATGAGGGGTTAAAAGTCACACCAAACATGCGGCATAGGCCTGTGGGCATCTCAACCTTTTTCTCTTTAATTGGGAGAAGAAGAGCTTTTGACTAAAGACTAAGTTCTACAATGTAGGCCGGTAGCCCAACTGGGAAATACTCTTGATTTGAACAGTGTGCGGCAGCTCTATTCTGAACTCTTTATATAGATCCTCTTTCAATACTGGGACACCTATTTTAAGGCAAAAAGGGTATTTTACTAATTTCTTTAATGAAGCTTTGACTGCAAGCAATACTTGGAGTTGGTAATCATTCGCTGGTTCCTTTCCCCTTCTGCACTGCAGGAATGAGGGCAGTTTCACAGCTGGTCGTCAGCACAGGTCTTCTTACTAACACCAATTATTGATTTTTAAAAGGCCTGCGCTATTAGTACCCTGCTACATGCCTTCACACACGATATGTGTTTTAAAAATTCCTTTTTAAAAAATATAAAATCCAAGCCTCACCTTCCTATCATCAGTGTGCTTGCTCTTTACATTTTATCTTAAATCTTCACAGGAAAGCAAACCAGGAATCTCTCTCCTCCCCGCCCCCCCCCCCCCCCAACACCTTTTTCTTTTTCTCCTGGTCTAATTTAGAAGCAGAGATGCTCGCCCATATGATCTGTCTGGCAGGTATCACGTTAGGAAAAAGCAAATGGTGGGCAGTGAAGAGAGAACAAAAGGACACAATTAGAAACTTTAGGATCTTCTGTCCCCTTTTCCTTGCCTTTATTTCATGTTACTCCAATCTGGCTGAACCTCTCATAAAAACCCACCTGGCCTCATTCTCACGAGGACGGTTGCTTTTGCATAGGGTCTTGATCCAAAATTGTACTTTTCTCTTCCCTTTGCAGGTTTCCATTGGTTTATTCTAGGAATCCTTTCAAAATAAACTATATATGCGTTTTAGCCACTCTAACGATCCATCTTGTCTCTAAATAATTAGTTCTGAGAATATTCTTCAGCAACAGAATATAGATGTCTCACTCTGCTAGGGTTGCCATAACAAAGTACCACAAACTGAATGCTGACACAACAGAAATGTCCTGTCTTCCCATTCTGGGGGTCGGAGGTCTGAGATCAAAGGGTCAGCAAACTTGGTTCCTTCTGAGGTCTCCCATGGAGAATCTGTGCCGTGCCTGTCTCCGGCTTCTGGTAGTTTTCTGGCAATTTTTGGCATTCCTTAGCTTATAGATCCATCTCCCAGATAGAAATTCATATATACATAGTTTCTCCGTGTGTGTATGTGTATTCAATTTCCCCCTTTTAAAAGGACATAGTCAGATGCACCGAGGTGGCTCAGTCAGTTGAGCGTCTGACTACGGCTTAGGTCATGATCTCCGTCTGTGGGTTTGAGCCCCATTTTAGGCTCTGTGCTGACAGCTCCGAGCCTGGAGCCTGTTTCAGATTCTGTGTCTCCCTCTCTCTCTGCGCTTCCCCAGCTCGCTCGCTCTCTCTCTCTCTCTCTCTCAAAATAAACAAACATTAAAAGAAATTTTAAAAGGACATAGTCATTGGGTTAGGGCTGTCTCCAATGATGTCATCTTCATCATCTGCCACAACTTGATTTCCAAATAAGGCCACATTCACAGGTACTAGAGATTAGGACTTAAACATTTTTCAAGAAACTTATCTTAAACCAATATGGGTTTTGTTAAATGTCTTTACGTGTATCACTACTAAATAATGCCAATGCCTCAGCAAAGAAAAAAAATGAATACATTAATTATTCTGTATGTGGGTAGTTTGCGGGAATTGATAAATATAAAAAATCAAATCTCAGGAGTTTTCCAGAAATTTGGATGCTAGAGAATCAACTTAATAGGTTTAATACATACTAAATCAATACCTGAAGCATGACTCACATTCTGATAGACATTTTTCAGCAGCAAATTCAATATGAAAAACTGAACATACATTTTCTTGACCAACTAATATGTGCCCTACTGCTACTGGGCATTAGAACTCTAAAGGTAAATGAGAATGTTAACCTCTGGATAATTTAGACAGGAGGTGTGAGGTATAAACAGATCATTGAAATTTCTAAGGCCTCATAAAAGAAAGGGATAGAAACGGGGAAGAAAAGGCAGGAGTAACTCAGCCTGCCTAACTGCCTCACAGCTGTGAGGAAATTTCTTGAAGGAAGTGAGCATATGTCTTTAGAAAAGAATAGATCTGGACAGCCTCACCTAACAGGAGGGTTGCCTGGAGCAGCAGTAACAGTAGGGGCACATACTTCATATATCTAATATATATTTTTTAATATAATTTATTGTCAAGTTGGATAACATACCATGTATACAGTGCACTCTTGGTTTTGGGGGTAGATTCTCGTGACTCATCGTGTACATACAACACCCAGTGCTCATCCCAACAAGTGCCCTCCTCAATGCCCATCACCCATTGCCTGTGCCCACCATCAACCCTTGGTTTGTTCTCTGTATTTAAGAGCCTCTGAGGGCTTGCCTCCTTCTCTGACTGACTTACTTCACTTAGCATAATACTCTCCAGTCCTATCCATGTTGTTGCAAATGGCAGGATTTCATTCTTTCTCATTGTCAAGCAGTATTCCATTGTATCTATAAACCACATCGTCTTTTTTCATTCATCAGTTGATGGACATTTGGGCTTGTTCCATAATTTGGCTATTGTTGAAAGTGCTGCTATAAACTTCAGGGTACACGTGCCCCTATGAATCAGCAGTCCAGTATCTTTTGGATAAATTCCTAGTAGTGCTATTTCTGGGTCATAGGGTAGTTCTATTGTTAATTTTTTGAGGAACCTCCACACTGTTTTCCAGAGCACCTGCACCAGTTTGCACTGTATTCCCACCAAGAGAGTAAGAGAGTTCCCATTTCTCCTCATCCTCACCAGCATCTGTTGTTTCCTGAGTTGCTAATTTTAGGCATTCTGACTGGTGTGTGGTGGTATCTCGGTGTGGTTTTGATTTCTATTTCCCTGATGATGAGCGATGTTGAGCATCTTTTCATGTGTCTGTTGGCCATCTGGATGTGTTCTTTGGAAAAATGCCTATTCATGTCTTTTGCCCATTTCTTCACTGGATTATTTGTGTTTTGGGTGTTGAGTTTGGTAAGTTCTTTATAAATTTTGGATACTAACCCTTTATCTGCTATGTCATTTGCAAATCTCTTCTCCCATTCTGTTGGTTGCCTCTTAGTTTTGTTGATTGTTTCCTTTGCAGTGCAGAAGCTTTTTATATCTAAATTTTTTAAATTATCAATTACCAAACTACTACCTAAAATATATTTTAATTTCCTACCTTGGTAAGTATAACTTTTGAGCAACAAAATATAAAATAATTGTACGATTGTGAGGTTTTTATATGACTGGAATAAGAAAAATAGGAAACATGATAGAGTTTCATTATTGCCAGTGTATAGGTCTGTTGTTGAACTGGTGATAGTTTAACAAATATTAAGAGACTTACATAATTCAGAAATATACATGTACGTATTTTGTACAATTTTTTCCACCTTCATTTCCGTAAAATGCATTTTGTTTCCATTGAGATTCTCAGATATTGTGAAAAAATTTACCCTTAAGAATTTAAATTTTTCAGGGCACTGAGTGGCTCAGTTGATTAGGCATCAATTTCTTGAGTTTGGCTCAGGTCATGATCTCACAGTTTGTGAGTTGGAACCCTGCATAGAGCTCTGCGCTGGCACTGTGGAGTCTGCTTGGGATTCTCAATCTCTCTCTCAAAAAATAAAGTAAAAAAAAAATGAATAAAAGAAAAAGGAATATTAACTATTGCAGTGCATCTCAGACCTTGTTAAACTTAAATCTAGTTACTTAATAGCATTTACTCTATATTATCATCATCCATCAGCCATGCTATATTTATTTTCTTTTAAAGTCTACATAAGTAATGATCTGGGTATGTGATCTGTAAGATGCTAAATAGTTACTTAAAATGAGAAATAATAGTCTTTTATTTTTCTCTTCAAAATAGTGATTTTAGTAGCAGTTTTTTTGGAAATTCTAAAAGGCAATAGAAACAAATCAAAATTAAATAAACAACATGCACATTTTATAAGACTTTTGGAAACATTGGCAATCTCAGTAGCAGCAAACTACAACATCAAAACTTCAACACATCTGGATATTGGGTTTTGAGTAGCAGTTGGATGTTTGAATTTTTTTTTCACATTTTCTCCTTTAGTTTTGGCTTAGTGCAGACACAAAATACAAAGAATTAATAAAGTTTCCTTGATTTGCAATTTTTTTCCTCAGGAATTTTCCAGGAAAATGTACCCAGGCTTGGTGGTCTGATCCTTTGAAATCTCTCAAGAAGCTTAGATAGAAGTAAACAACAATGTGAAATCATAAAAACAAAACTGATTGTTATTTCCAACTGGAGAGACTCAATGTTAATGTCCACCCACAAAGGCAATTCCTTGGCTCATTTCTCTGACACTATACTAAAATACCAACCTATGTAGATTTACTATAGATACAACCATTGTTTTAGTATTAAAAGGTAATTAGTCTTTACCGTAGGAGGAGTTATCATATCATCATTTTGCTGATAATCTAGTGATGAAACACAGAACATGCGGAAATAATAAGGCTTCTGAATCTTCTCTTTAGATAGATAGCTTACATGAGCATATTAGATGAATTAATGTTACTCGTAATTGTATCAGTCAAAATAGATTGTGTGATTCTGAAATTTCTGGAGTGGGTTTGCTGTGTAACATAATGTAGCTGGAACTTCAGTGTTATCGCCCTGTTCACTCCAGAAACTAGCCGTGAAACATACGCTATGCTCTGGGGACCTGAGTGGAGCTTATTAGACTATAACTTCCACAAAAGGCGTTCTATCTTAAACACATCCAAGATTATTACTACAAAAGTGTTATTGTTTAAATAATGAGTGTGTTGACCATTTAAGGTGACAGTCTTTGACATAATTTATTAAAGGCAAATTAGCAATGTTAAGGTTGCCAAAAGGAAACTATTAAAACATGAATGTTTTCATTTCTTCTGATCTTGTGCTTTTCTCACAGCACTACGTATGACTTTAGTACTTCTTAATTAAGAGTGATGCCTTCCTCCAACTCTAGATCTAGAGTGCAAGCATTTCCATGTCCCATATTTCTTTTGATTTACAAAATAGGATATAGACCTGGAATGCATTATCTTAAAATCAGCACCAACATGTAACTTTCAGTGGTTTATAACAATGATTTTACTACATGCAGTAAAAATGTGTCTAGGAAATTTTCTTTTTTCAAAACTCTCTCTCCCCCTTTCCTTCTAAATTAAGATTATATTTTATTATTTTAGAAAGTTTCATAATCTAAGTACACCTAACATTAAGGTATATGTTTTATATTTTATCTATTAAAATGTCTATAGCATTTTTTGGAAAAAAAAAAACCTACGATGTCGATCTCTTATGTAAAATTAGAAGCTGTAGGTAGATAAAATAATAATGATGTAACATTTCATTTTTTAGTGAAATTTTTGAAGACGATTATAGATGCACATGTGATTTTCCCAAATTAATCCCCACTTTTTCCCAAATTAAAAGAAATAGTTGAGATCCTGTATACTCTTTACCTACTTCCTGCTAATGATAAACTATAACATAATACCAAATCAGAATAATAATGTTGCTATAACTTATCCAGTAGTCTTATCCAGCTTTCCCAATTTCACTTGTATCCATTTGTGTGCAGTGTATTTAGTTGTATATGCTTTTAGTATAGTAACTTTTAATTTGAACATGTCAGTATTTTTAGTTTTAAACACCTATGCCTAACAGGTGTTTATGGGTTAGATTACATATACTTAATCTGAAAATATATAAAACACTAAAAAACAGATTTTCTTCTAGAATTGCAACCAATGTGCATTTCACATTTTTAGACCTGGTTCAATATTATTGGCAAGTAGTTTGGAAAAATAACTATTGTTGGCCAAAATGAAGAAGATCGTTAAAAATGAGTGTAGGGAACCTTTTTTTTTTTTTTTTCTTTTTTACTTCTGAAAGCACATCATGGCTTTAAACTGAGATTCAAAAGAGGTTAAGAAATATGAATCCATTTTCAGTGTTTGGGGCATCAGCTCATTAAGAGTAATAGAGCAGGCTTCCAGTTTGAAAAAGGCACTGATTCAAATGTGTAATGATTTCACTTTCAAATTTCTTTTATCTCAGCTGCTTCTATTTCAACAAATACAAGTGCTTCAGATATAATAAGACTAATGAGCATTGCAGATGATTACAAAAATATAATACTTCCTAAGGCATAATGATATCTTTTTACCCAAATTAAAAAAAAAAAAAAGGAAGTTTCCCTTGTTAAGAGTCTTCATTGCCTGCAATACGACCTCAGTTAAAACTAAAAACTCAATTTTTGAACACATCTAGAAGAAAGTGTTTTGTGAGCAGAACTCTTGAGCTTATAAGATAAGTTTTATTAACTTTAGCCAAGACTCTGTAGGTGCTACAGGATTAAATCCTTAAAATAAAATGTGCCAAAATGGGTCATTTGAAATCACTGCCTCATTGCAGCTTGGAGTTGGCATTTTGCTGATCAGCTCACCGTGTACTCTTGGGTACTTTCTCTATAAAGTAGTTACAAGTCCAGCCTTTCGATGTTATAGTTGGATGCACCATATAAAAGGGCCATTTTCTAATAAGTACCTTACTTGTTTCAGAGCCAGAGTGCAGAAGCTCTTTTCATCAGTCACAGTTTTGAAACAGCAAGGGGGGCAATGCATCAGTTTTTTTGAAATAGACATTGTGCTTTTTAGGTAGACATGGTGACAGAAATCAGGAAAGAATTTACAACCAGAGTGATGCCATATAATTTAAGAAACAAAAATTGTGCCTAATCTGACCCACAAAATGAGACATCTGCAAACCGCTATAGCAAATTGTGTCATGAACAGCATCTCCAGGGTCTTGTCATGTACCTCAGCTGTTTTTGGCTCTCTTTCATTTTGGTTTGAAGACAGATTGTTTTACAAGGTACATCAGCCTTCAGGGAACAGCAATTTCCTACTCCCACCCCCACCCACATTCCCTCACCCCCGCCAATAACACAAATGTAACTTTTTAAACTGTTTATCTTTGATCAGAAATACATTACTTAGCACACTAAGTAAACTGCCTAACAATTTGTCATAGAAATTACTGCTTCCTGTGACTATTTTTAGTGTTTTTAAAAAACATTCACTTGGCAGTTGGTAATGAGAGCTGATAACCCTGCCATTTGTTTTTTATTTTTGTAATGATCTCAGAAAAACGTTTTGAAATATGAACTGCTCTTTAATGTAATGGATAAACTACTATGCTGCCAGGAATTATACCCAACTTCCTGCCCCAATCGTCATGGGAACTGAAGCAGCAACCACAACCCACACACATAATGCAGGAAACGATATGGAACACATACATTACATTGCTGTGGTGATATGTTTACCAAGAAGGGCCACTTCAGCATTAATGAAGTCACAGAAATATTAAATCAGGAAGATTCAGTCTATGGAAATACTGGTAGAAGAATATGCTCAATTGTAAAGTATTTTGCTTTTTGAAATAGTCTGATAGCCACCTATTAAATAATGAATTTTATTTAAAATAATACTCGTAAATGTGAAAGGGAAAACAGCTTAAGGATAAAACTATTCCATTTGGTTCTTTCCTGGCATGCAAAAACATTTTAAGCCCTATATACATTTTGAATACTTTTGTTAACCTTAAATACAGCTTTAGTTTTTGGTACAGTTATTATAATGTATATAGTAAAACAGTCCATGGAATTCTATTATTGATAGTTGCTGTTTTTGAATATGAACATTAGAGAAGTTATATCTTTGTACATATTACCTGTCTGTTCCTCAATCACTATGGAGAATATATTTTCATTCTTGTGTGTGTGTGTGTGTGTGTGTGTGTGTGTGTGTGTGTGTGTGTTTACTATTATTTTGGAACTACATTTCCTCTCATGTTTAGAATAGTCTTAAAAAGTTGAGGTAATCAATTTCATTTTCTAATATATTAGATATGCATCTAGAACATACAGAACAAGTTTTTACTTCTTCAATAATACTTAGGGACTGCACGATGGATAATTTTAATTTACTGACAAAGACACTCTTGATCTTTAACAATGACTATATGTATTATCATTATTACCCTATGTTTAATAGTCTTACTTGATTTCTTAATACAGGAAAAAGAATAATTCTATTGTTGGTGGAAGAAATAAGTTTTACTTCTTCTGTTATCAGTCTTACCACAAGTCTGATTGTTTTTAAAAAGACAACATCCTTAGGGCATTTCATGCATCATACTGTGCTTTCCAAATCCTATGCTCCATTAAGTAAAAAAAAAAAAAAAAAAAGGTAGTTTAAGGAAGAAAGAAATTGAAACTAAACAATATTTCGGAAATACATAGATTCAAGACTTTGTCAAATCCCTTCTGATGGGGGGGGTGCCTTTTGAAGGTTTAAAATGAGAATGTTGGAACATGTCTCCACCTTCTGTTTGCTCTCTCCCATGTCTGCTTAAGTTGAGAGTCAGATGTCCTCTGCTACTAACATTATGAACCAAACTAAGAATCCCCTAGAGTGTTTTTGAACTGTTAACTATTAAGATTTTTTATAGCTGTGACCAGACCTCTTTTTTTACACTTAATTATATTATTAAATGCAAAACTGGATATATGCTCACACTGAATTTATATATATACTGCATATGTATGTATGCTAAACAGTTATATATTCCTGATTGTCTCACTTCATAAACAATTATGAAATTACCTCCAACAAATCTCAAGTTGTGTTTCTTGATGGAGACAGGATGCAAGTGTAAAATCTTACTTATTTTCACTCCAAAAACTGTCACAGAAGTTAAGTCCCGTCCTTTTTGGTTCCTCCTTGAACCCAGAACATGTGAATAGTTAATGCAACAAAATAAAAAAATCAGTTGCTGTGTGTTATAAAGATGTGAAACATGGCTTTTAAACCACCACCCCAAAACACATAAATTTGAAACAATTTTAAAGCTAGTAATTATTTTTTAAAAGTAATACTATTATTTGATTTGAGTATATATTTTGAGAAGCAAAAGATGAATTACAGAATTTTAACGTAAAAACTAGATAAATCATAACCTATGACAAAAGAAAATAAAAATATTTCCGTATGGCCTCTATTAATTCCAATTGGTACAAGAAAAAAGTGTACACCCAGAAGTGCAATTTTTCCATAGTTTATAAAAGTTAAAAAAAATAAATAAATGAATGTATCTGTAGAAACAAAAGAGCACAATGCTTTGCCAATTTTCCTAATGCTTAGGAAGTAGACAGAGCATATGGATTACAATTACCTCTTAAAATTCTAATATAAGCTTTAAGGAGATTATTCTGTATAATAAAAGTGGAATTGTGTTCTTAACTCAATGTTCTTAGTCTCTCACATTCTCCACAATTTCGCAACGTAATGCTTAAAAAAGAAAACCAAATTTAAAATATTATATATCATAAAGACATGGTGGCTGTCAGATAATTTCAAAAGCAAAGGCTTGTATTAATATAAACAATATTTGATGAACAGTGCTCTGACAGAAGATGTTTCCTACAGATCCATTAAAATTTGATTTTTCAAGGATTATATTGATTTTATATTATTTTTTATGCATAAGCCTTGTTATGAAGAAAAAATATGTGAAGATGGGCTGCAAGGAAATTACAATCTGCATATACTCTCCCCTTACATTAAAAACGAGGGCCATTCAAGATACTTGTGTATTAGACCAGCCTTCATCCTATTAGAAACATAAAATTGAGGGGCGCCTGGGTGGCTCAGTCGGTTAAGCATTCAGCCTAGGTCATGATCTCATGGTTCGTGAGTTCAAGCCCTGCATCAGGTTCTGTGCTGACGGTGCAGAGCCTGCTTGGGATTCTCTCTTTCCCTCTGTCTCTTCCCATCCACCATAAACTGAAAAAAACAGACACATAAAGTTGAAAATAAACATTTTTTTCTTAATCAGTTAAAACTGTACTCTAATAACTGCTTTTCTCCAAATAAAATTTTTTTTGCACCCCGTTGACTATTCTGTAATGCACTTCCTATTATTCTCTGTTAACAGCTCCACATCAAGGTACAAGAGAAGGCAAATGGTCTTTTCACCTGCTCACTAGTTATGTGACTCAATTTTATTTTGAGGAATACCCACAAGAACCTATGTAAAATAATGCTAAATGGTACTCGACCCAAAGTTGGGTATTACAAGACTACTATTACGATTCCCTTCTTGGCATATATTCAGAGATTGTGCCATAGTTTGAATCTGCTTGTTATCTCCATTTGTTCCTCTGGGTCAGATTACTTAACTACATAAAATGCAAGTTCTTGGATGAGCATTTCTGTGTATTTATAGAGTTTTATCTTTCTTAATTCCAGCATTCTTAGGATTAATAATTATAGTATCTACCGTAAATACTCGTATGTGCCCAGTACTATATTCACTTGGATATCGTTATCCCTCTTCTCTTTAATGAAACTAAGCCTCAGAAGCCAGACCTCCTAGTTGGAGAGTTGCAGACTTAAAATTCAAAGTCTGTTGGATTTCAAAGCCAGTACTTTTCTTCATGTGACATACTGACTCCTTTGGCATATTGGCCCCTGTACCTCACAGTGTAAGTCTACAAAAAGTTCAAATATTCTAAATTAGACTTAGACTATCTTAATATTGACTTCTGTTTCTTTTCTGGTGTAGATTGGTTTAAAGGTTTTCTTTAAATTCAAATTTGTGAGCTATTTTGGATTGTTAATCTTTTTATTTCATATGAACTATTAGGGATTATATGAGTTACTCTAAAAGAATACATTTTCTGTATCTTGAAAAACTCCTTTAAATGTTAACTTTGTTCTATTATTTATGAATATTTTTTAGTTCAAGGAATCTTTAAAGGTATCAAAATGTGAGTAAAGAGAAAGGGTTCTTTGCACACTGTAGTCCACTTTGAAAGTGATGAAATAAAAAAAATATAGGAGTGAAACGAATATTAACTTTAGGACTTCCAAGAAGGGCTAGCAATGGAAATAATTATTTTCAATCTACTTTCCCAGGGATAGGTCTTACTTCTCTCAGCGAAAGCTAAGTCAAATGATCATGGTAAGAAGACTGGCTGGGGTTGAATAGGCAGTTGCCTGAGGCCCCTTAGTTGGTGACAAAGTGTAATGGTTAGCAGCTGTTACTTTAAAAAAAAATGAGGTAGGAAAGCATCACCAGAAGATACCATGATGGACATTAAAACAGAGGCTCATTTGTTTCAAAATTTGGATGTCAAAACATTTTAGTTAAATGACTATGCTTGTATATTTGTTATGTTTACTATAAATTCCTAAAAAGTTGTCAAACCTTAGGCAGATAATTTAAAGAAAACTTTACCCATTAGACTGTAAGCTCCTTGGTAACAGGGATCCTGGTCTATTTTGTTCATTAATGTGTCTAAAGTGTCTGGACCAACCCTGTATTATAAGAAGTATTTGAGAAATAGTTTATGTCTGAATTATTTCATAATATCCTAATACTATATTCTGTGCTCAATTAAGAAATTCAGAAGAAAACTAAGTTTTTGGTTTTGTTTTTAATATGTAGGTGTTTGATGTGAAATTTTAATTTTAATTTGTATAAGTTTTCATATTACGTAAATTAAAGCAACCCTATCATAGGGGACTTGTGCTGGTTTTGTACGTTGACCCTGGAATCAGATTGCCTATGTTACTATCTTGGCATCACCACTTACTAACTTTGTGATCTTGGGAAAATTAATAGATCTGTGACTTGGTTTCCTTTCTGTATGAAATAGGCATTATGAATGACATCATAAAGTCATTGTGAGAACTGTGTATTCAAGAGGATATTAGGTTTTAAAGTGTTGCAATCATTATATAAAATGGATATTTATTCAGTGATGTATAAATGCAGTGCCTGCATATAAATAGGCCATAGGTAAGTTACTGAATTACAGTTTTAAAAAACTTAATCATCTTAAAAACGTTTCCAATATCTTTGTTGTTGGAACTGAAATGCACATATCGGTCCCTCTTTTGTACTATATGTCTTACAAAAGTATGCATTAAGCCAATATTGGCTTAGATGACTTATTCACATGTACTTAACAGAATGGCTAGACAGATAAGCAGAATTTTAAGATAATAATTATAGAGCCCTTCCTGTATCCCAGTTAGTGCACTCAGTGCTCACATGACAAAGTTTTGATGAAGACACAAAGAGCCACAAGAATGACATTTCTGGGGAAGAGGGAAATCCCCAGAGAAGTAAGGTCCAAATATAAAATCGCAGATGGTTATTACAGCGATCATTACTATGTGAGGTGTTGGGCTGGTTTAAAGTCAATCTGAAATTATAGTTTGCTGACTTAAGAACAATCCTTGGGAATGTATATACGCCAGAACTGAGAAGAAGGGACACTGAGAAGGAATATATGATTATCTAAGCCTTGAAAGGTAGTGGCACACCTTGCTTTTAGTTGGCAAGCAAAGTTAAAAACATTAAAAAATAAATAAATGAAAAGGTCTGATGACTGTAGATTATTCGATCTCTCTCCCTCTCTCTCCCTGTTTTGCTCTCTGTCTCTCAATGAGGGTATAGCTGGAAATGGTGCAATTACTAGAAACACTTAGAGCAAGAATACAGTTCCTGACAACTTACATTTGATTTATTCAACAAACATCATATACACAGAAGCAGCTTCCTGGCTTCATTGTCTTGACACCATCTCCTCCCTTTGTTTCCAGCAAGGCCTGTAATTTCTATATTTTAATAGGGTATCAGGAAGCAGAGCTAAGATAGAAAGAACAATACAAAATGTAAATGTAGAATAACAATCTTTGATGGAAAAGATAGTGCAGAAGGCTCAATGGAAAATCTCAACCAGTGAGACCATTGGCCACATAATCAAACATTCAGCCTTGTAAAATTCTACTCATTGGTGGCTGAGGGAACAGGTTTCTTCTAATTCAAGGCAATGTTAGTAAATATTCATTTCACCTTAACATAAAGGACACGAGCAGTATTTTATGCTATGTCAAATATATAAACACAGCAGTGGCAACCATTTAAAATAATGGGTTATGGAGCGTCTGGGTGGCTCAGTCTATTGAGCATCAGGTCTTGATTTTGGCCCTGGTCCCAATCAACGGGTTGTGGGATCGAGCCCTGAGTGGGACTAGGCACTGAGTGTGGAACCTGCTTAAGTTTCTGTCTCTCCCTCTCCCCCTCTGCCTCTTTCACACACATTCTCTCTCTTTATCAAATAAAAAAAAATTAAAATTTAAAATAATGGATTAGCCTAGTAGTTAGAACTTGAGTTTTTCAGGTGAATTTCATATCTTTACATTGCAGCTCAGTACTGTTTGCATAAATTGAGATTCTCATGCACTGTGGTTTAAACTAGGATTATGACACATGTTAAGAGTTAATTAGCAAAACAAATCCAAATGGAACTAAATACCTAATAAAAAATAGAAGCTTGTGTTAAGAAATATTTTTCTTACTTTTCGTCTCTGTATACTTTTGTGTTCTACTCACGGATGGGCCACATCCAGCCTGCCACCTGTTTTTGTACAGCCCACAAGCTAAGAATCATTTTTATCTTTTTAAGTGGCTAAAGAAAAACAGGAATATTTTGTGAAATGTAAAAATTATATACAATTCAAATTTCAGTGTCTATAGTTACGGTTTTATTGGAACATAGACGCTCTCATTTGTTTATGTATCGTCTAGGGCTGCTTTCACACCACAATGGGAGAGTTGAGTAGCTGTGACGGAGACCGTATGGCCCACGAAGCCTAAAATATTTACTCTCTTGTCCGTTACAGAAATAGTTTGCTGACCCCTGTTGAAGCTCATGCACTGACCCTCCTGGGAAGCAAAAGTACTCGAGAAAATGAATGTGTGCAGAGTAGTTTGAGTCCAGGAGACTTCAGCAAGATAATTATGTTGGCATTCTGTTTAGTACTCTAATCTTAATTAACAGGTAATAAACGTTCCTAAAACGGTTACAGGACCAGGAGAAAAGGCATACTCCAAGTGTGAAAGATTTTTGCAGCTTAAAGAACAGTATAGCCACTTTTTCCCCAAAGGACTTTGTTTCCCCCATATCCCGGGGGTCCTTGAGTCAGCAGATGGCTGATGAAAACACAGACTAGCTAGGTAGATCCTTAGCAAAGATCTGTTCTCCGTTCTCCACCTGGGTTGACTTCACATAATTTGGCAGCTCATTTTTTTCCCCCATTTCTCTCAGAGCCTGTGCTACCATCCATTGTCAAGTATTTTGCAAGTCGCCACAGGAATGTAAAATATTTATTTTCATGCAAATGTGGGCATATATCTGGAAACCTCTGGTCTCAACCTAATGGGCCAGGCTTTGGAAATAACTTTCTCAACGTGTTGAAGTATGTTTTCTTCATTTCTGTGGCATGGCCTTACTTACTGTTACAGTGATTGTTGTGCACCATTACAGCTTAAATATATATTTCTAACTGTACACCCTTTGCTCATCATATGTACTTTTAAAAGATGACTCTAAATAGAATAAAGAGACACTTATTTTCATTTATGATGATTCTACTCTGTGAGGGGAAAAATGACAATTTGAATCCTCGTATTAAAAATCTTAAGCCTTATAACTTGCCCTCAATATACTTATTTTTCCTTGAAATTATTACTCTTGATGCAGCGATGGATACTCTATACTTAGAATTTAGGAAATGAAGACTTTAGCACTGTAAAATTATTGCACTGCTTTTTAATTGTAGTTTATAGAGTCACTAGACTGTTAGTGCAAATGCCCATGTAAATTAAAGTTCCATTTAAAAAATCACTGTGTTTGAAAAATAATATAGACCTTTAAAATCCTGGTTAGATTACCACTTTTGAAAAAAAAAAAAAAAGAGGTAAAAACGGAAGCCTAAAAAGGATGTTAGCTACCAAACTTCTTCAGCGTTTAAACTTCAGCCAAGTACTTAAATCATAGAAAAATGGTTCCCAGGTCAACTGATCTCAAGCTGTTCAAACACCTACCAGGATAATAATTTTTCCCACCAGTCTGCAAACAGGAAGTTAATAAAAAAAAATAAGGAAGTTTAAGCAACAAGTTTATATTGTACATAACAAACCTCATATGTATAACATACACAGAAGTGTGAAGGCTGCCAAATTCCAATCTCACATATACGTTTAGATTGGATCTAATTTACAAACATAAAACAAGTTTAGCATGCAGACCAGCAAATTAAAATGAGAAAAAAATAGCTTCTTCCTTGTTCACAATGACACACACCATGAGTGACTTTCTTGCTGTTATCATTAGAAATACTGAGTTTTTATCTTTAAATGTTAGTTCAAGTGTGGTCAAACTTAGGTTATTTTTAACGTTATGTACTTTTTTTTTTCCATAAAATTGATTTGATAAGTAGTTCTTTTTTTCCACAGATGGCTTTATAAGATTTTGTTATAAACAGTCACTTTTTAATCTTTGCATTGGAAATACCTATAAATTAGTATGTATTCATGGTATCTTTGCTCTCTTGGCTCTCTCACCCTAAAATGAGAAACTTGCAGCCACCTGGTAAATCTGTTTAATGAGTATGTTAGCTTTGCACTCGGGCCCAGTTTTTCTAAATATACTGAGCATTTTCCACTTTCCCATACTGTGTCATCTGTCAGAGTCTCGGACTTTGTAGGGAGATCCTGCTCTCCCTTCCACGTCAAAGCCATTTTCTTCATATAAAAGGAGAAACACATACTACTTATAAAAACTTAGCATTTTTTCCAAGTTATAAAAGCTGTGATCTACACCAAAGTGTGGATAACATGATTCCTCTACCTTTGGCTCTTTTTGGAGGCCTGCTGCCCCCCAGTGCCCAGTCCCCAAGTGGCCCTAGTCAGGTGGTCAAGTATCAGTCCTGCAGCTCTTGGGGAACTAAAAACCAGCACTTAAAGCTGAATGATGGAAAAATAGACCTACCTTATGACCCAGCAGTAGCACTGCTAGGAATTTACCCAAAGGATACAGGAGTACTGATGCATAGGGGCACCTGTACCCCAATGGTTATAGCAGCACTCTCAACAATAGCCAAACTGTGGAAAGAGCCTAAATGTCCATCAACTGACGAATGGATAAAGAAATTGTGGTTTATATACACAATGGAGTGCTATGTGGCAATGAGAAAGAATGAAATATGGCCCTTTGTAGCAACATGGATGGAACTGGAGAGTGGTATGCTAAGTGAAATAAGCCATACAGAGAAAGACAGATACCATATGGTTTCACTCTTATGTGGATCCTGAGAAACTTAACAGAAACCCATGGGGGAGGGGAAGGAAAAAAAAAATGAGGTTAGAGTGGGAGAGCCAAAGCATAAGAGACTGTTAAAAACTGAGAACAAACTGAGGGTTGATGGGGGGTGGGAGGGAGGGAGGGTGGGTGATGGGTGTTGAGGGGGGCATCTTTTGGGATGAGCACTGGGTGTTGTATGGAAACCAATTTGACAATAAATTTCATATATTAAAAAAAAAAAGCTGAATGATGGAGGAAAAAAAAAAGGTGGTATAGTGATGAGCATAGCTGCCTTCCAACTCAGCCACATTAGTCATCTGTCACTATGTTATCTTGACTTGTGCTTAGTGTCTGGAAGACCCCCTTAGGAAAATAGTTCCTCCCACGTTGAAAGAACTAACATTTAGCCCTTTTCCTCTTCCATTTCTACATCCCTGTCTTCAATGTAGGAAATAAGAGAAATTGATCTATGGTCCTCTGTTACAGCATTATTTTATTTATTTATTTATTTATTTAGTTAGTTAGTTAGTTAGTTGGTTTCTTTGAGTAATGTATTGGAGGGGCACCTGGATGCCTCGTTGGTTAAGCATCTGACTCTTGATTTTGGCTCAGGTCATGATCTCACGGGTTCATAAGATTGAAGATAATTAGGGAAAAAATAGTGCACTGTCCTTGTGCAAGTATAGCTTAAAATAAAATGTACCAAATTTGTAATTTGTAACAGAATATTGAATAGCTTTCAAAATCAGGAACAATTCAAGTAGTAGCATCCTACACGGGATTTGAACTAATAATCTAGATATAAAGATTGTGTGAGCCATTAATTGCAGCCCTTAGGCACAAGTCCACTAAGCATATAGTTTCAATTTGTGTGACCATTAGAATAACAAATATGTAGATAATAAATTTGCCAGTTTAAATTGATTCAATCAATTCATTACATTGGTTTCCCAATATAACACACATATATTGAGCCTCCTTATGTATATACACACCTTTATCCACATGCATATATAGTATAATACATAACTTGATGCATTTTTAAAATTTAAAAAATTGAAAACTGTTAGGAAATAATATAAACTATTTTTTTCATCATTATATCTTCTATGTCAAGAGATTTATTAGGTTGGTATGGCCCGAAGCATAAGGTAATATCTGTAAAGGGCTGGTTTTCTATAAATACTGGGTTTTTAGACTGAATGTTAATAGTTTTTGTTGATGTCCAAAGATGATATGATTAGCAGGCATTGTTGTAGTCACAGTGAATCGATTCCCTTGATTGAAATTACTATTATAACACCAGTTCAAAGACTGAGGATTAGACAAAAGGATTTTGGAAAGAATATTTCATTTCTAACATCCAAAAACATGGTTTCTTCATGAAAACATGGTTTCAACTGACAAATTAAACATACCAAAATACAAATATATCAATCAAGAATTTGACGAAACTAGCCCCAAATAAAATAAGGTTAGAATTTTTACCGTTTTCCCCCCCTGGGATTTAGATAATATGTTTGTGAAAATACATTTTGACCCATAACTATTTAATTTTTAACTATTTTTGTTAAAAAACTTATTGCCAATAAATAGTTTACAAGAGCATATGGAAACAGTTTTGAGAGCTAAGCAAAACTGATATTATTAAGAAATATTTGGCTGTATCTGATAATGAAAACAATGTCAAGAAGTGAAGATTCCTCAGCATAGAAATGTCCTAATATTAAACTTATTAAAAATTGGGTTTAAAAAGTTTCAAATGATGCAAGTAAAACTCATTTACTGATGAGATGTTAGGCTGAGAATATATTTTAGTTTACACAATTATTTGTGAATAGAATTCTAGCTAATGTGGAGAAGTGTTCAGTAAGGGAAAAGTAATACATGAATTAAAATTTAAAAAGAGAAATCGAGGATATTCTAAAACAGAGAAGGGTTCAGTTCTTTTCAATGAATGTTGCTTCTTTCAAGAGGATAACAAGGAGAAGAAGATAGCAAAGAAAAATCAACTTTTTAATTTACTCAGCTCTGAATTTCATTTCATTTGTTAAGAGGAATCTGTATTTTTTTTCATAATTAATAAAAAGTACATACTATAAGTAATGCAAATGAGTCCAAATTTATAATTTTATGTAGGAGGAGAGAAAAATACAAGTAAAGGCGGTGTTTGCTACACACTTAGCCAGATTGGAATATTCAAGGATGCTTAATTTGTTCCAACGAGAACAATGATGGATATTGTCTTCAAAATTATACTAGGCATCCAGGGGTTCTCTTCAGCTTTGTCTTTGTCCTGCAGGATGCTACACACAGGCATCCATGCTCCTGGGGCTGCTAAATGTTGTCAAGGGACGATTCGCCGGAAGAGAGTTAATTGCTTCTGCATCTTGACGCTAAAGTTACTGGGGATAAACGGATGAGTGTACCTGGTGCAATTGGTGTGAAGATGTAGTCAAGTAAGAACTAGTGGCGTAAATGTTTAATGTGCCTACCCTAGTGAAGTGGTTGGCCGGTAGATGCATGATTTTAAGGTTTCTCTCTCCTACCTTCTTGCCAATGAGCAGAAGCGAAAACCACAGATTGCTAATGCCATTATCTATAAATCGATGATCTATAGCGTTCACACATAGGTACTGAACGATTTTAACAACTGTATTATTAGTCTGTTTCAAAACTGATGTGTTCCCAACGATGGAGTGAAGCAAGAATGGGAATATTTTCTTGTTTTAAAATTCTAAGAAAGAAGATCAGCTCTTTTTTAAATGCCATGCAGCTAAAGCACATGTCATGTTAGAATCAAACTCTCTCATATCTAGCCAAAATTATTTTTATGTAAAGTAGTAAATGTCTACGAGTTTTAATTTTTAGGTCACAAATTTTTGGGGGGCAGTGAATCTGTAGGATCTCTTTGAGTTCTACTTGGAGTTTATTGGAATTCTTTGACATATAAACTAATATTTTTCAAAAATTTGGGGAGTTTTTGACCAAATATCCTTTCTTTTTCTTTCTCCTGAGGCTTCCATTATGTGATTGTTGGTATGCTACATATAGTCCCACGGATATCTGAGCTAAGCTCCCTTTTGCATTCTTTTTGCTTTTTCCTGTTCCTTCAGACTGGATAACCCCAATTTTCAATTACCTTTTTTCATGTTTCTGGATTATTGATTCTTCCCGCTCAGATATATTATTAAGTCCTTCTAGTGAATTTTTAATTTTAATTCGTTTCATCTCTAAGATTTTAGGTTTACTTTTAATAATTTCTGCCTTCTTAATGATATACACTATTTGATGAGACACTGGTTTATAGTTTTCTTTCTACTCTATAGACATTGCCTTCTTTAGTTTTGGAACTATTTATAAGAACTGATTTAAAGTCTGTCTAGTAAGTCCAACACCTGGAATAAGTTAAGAAATCAGCTTTAGGATACTTGTCATTGACTGTTTTAGTTCTTTCCATGCGGGCCGTACTTTCCTGTTCATTTGCATATGTAATTAATTTACATTTAAAAGTAAATGTTTTATAATGTGCCAATTCTGAAAACTACATTTCTATCTTCCGAGTCCATTTTATTCTAAGTTAGCTTAATGGTCATCCAATGATTGCTGACACATTCCTTGTAATGGCTTGAACCAATGAATCTTCCACCTTTTATGAGGGATCTGTGTTTTTGTTTGGGCATGCCTTCCTGCTCACTTAGCTTAGAAGTCTGTCTAGCTTTCACTTTCTGCTCATGTAGGGACTTAAGGTCAGTCATGTGAGGGATTGGGGTCCTCTTTCTTGTGTATGCCCAAAGAACTACACATAAATGCAACTTTCTAGATCCTGAAGAGTATTTCAGAGATTTACAAAACCCTATGGATATATTCTCCAGATTTTTCTTCTGAATTTTAGTCACGACCCTTTTTGCACCAACTAGTATCACAGAAATGAGTAGCTTTTATAATCAAAGAAAACTTACAAGAAATTAAAGATAGGACTTTACATTCTCAACCAGCCCGCATAGTATTGAGAAAAGTGACACATGCTTATCAAGTGTGTCCACTATGGGATATGTACTATAAATCTAAAGATAAAAGAGAAAGTCCTTGGGCTCTTCAGACAAAGCAAAACATTCATAAGGACCATTGAATTAAAGTAGCATCATTCTACAACTACAAAAAGTGATATACAATTCAGGTCAAAGATAAGAAGTATTGAGGAAGGGGGAGAAAGAGGAGAGCGGGATGGAAAGAGATGTTAAGAAAAAAGTATAAACTAAGGATTTCATATCCATTCAAACTGTCCTTTAATTGTCAAGGCCATAGGAAAACATTTTCAAGAATCCAAGATTTCATGAGATGCTGTTCCAAAGAGCCATCTTAGAAAATCTATTATATGCATATACTATTAAATACATCTATAGTTTTTTCTCCATTATTAAGATATAATTGACATATAACATTGTGTTACTTTTAGGTATACAAATAATACTAATCTAATCTTATTATAAATATCAACCTTTTTTGGGAGCTAATCAATATGACATGAAAGTTCACATGAAAAAAAAATCCTGGGAAGATGGCGGCGTAGGTGGACACTGGGCTCACTGCGTGTCCTGCTGATCACTTAGATTCCACCTACACCTGCCTAAAGAACCCAGAAAACCACCAGAGGAGTAGCAGAACGGAGTCTCCAGAGCCAAGCGCAGACGAGAGGCCCATGGAAGAGGGTAGGAAGGGCGGCGAGGCGGTGCGCGCTCCACGGACTGGCGGGAGGGAGCCGGGGCGGAGGGGCGGCTCGCCGGCCAAGCAGAGCCCCCGAGTCTGGCTGGCAAAAGCGGAGGGGCCGGACAGACTGTTTCTATAATAACACTGAATGTAAATGGATTAAATGCGCCAACCAAAAGACATAGGGTATCAGAATGGATAAAAAAACAAGACCCATCTATTTGCTGTCTACAAGAGACTCATTTTAGACCTGAGGACACCTTCAGATTGAGAGTGAGGGGATGGAGAACTATTTATCATGCTACTGGAAGCCAAAAGAAAGCTGGAGCAGCCATACTTATATCAGACAAACTAGACTTTAAATTAAAGGCTGTAACAAGAGATGAAGAAGGGCATTATATAATAATTACAGGGTCTATCCATCAGGAAGAGCTAACAATTATAAATGTCTATGCACCGAATACCGGAGCCCCCAGATATATAAAACAATTACTCATAAACATAAGCAACCTTATTGATAAGAATGTGGTCATTGCGGGGGACTTTAACACCCCACTTACAGAAATGGATAGATCATCTAGACACACAGTCAATAAAGAAACAAGGGCCCTGAATGATACATTGGATCAGATGGACTTGACAGATATATTTAGAACTCTGCATCCCAAAGCAACAGAATATACTTTCTTCTCGAGTGCACATGGAACATTCTCCAAGATAGATCATATACTGGGTCACAAAACAGACCTTCATAAGTTTACAAGAATTGAAATTATACCATGCATACTTTCAGACCACAATGCTATGAAGCTTGAAATCAACCACAGGAAAAAGTCTGGAAAACCTCCAAAAGCATGGAGGTTAAAGAACACCCTACTAACGAATGAGTGGGTCAACCAGGCAATTAGAGAAGAAATTAAAACATATAT
The DNA here is from genome assembly GCF_046562875.1 of Panthera onca. Lineage (NCBI taxonomy): Eukaryota > Metazoa > Chordata > Mammalia > Carnivora > Felidae > Panthera > Panthera onca. The sequence goes on from NC_138339.1 coordinate 84,643,878, forward strand.
GGAAACAAACGAAAATGAAAATACAACAACCCAAACGCTTTGGGACGCAGCGAAGGCAGTCCTGAGAGGAAAATACATTGCAATCCAGGCCTATCTCAAGAAACAAGAAAAATCCCAAATACAAAATCTAACAGCACACCTAAAGGAAATAGAAGCAGAACAGCAAAGGCAGCCTAAACCCAGCAGAAGAAGAGAAATAATAAAGATCAGAGCAGAAATAAACAATATAGAATCTAAAAAAACTGTAGAGCAGATCAATGAAACCAAGAGTTGGTTTTTTGAAAAAATAAACAAAATTGACAAACCTCTAGCCAGGCTTCTCAAAAAGAAAAGGGAGATGACCAAACAGATAAAATCATGAATGAAAATGGAATTATTACAACCAATCCCTCAGAGATACAAGCAGTTATCAGGGAATACTATGAAAAATTATATGCCAACAAATTGGACAACCTGGCAGAAATGGACAAATTCCTAAACACCCACACTCTTCCAAAACTCAATCAGGAGGAAATAGAAAGCTTGAACAGACCCATAACCAGTGAAGAAATTGAATCGGTTATCAAAAATCTCCCAACAAATAAGAGTCCAGGACCAGATGGCTTCCCAGGGGAGTTCTACCAGACGTTTAAAGCAGAGATAATACCTATCCTTCTCAAGCTATTCCAAGAAATAGAAAGGGAAGGAAAACTTCCAGACTCATTCTATGAAGCCAGTATTCCTTTGATTCCTAAACCAGACAGAGACCCAGTAAAAAAAAGAGAACTGCAGGCCAATATCTCTGATGAATAGGGATGCAAAAATTCTCAATAAGATACTAGCAAATCGAATTCAACAGCATATAAAAAGAACTATTCACCATGATCAAGTGGGATTCATTCCTGGGATGCAGGGCTGGTTCAACATTTGCAAATCGATCAACGTGATACATCACATTAACAAAAAAAAAGAGAAGAACCATATGATCCTGTCAATCGATGCAGAAAAGGCCTTTGACAAAATCCAGCACCCTTTCTTAATAAAAACCCTTGAGAAAGTCGGGATAGAAGGAACATACTTAAAGATCATAAAAGCCATTTATGAAAAGCCCACAGCTAACATCATCCTCAACGGGGAAAAACTGAGAGCTTTTTCCCTGAGATCAGGAACACGACAGGGATGCCCACTCTCACCGCTGTTGTTTAACATAGTGCTGGAAGTTCTAGCATCAGCAATCAGACAACAAAAGGAAATCAAAGGCATCAAAATTGGCAAAGATGAAGTGAAGCTTTCGCTTTTTGCAGATGACATGATATTATACATGGAAAATCCGATAGACTCCACCAAAAGTCTGCTAGAACTGATACATGAATTCAGCAAAGTTGCAGGATACAAAATCAATGTACAGAAATCCATTGCATTCTTATACACTAACAATGAAGCAACAGAAAGACAAATAAAGAAACTGATCCCATTCACAATTGCACCAAGAAGCATAAAATACCTAGGAATAAATCTAACCAAAGATGTACAAGATCTGTATGCTGAAAACTATAGAAAGCTTATGCAGGTAATTGAAGAAGATATAAAGAAATGGAAAGACATTCCCTGCTCATGGATTGGAAGAATAAATATTGTCAAAATGTCAATACTACCCAAAGCTATCTACACATTCAATGCAATCCCAATCAAAATTGCACCAGCATTCTTCTCGAAACTAGAACAAGCAATCCTAAAATTCATATGGAACCACAAAAGGCCCCGAATAGCCAAAGTAATTTTGAAGAAGAAGACCAAAGCAAGAGGCATCACAATCCCAGACTTTAGCCTCTACTACAAAGCTGTCATCATCAAGACAGCATGGTATTGGCATAAAAACAGACACATAGACCAGTGGAATAGAATAGAAACCCCAGAACTAGACCCACAAACGTATGGCCAACTCATCTTTGACAAAGCAGGAAAGAACATCCAATGGAAAAAAGACAGTCTCTTTAACAAATGGTGCTGGGAGAACTGGACAGCAACATGCAGAAGGTTGAAACTAGACCACTTTCTCACACCATGCACAAAAATAAACTCAAAATGGATAAAGGACCTGAATGTGAGACAGGAAACCATCAAAACCTTAGAGGAGAAAGCAGGAAAAGACCTCTCTGACCTCAGCTGTAGCAATCTCTTACTCGGCACATCCCCAAAGGCAAGGGAATTAAAAGCAAAAGTGAATTACTGGGACCTTATGAAGATAAAAAGCTTCTGCACAGCAAAGGAAACAACCAACAAAACTAAAAGGCAACCAACGGAATGGGAAAAGATATTTGCAAATGACACATCGGACAAAGGGCTAGTATCCAAAATCTATAAAGAGCTCATCAAACTCCACACCCGAAAAACAAATAACCCAGTGAAGAAATAGGCAGAAAACATGAATAGACACTTCTCTAAAGAAGACATCCGGATGGCCAACTGGCACATGAAAAGATGTTCAACGTCGCTCCTTATCAGGGAAATACAAATCAAAACCACACTCAGATATCACCTCACGCCATCCAGAGTGGCCAAAATGAAGAAATCAGGAGACTATAGATGCTGGAGAGGATGTGGAGAAACGGGAACCCTCTTGCACTATTGGTGGGAACGCAAATTGGTGCAGCCGCTCTGGAAAGCAGTGTGGAGGTTCCTCAGAAAATTAAAAATAGACCTACCCTATGACCCAGCAATAGCACTGCTAGGAATTTACCCAAGGGATACAGGAGTACTGATGCATAGGGGCACTTGTACCCCAATGTTTATAGCGGCACTCTCAACAATAGCCAAATTATGGAAAGAGCCTAAATGTCCATCAACTGATGAATGGATAAAGAAATTGTGGTTTATATACACAATGGAATACTACGTGGCAATGAGAAAAAATGAAATATAGCCTTTTGTAGCAACGTGGATGGAACTGGAGAGTGTGATGCTAAGTGAAGTAAGCCATACAGAGAAAGACAGATACCATATGGTTTCAGTCTTATGTGGATCCTGAGAAAGGTAACAGAAACTCATGGGGGAGGGAAAGGAAAAAAAAAAAAAAAAGAGGTTAGAGTGGGAGAGAGCCAAAGCATAAGAGACTGTTAAAAACTGAGGACAAACTGAGGGTTGATGGGGATGGGAGGGAGGGCAGGGTGGGTGATGGGTATTGAGGAGGGCACCTTTTGGGATGAGCACTGGGTGTTGAATGGAAACCAATTTGACAGTAAATTTCATATATTAAAAAAAAAATCCTGCAAGAATGTTAGAAAAATACTAAAAATAAGTTAGGAAAGGGAACCAGTCTTACTGTAAATAAAATATCTATAAAAAGCCTCTTTAATTAAAATTGCATAATTATATGGATCTGCTTTGAACTGACTCCCTCCCCACCACGGGTTTAGTTTAGTTTAGTTTAGTTTAGTTTTGTTTTGTTTTGTTTTGTTTTTTTGCCTTTTTGAATCTGCTGTCAGGAAAATTGGGCACTTTTTTTTCACTTTAGTTATATATTTTTTAAGTATTTATTTTGAGAGGGAGAGAGTGAGTGCATGTGAGTGAGGAACGGACAGAGAGTGAGAATCCAAAGCAGGGCTCTGACTCAGGAACCATAAAATCATGATCTTAGCCAAAATCAAGAATGGGGCTCTCGAATGACTGCGCCACCCAGGCTCCTCTCAGTTATAGTTTTTAATTCTGGAATTTCCCATCTGTTTTTTTTTTTTTTTTTTTATATAGCTTCCATTTTTCACCTGAGATTTTCTGTCCACTCATTAATACCATATTTTTCTTTAAATCTCTCAATCCCTGTCTCCCCCCTCTCTCTGCCTTTCCTGCTTCTTCTCCTCCCTCTCGTCCCCCTCTTTCTAATATCTAATATATATATGATCAGTCAACTGATAAATTATATATTTAATTGATTGATCTATACATCTATCTATGAAATCCAGTATCTGAAATATCTTGGGATTAATTTCTTTTTAAAACTACAGGTTAAATTCTCCTGTTGTCTAACAAATTTTAATTGTGTACTAAGCTTTTTGGATTATATATTGGGTAATTCCCCTGAAGAGTGTTGTGTTAGTGTTGTTTGTTTCTCACTGACATCTTGAACAGAGGTCCAAGTTGGAGTGCATCCTTAGAAAACCCAAATTTTTCCAAGCTCCTCTTTTTTGGTGGAATTCTACTTCCAAATTATGTTTCACTTAATGATTTTGTTGAGACGTGGGTTTTGGCTTTGTTAGGACCAGTCTAGTGTAACTATTACCATAGGTGTGAACTTTATTCCTAAAAAAGGACCTTTCTTGAGACTCAGATGCTTTCTTCCTTCTGACTCAGGCTGGAACTCCACTGTTTCTCAGTACTGCTTGACAGGTATTATCTGTGGTTGCCCCATAGCAGCTGTTCCACTAAAACCTTAGGTAAGCAGCCAGTAACACTGATCTCTGCTTCATCTCCAGCTTCCTGTAGAGATCCAGAATAATCATGGGACTTGTTTCCCGAGTGTCTGTTTTCTCAGGAATGGCAGTATGCATTGCCTGTTGCCCAGTCTGAAAACAGTGGCCTCATGCATTTTGTGGTTGTTTACCACACCAGGGTGAATTTAGTTCTAGTTATTTACACATTGCCAGAAGAAGTAGAAGTTCATTGCATGGTTCCTAATTGTTTTATTTACTGTGATTTCATAGGTTGTAATTCCATAAATGCAGTAAGTTACACAATATGTTTTTTATTTTATTTTAATTCTCTTATAGTTAACATTCAGTGTTATGTTAGTTTCAGATGTACATTATAGTGATTCAACAATTCCATACAACATCCCAAGCTCATCACACAAGTTGACTCCTTAATCCCCATCACCTATTTCACCCATCTCCCCACACCCCTGCCCTCAGTAACCAACTGTTCATTCTTTGTAGTTTGGAGTCTGTTTCTAGGTTTGTCTCTCTCTCTCTCTCTCTCTCTCTCTCTCTCTCTCTGTCTCTGTCTCTCTCTCTTTCTCCCTCTCTCCCCCGTTCCCCCCTCCCTCCCTCTCTCTCACTCTCTCCCTGTCTTTTTCTTTCTCTCTTATTTTTACCTTTGCTCATTTGTTTTCTTAAATTCCACATATGAGTGAAACCACATGGTGTTTGTCTTTCTCTGACTTATTTTGCATAGCATTATACTCTATCTCGATCCATTTTGTTGCAAATGGAATGATTTTATTATTTTTATGACTGGATAATATTCCATTGTGTGTGGGTGTATGTGTGTGTGTGTATACACACACACCTTTATATACCACATCTTCTTTCTCCATTCATCTATACAATGGACACTTGGGCTGCTTCCATAATTTACTATTATAATTAAAGCTTCAGTAAACATACGGGTGCATGTATCCCTTTGAATTAGTGCTTTTGTATTTTGGGGATAAATACCCAGTAGTGTGATTGCTGGATCCTAGGATTGTTCTATTTTTGACTTTTTGATGAATCTCCATACTGTTTTCCACAGTGGCTGCACAAGTTTACATTCCCACCAACCATGTGAGAGGGTTCCTTTTTCTCCACATGCTCATCAAAACCTGTTGTTTCTTGTGTTTTTTATTTTAGCCATTCTGACAGGTGTGACATTCCTGTGATATTCCTGTGACATTCCTGTGATATTTTGTTATAGTTTTGACTTGCATTTCCCTGATGATGCCCAAAAGATTGAGCATCTTTCCATCTGTCAGCCATTTGGATGTCTTCTTTGCAAGAAATGTCTGTTCATGTCTTCTACCCATTTTTAAATTGGATTATTTGTTTTTTGGGTATTGAATTACATAAGTTCTTTATATAATTTGGATACTAACCATTTATCAGATATGTCATTTGCAAATATCTTCTCCCATTTTGTAGATTGCTTTTAGTTTTCTCGATCATTTCCTTTGCAGTGCAGAAGAATTTTATATGTAGTACCAATAATTTGTTTTTGCCTTTATTTCCCTTGCCTCAGGAAACCTATTTAGTAAAATGTTTTTATGGCTGATGTCACAGACATTACTACCTGTGCTCTCCTCTAGAATTTTTATGGATTCAGGTCTTACATTTAGATATTAAATCCATTCTGAGTGTCTTTTTCCTATTGGATATTCTTTCCAGCTTTGATGGAGATTAATTGATCATGTAATTGTGGGTTTCTTTCTTGACTTTCTATACTGTTCCATTGATGTATGTGTCTAGTTTTGTGTCAGTACGATACTAATTTGATTACTACAGTTTTGTAATGTCACTGGAAGTCCAGAATTGTGATAACTCCAGCTTTACTTTTCTTTGCTTTTGGCTACTTGGGGTCTTTTGTGGTTCCATACAAATTTTAGGATTTTTTTGTTCTATCTCTGTGAAAAATGCTGGTGGTATTTTCATAGAGATTGCATTAAATGTTAAATTGCTTTGGGTAGTATAGACATTTTAACCATATTTGTATCTAATCCAGGAGCATGGAATGTCTTTCCATTTTTTTGTGTGTCATGTTCATTTTCTTTCATCGGTGTTTTGTAGTTTTCAGAATATATCATCTTTTACCTCTTTGGTTAGGTTTATTCCTACGTATCTTATGGTTTGGGAGCAATTGTAAATGGGATCAATTCCTTGATGTTTCTTTCTGCTACTTCATTATTAGTGTATAGAAATGCAACAGATTTCTCTACATTTATTTTGTATCCTGAAACTTTACTGAATTTGTGTATCAGTTCTAGCAATTTTTGGTGGAGTTTTCCAGGTTTTCAATATAAAGTATCATGTCACCTGCAAATAGTGAAAGTTTGACTTCTTCCTTGACAATTTGGATGCTTTGATTTGTGTTGTCTGGTTGCTGTGGCTAGGACTTCCAGTACTGTGTTCAGTAATAGTGGAGAGAGTGGAAATCCCTGTCTCGTTCCTGAGTATAGAGGAAAAGTTCGGTTTCTCTCCACTGAGGATGATATTAGCTGTGGGTTTTTGTATATGATCTTTATCATGTTGAGGTATGTTCCCTTTAATCCTACTTCATTGATGGTTTTTATCATGAATGGATGCTATACTTCATCAAATGCTTTTTCTGCTTATATTGAGAGGATCAAATGGTTATTATCCTTTCTTTTATTAATGTGATGTATTGCACTGTTTAGTTCATGAATATTAAACCATGCTTGCGTCTGGGGAATAAATCCCACTTGATCATGGTGAATGATTTTTTTAATACATTGTTGGATTTGGTTCACTATTATTTTGATGAGGATTTTTTACATCAATGTTCATCACAGATATGGGCCTGTAATTTGCTGTTTGTTGATGTCTTTATTTGGTTTTGGTATGAGGGTGATACTGGCCTCATAGAATGAATTTGGAAGTTTTCTTTTCTCTTACATTTTTTGGAATAGTTTGAGAAGAATACATACCAACTCTTCTTTAAATATCTAGTAGAATTCACCCATGAAGTCATCTGATTTTGGACTTCGGTTTGTTGGGGTAACAACAAAATCCAGTAAGTCCAGTAAGTATCTTCATGATCATGATTTTAAATTCTCTGTCAGACAGGTTACTTAATTCTATTTGACTTAGATCTCTTGCTATGATTATGTCCTTTATTTTCATTTAGGACATATTCCTCTGTCTCCTCATTTTGTCTACCTCTCTGTATCTGTAAGAAAATCAGCTATGTCTTCTGCTCTTACAAATAGTGGCTTTACGAAGAGGTCCGATAGTGCCCTGCAATGCAGTGTCCATTGTTCATCAGAACCTGGCACTTCATGGGAGTCTCCTATGTGTGTTCCTTGCATCCCGCTATTGCTTCTTGGTCAATTTCCCTTTTAGTCCAGAGGTCTGCACCCACTTCCTGCCTGTTGTGAAATGTGATTGATCTTCATGGTGTTAGTGAGACCCAGACAGGATGGCAGGAGGTGGGGCAGTAATGTTAGCAAAATTTGCACTAGCAACTAGTCCTAGGCCAGATCTGAATTCCCTGAAATTTGGTGGCAGCCAGGGGTGAGGTATACAGGGTTGGTTGGGGTACACCAACCAACAAAATTTGCATTAACAAAATTTGCATTAACAAAATTTGCACTCAGACCAGGACAGAGGACAGTGGGCTTGGAATAGGCAAATCCCCAGGAGAACTGATGGGCAGGCTCCACCACTAGCAGGTTAGGTAGCAAGAGTCTGTGCAAAGTAGCTTCCTTCAGATGTCTCTGTGTTTATGCTGGGGTGCAGGAGGGGGGATGGCACCTGCTATCTCCTTCATATCTGGAGAAGTCCCCCAACATCTCTGGAATCCATTTAAACAGATTTCCCTCCATGGGATACCTGGGTGGCTCTGTCTGGTTAAGTGACAGACTCTTGATTTTGGTTCAGGTCATGATCTCATGATTCCTGAGATCAAGCCCAGCCTATGGCTCCATGCTGACAGCCCAGAACCTGCTTAGATTTCTCTCTCCCTCTCTGTCTCCGCCCCTCCCCTACTCACATGTGCACTCTTTCTCTTTCTCTCTCAAAATAAAAATAAGAATAAAAAACCTTTAAACAGATTTTCCTTCCATTTGCCCCAGGTGTTGTGTCAACTGTTGTTTCCATGTTGCCTCTCCACAGGCTACTGTCTCTTTAAGAGCAGGGACCCAGCTATCACTTGCCCTCCCTGCTGGCCCAGTGCTGAATCAACTGGCTTTTCTAGCTCCAGGTTCCCAGTCCCACTGGTTATACAAGCTCAGGGAATTCAGCACCACTGGTTTTCAAGGCCAGACTTAATGAGGCTTTGTTTTCCTCCTGTGTGCTCCTTGGCACTTTCCCCCTCCACGCCTGCAGTTCCCTCTTCCTGTGGGCAGCTCCTCACCACTTTGTATGCCCTTCCTAACCTCTACAATGTGGCTTCTCTGGTTAGTTGTAGAGTTTGTTCTGCCAGTCTTAGGATTACTCTACAGTTTATTTACTTGGATGTGAATGATAACTAATTGTAAATTTGGGATGGTAAGCTAAGGGTTCTGCTCTCTGACATCTGTTTGTATCTGCAATACATGTTTTTAATGCAATAAGATCCTTGCTTTCTTGGAATTAAATAAAGATTAGTGAAGTTTCATCTCTCTCTTTATATATTATTTCAAAGTGTTTTTTTTTTTTTTTGTATTTTACCTGGTATTTTACATTATATTCACAAGTGAAACTAATGTAAAGATTAATTTTTAGTGATAACTTTTGTTGAGTGGAAGACAAATGCTAACTTCAGGAACAAACTGGACAGCTTTTTATATATTTCTATATGTTGAGACCATTTAGATAGGGAAGTTATTATCTCTTATTTAAATATTTGATAGATTTTTGCATGCTATTTTAGACCTACTACCTTATTTCATGGGTATATGTTTGCAATTCTCTATTATAAATACTACTGTAATAATAATTTTGTGTTTTCTTATATAATCACTTACATCCCACTCAAACTTGTTATAAAAGGTCTTTTAATTTGATAAATTTGATGGATGGGAAGTATTTCATTTTGCTTTGAATTCTCATTTTAAATATGAGCTAAATTCAGGCTATGTTTTAATTTTCCATTTTTTATTCCAAACTTTATGCATTTTCCTAGTTGGTATTTGGAATATCTGTTACCAATTCATAGGAGTTTTATTAGAATCTTGGTGCCAGGCCACTGTCAAAATTTTCTTTACATTGCAAATATCTTTTACAAGTTTGTAGCTAGTTTTTAACTCATTGTCTCCTTTAATTGAAATGTTTTCATCTCAATATAGTCTTTTTAAAATATTTATCAGTTTACCATTTTTCTGTCTTTTCTAAGGAAACCTTTCTTATTCAAATGCCACATAGATATTTATTCCCCTTTTGTAGAATCTTAGCTTTCTTTTTAGTTGTAATAGTTTTCTCTTTCCATTCTTGAATTTTCCAGATAAATCACCATTTGAAATGTTCATATCTTTTTCCTTTGTCTAGTTATATTGGCTACTTGCTCCAAAAAAATTAAAAATGAGAGTGGAGGCAAATAATATTGTTACGTTCATGTTTTTAATTTTAGTAGGGATACTCCTGATGTTTTTTTCATTGAGGGTGAGGTTGGCATTTGGCATGATGGTCTATAAGGAAAATATTTGTCTATTTTTACTTTTAAAATTTTGAAGTTATACCAAATGTATTTTACATATATGAATTCAGTCATATCCATAACACATAACTAAATTTTGAACACTTACTCTCAAATTTGTTCTAATTCCTGTTCTCTCTCTCTCAAAATAAATAAAGTTTTAAAAGATAATGAACAAATAATAAAAATATAAATAAGGCAGGGTTAGATAGCAATTACTGTTAGGTAGAAAAATAAACAGAATAAGCGGCTCTAGAAAGACAGTAAATGCCCCTTTAAAAAGAATGGTTTAGAGGTGCCTTGGTGGCTCACTTGGTTAAGTGTCAGACTTCCCTCAGGTCATGATCTCACGGTTCATGGGTTCAAGCCCCACATCACACTCCGTGCTCCAGCTCGGAGCCTGGAGCCTGCTTCAGATTCTGTCTCCCTCTCTCTCTCTGCCCCTCTCCTGCTCAAGCTATGTCTCTGTCTCTCTCTCAAAAACAAATAAACATTACAAAATTAAAAATTAAAAAGAGTAGTCAATTACGGTCTCTTGTAGAGGGGACATATTATCACACCAGAATGGTCTGGGGTGGGGTAAACCTTCCAGATGTATGGGGAAGAAGGTTATATTCTGAGCAAAGGTAAGAATGAGTGCTTTATGTGCTAATATAATTAACTATTTTAACACATTTCCTAATACTGATTTACTTTTGAATTTCTGGATTAAGCTCCACATAATCACAATGTATACATTTTTTTTTTCCCTGGAAACTATCTTCGATTACTCTTTTCTGGTGCCATTGCTTTGGTGCAGATATTCTTCATCTGGACTATTTAGTCGGTTTTTATCTAGACCCTTCTAGACTGTTTTAATTGCCTCCCCTTAGACCTCTTGTTTTCTATTCTTTTCTGTTTTCTATCTCTAATCAAGTTAGGACTGTCCTTCTAAAATGCAAACTTTTTTTGCGTTCTTACTTAAACAGCTTTCTACAATTCTCTGCCTCCAGAATAAAACTCCAGTGCACCAATCAAGGCATTTGCAACATTACCTCTTGTAACACTGTATTCCAGCCACTCTACATTTACATTTCTGTAAATGGAACATGCGTTGTGATCCATAGGTAATGTGCTAATTCTTGTAAGAAAATAATTAATGACAGATAGAAATTTCCTTCCCCAAACTGGCAATATAGAGACACAGTTAATATAATAATAATTTGTATATAATAAGTTCAATATATATGTAAAATTATTCCCTATGCAATTCAGTCATTTCTGTATTATCAAAAGAAAAAAACCCAAATTATGCTCAAGTTTGTCTTAGTGTTGTATGAATTTTATTTTTAAAATTTTATTTTTTATTAAAGTATTATTGACACAAAATATCCTATTAGTTTCAGATGTACATCACAGTGATTCAGTATTTTTATACATTATGAAGTGATCCCCATGATGTTTTATTACCATTTATTATCATGCATATTTGATGTATAACATCATATGAATTTAAAGTGTACAGTGTATTAGTTTCATACATTTATATATTATGATATGACTATATCAACAATCATACTTATCACATATAATTATACTATAATTTTATTATCTGTTTTCATTATATTGAGCATTAGAGCTCTACTGGCTTATTTACTCACTACAGGTTTGTACCCTTAAACACCATACCTTTTAAAAGACTAATACTGAGGTAGAGGCACCTGAGTGCCTCAGACAGGTCATGATCTCACAGTTTGTGAGTTCAATCCCCGTAATGGGCTCTATGCTAAGAGCTCAGAGCCTAGAAGCCTGCTTTGGATTCTGTGTCTCCATCTTTCTCTGCCCCTCCCTGCTACACACTATCTTTTCCTTTCTCTCTCTCTCCAAAATAAATATTTAATTTTTTAAAAAAAATATTGAGGTGTAATTGACACACGGTGTTACATTAGTTACAAGTGTACAACATAGTGATTCAATGAGCCTATACGTTATGCTATGCCTACCACAAGTGTACCTACCATCTTATACAAATGCTATTACAATACTGTTGAGTATATTCCCTGTGCTGTGCTCTTAATTCCCCTGACTTACTCATTCCATAACTACAAGCTTGTAGCTCCCATTCCCCTTGACCCATTTTGCCCTTCTCCCCACTCCTTCCCTTCTGTCAAATGTCTCTCTGTATTTATGCCTCTGTGTCTAATTTTTATTTATTTTCTTTGTAAATTCATTATTTTTTAAATTCCACATATAACTGAAATAATACGGTATTTGCCCTTCTCTGACTTATTTCATTTAGCATAATAACCTCTAGGTCCATCCATGTTGTCACAATGGCAAGATCTCATTCTTTTTATGGCCGAGTAATATTCCCTTGTATATATCACCAATCTTTTTTATCCATTTATCTATCAGTGGAAACTTAGTTTGCTTCCATATTTTGGCTGTTGTAAATAATGCTGCAATACACAAAGGTGTGCATAGTCCTTTTTAATTTGTGTTTTCATTTTCTTTGGGTCAATACCCAGCAGTAGAATTAGTGGATCTTACTATAATTCTATTATTAATTTTTTGAGGAAATTTCATACTGTTTTCCACAGTGCCTTCACCAATTTACATTCCCACTAATGGTGCACATGGGTTCCTTTTTCTTTATATCCTTGCCAACAGTTGTTATTTTCCTTTAGATTCTAGCTAATCTGACAAGTATAAAGTGATACCTCACTGTGGTTTTGATTCGCATTTCCCTGATGGTAAGTGATATTAAACATCTCAAAGTGTCTCTTGGCCACCTGTTTGCTTCTTGGGAAACTTTCTATTCAGTTCATCTTCCCATTTTTAACCATATTTTTTTGTTGTTGTTGGCATTGAGCTGTATAAGTTCTTTTTGTGTTTCAGGTATTAACTCCTTATTAAATATATCATTTGAGAATATCTTCTCTCATTCAGTAGGTTCCCTTTTTACTTTGTTGATGGTTTCTTTTGCTGTGCATATGCTTTTTAGTTTGATATAAACACCATCACTCTTATCCCTAACGTCCATACCCTGATAACCCCCATTTTATGGTTTTATACAAGTTTAACTTGTTTTAGATTCCACATATAAGCAATATCATAAACTTTTCTTTCTCTGACTTTTCAGCATAATGTGTTCACGGCCCATCCATGCTGTCACAAATGGGAGGATATCTTTCTTTCTCAAGGGTGAATAATATTCCATTATATGTGTGTACCATATTTTTAAATCCACTCATTAATTGATGGACATTTGGGTCATTTCCATATCTCAGCTTTTGTGAATAATGCTGTGATAAACATGGGAGTGCATATACCTCATCAAAATCCTGTCTTCATTCCTTTTGGGTATGTACCCAGAAGTAGAATTGCTGGATTATATGGTGGGTCAACTTTTAATTTTTTGAGGTACCTCCATATTGTTTTCCATAATTGTTGGACCAATTTACATTCTAACCAGTGATATATAAGGGTCTTCTTTTCATCACATCCTCACCAGTACTACTTTTCTTGTCTTCTTGTAATGATTCTAACTGATATGACATGGTAACTCATTGTGGTTTTGATTTGTGTTTCCTTGACAATTAGTGATGTTGAACTTATTTTTATGTGTCAACCATTTTGATGTCCTCTTTGGAGAAATGGCTATTTAGTTATTCCCATTTCTTAATCAGATTATTTTTGTTGTTATAGAGTTGACTGAATTCTTTATATATTCTGGATGTTAATACCTTATGGTGTGCAAAATTTTTCTCCCACTCTATTGGGTTGTCTTTTCACTTCCTTTAGTGGTTCATTTTGAGTTTGATAAAGTTTTATTTGATTTTTTTTTTCTTTTGTTGTTGTTGCTTTAGGCATTATGTCCAGAAATGTACTGATAGGACTAATATCAATGAGCATCTTCCCTACACTTTGTTCTAGGGGTTTTATGGTGTCAGATCTTAAGTTTAGTTCTTTGATTTTTTTTCTGTAAACTTTTTTGAGTAGTATGAGATAGGAATCCATTTTCATTGCTCTGCATGTGTTTTCCCAATTGTCCCAGACCACCCTTTCCTCATCAGGTATTCTTGGATCCCTTGCTGAATATTAGTTGACCATATATTCCAGGGTTTAATTCTGGGTTCTCTCTCCTGTTCTATTGGCCCCTGCATCTGTTTTTGTGTCAGTACAATACAATTGTATTACCATGGCTTTGTAGTATAGTTTCATATACAGAAGCATGATACTTCCAGCCTTTCCTTTTTCACTCAGAACTGCTTTTGTTATTCCAGGTATTTTGTGGTTCTACACAAATTTTAGCAATGTTCCTTTGTTTATGTAAAGAATGTCTTTGGTATCTTTATGTGGATTATATTGAATCTTTAGAGGGCTTTGGGTGGATTTTAATTTTTTTCAATATGGTTAAATCATCTTCGTAGACTTGTTAACTCTGAGTTAAAAAAAAAAATCCCTTAACCAAAAAGTTAATTTATTCCTAAGGCAAGTGGAAATTTAATTACATACTGTTAAAAATGTTTTTTAATTTAAATAAGGTGCATGTATAAGCCCTTTAAAATACATGAGATACTATTTTTTTCTTAAATTATGGGCACACCTATATTTCCTATAGTTGGATTATTATTGTCATTATTTTCAGATAAAAAATTAGTAACAACTCTGTATTTGTTATATACAAGTAAGTCCATCATCTTAAAGGACACCACTGCGAAATTAGAACACTGAAGAATAAACAAGCAAAAATTATTAACAGTTCCCAATTAATCACTGGCTTACCGGTGGTGGGAGATACCTATAATTTTTCCATGTTTTAAATTCAGCTAACCCCATATTTTATATAGACTATATGGAATAATTCCATATATAGAATATACATATACACTATATGTATACTGTATATAGAATATAAAATAATTCCATAATTAGACTTTCTTTCCAAGCATTCCATCTAGAGTCATAGGAGTACTTGGATTGTCCATTTGTATGTTTTTGTGTATGTATTAATATTTTTTAACCCAGAATCTCAAAGGAATAGGCTGTTCTAAAGTATTAGAAAGAATCTTAAAG
This sequence comes from Panthera onca, assembly GCF_046562875.1. NCBI lineage: Eukaryota > Metazoa > Chordata > Mammalia > Carnivora > Felidae > Panthera > Panthera onca. Next base: position 84,659,013 of record NC_138339.1, read on the forward strand.
GAATAGGCTGTTCTAAAGTATTAGAAAGTATTTCAAAGATTTGAAAACATTGAACTCCTTTTTTTTTTTTTTTTTTTTTTTTTTTTTTTTGCCTTATCTCACCAGCCTCAGAATTCCAGCGGGGGGGGAGAGGGGCTGGCTATAATGGTATGTTGAAGGTGCATTCATGAAGAGTGGCCTCTTGAAAATATATTGTATTACTTAAACAAACCTTCCAGTCCATGAAAGTAGTCTTGTTTTTTGGAGATGCTAATTTCTGTCTTCATTTTGCTTGATTCTACTTTGACAGCGATGTCTACCTTGAAACATTGGCTTTAGCCAAGGGTTTTATCACTTGGGCCACTGATTTGGGCCTTGATCCTTCGCCTAGATTGGTTGGTTCTGATTTAAGTTGTCTAATTCCTCATCATTTTTGTGATTTCAGTGACATCACTGGACTATTTACATGTTTCAATATTATTTAATCTTTCTGATTTTTTCCTTACTCTAGCTTTGCTGCTATACCTTGTGATGTGGCTCCTATAGCTTACTCTTATAGATAGTATATTTTATTTATAGCCTTAAAATTTTTTCATACTTAATCTTCTTAGAATTCTGATACTCATTTATGCACTTAAATTCCATTTCATTCATTAAACTTTTATTATATAGTACTAGACCAAATGTTAAGAATATAAATATGAATAAATCCCACTGCCTTTCTTTCCAGAATTGAATTTGTATGAACAGAAAAGAAATTCGTACACCTAGATAATCACAATGCAATGTACTATTCGTAAGTGTGATTATAAAATTATGAAATGAGTATCCTGGGAGTACATTGGAGAGAGTTTATATATATCACCTTATCTGGTTGGTGGAAAAGGAGATAAGTAGTCCACAGAGAGTTGGTTCTTGAAAGATGACTAAGAAGGTATATAGGATTAGAAGTTCAGAACACCTCTTCAATGAGAAATTTTATCCTTTGTCTCTGAGATATTGATTGCCCATCATTGTCTAACAGACATAAGTTTTGCTATTTGATAGCAAATATCAGCATTGCAGTCTTACACATTGTTTTTTCCATTGGTTGTAAATTCTAAATCTTTACTTCATGTTAATCTACCTGCTAACATCATACAAATCCTAGTTTGGCTACTAACTAGTTCTATGAACCTGTATGAAATTAACCTCTGTAGGTTTTATTTTCTTCAGTACAAATCAAGTTGCGAACTCCACTATTGCCCAAGTCACTTTCTCCACTGACCTAATGAAGAAAAAAATCAAAGATACAGTCATTGAAAATACATTTATTCATATGTAAAAGTTATTCATTGATTGTTATAATTTGTAGATAAATTTTATTTAACATTGTCAAAAGTTCCTAAGTCAATAGACAGGTCATGCTATATTTCCCATTTCCTTGGATAGCTTTCAACAGGATGAAATGGTGAAAATCTCCCAGTTTTAGAAATAAATCTATGTTCCTGAAGAAAAAAGATCACATTTAGTTTACTATATTATTGTGCTTAAATTATAATGGAATAAAAATTTTAGTAACTTTAAACAAATTTGATATTCTTAAGATTGTATTAATTTGTTGCCAAGGAATATATGACACTTTGCTTATATTGCAATTTAAAGAAGACCGATTGTTAATCATTTGTTTTAAAGATACTCATATGAGAAAAAACGAGATATAGATAATATCTCAAGTATATTTCACTCTGAAAGTTTTAAGTTTGTGCTGCTATTAAGTTTGTGAGATACTCCACAATAAAAATCAATGATGAAATGATCTGATTTGAAAGTATCATGAAACTCAAAGGCAAATCCATATTTAGAAAATTCTAGTGATGTTTTGAAAACAACTGAGATGACTCATGTAATGAATGATAGTGTGGCTTCCTTGGAATTCTCAGTATTTGAACATTTTCTCACCTAACACCCACTCCATCTTTCTGCTCTTCTGCATTTTTGTGTTCAAAGAATGGATAGGAACTAAGGCATTTTTGGACCCTACCCTTTAACTTTCATATTCCCATACTTCTTCAATTCTCACTAACACTAACTATCACTATGGTTTTAAATTTATAGTTATGAAAAAGCCTTGTTTAGATAGTGAGGTCAATATAGATGGAAGCAGGGAACCTGAAGATAAATTCACATTCTGGTTTCACATAATCTTAGAGGTAAATCATTTAATTTCACTGGGACTCTATTCCTTTATCGTTTTACAATTTCATATCTAAGACTCTTGGTAATCTCAGTTAATTTGTTTATTTAACAAATATGTGTTAAGTGCTTCCTAAGTGCCAGGTACTGTACAGGGCACTTACACAAACACAACCTGCAAATAGCCGAGACCACTTTTGAAGCTGAATGATCCAACCATATTTAACTTTGTTCTCTCATTCCATTGCAAGAGGGAGGATGAAAAGAGCAAGATAATCTTATAAACCAGGTCAGGAGGACAGGATTATTGCTTCTCTCTGTATGTACAAAATAGGACAATGACTTATATGTGACTTTTTAATTTACATGAAATATTGTTACCTGAATCAAAACAGAGAATTCTGAAATAAAACAAAATTAAAATTACCTTTTGTTCTGCTTTAATTGAAAAGCAGTTTTCTGGTGTTTTTTTTTTTTCCTTCTTAGAGTTTCTGAAATGTATTAATCCATTTTTTTAAATGTTTTGATTTAAGAATAACCCATTTGCTAGACACTTTTCCAATAATTTTTAAATTCATGTTTATTTTTAAAGAAATACAATCCATGTGTTTCTGATTCATTTCACTTTATCTATCCAAATGTTGTTTTCTGTGAGTGTACTAATGGAGAAAGACTTTATTTTATTGGGTGTTTGAAATACTTTAAAGAAATAACAATTTGCCAAAAAGTAACTTCTGAAAGTTTGATGTTCTTGGTATCTATGAAATACATTTCAGTAAATTTACTCAAGCACTTAATTTAAGAATCCTCATAAAAATAAAAACAAAAACAAATTTAACTAAATCAAGATCTTACATTCCTTTCCTTTCCAAACTGAATGAACCTAGTGTCCATTTATTCATAATCTGATTTAACATTTTTTTTTCAGATTCCTATCCGTGTTTCAGACAATAAAAAAAATTCTAATGTATGACTGTAGAGACTCAGATTGAGAATAGCTGAGTGGCTGAGTATGAGTAGGAGGAAAATATTATTTCCACATGCCAGTGAATATTATGCAATTAACATAAAGATAACAAGAAGGAAGCAATCTTCCTTTTCAAAGGAGTGTTGTGAACTTTCTCATACTTCTCTGATTTATCTACTGAATACAAACAGCTTTAGACTTTTCCTTGTTTTCTTCCCTAAAGGAAACTTTCCTCCAGGTACATGCATGTTCAAACTATAACAAAAATACCAACAAAGACAACAAAATTCCTTCACTGTTCCTTCACTAGACACAGGCTAACATGTTGTAAGAACTCAGAGAAACAAACCATGTGCAAACCCAAGCTCTACCACTTATAAACTGCTTGACCTAAGAGAACTTTTTTGACTTCCCAAGACAGTACCATTTATTTTGTAAATAGAGATGATGATATCTGTGTTGTAAAGTTGAGAAAACTATCTAAAACATTTTATTCCTCCCTTCCTTTCTAAAATGTATCATATTTAGTTCTAGGTGTTGATGGGCTACCAGATATTAGCTGAATCCTTTAAACGATGTGACTATAGTGAATTCAATTTAATAATATTTTTTAAAGGAAAGACTGAAACTTCTATCAGTTTGTGTACTATTTTCCACAGACAGATCCTTAAACACATTATTTGCAACATTTTTCAAGTTTTTCAGTGCAACTCAGAATTCCTAAAGTTAAAAGATTGCTACTTGGGAGGGAGTATTTTCTTTGATGGGTTGAATTTTAAATAAATTCTTGAGTTGGTGTTATTCTTCTTTCAGACCCTCCAATTTTGATCAAAATTAATTTATCTCTTATTTGAAGATCTGAAATAGCAGCTGACAATTTGGACTTTTGGCAAAACTAAAAAATAAAGCAATTTTATGATTCCTGATGGGGGGAAATACTCCTTCAGGGAATATCTGGGTAATTAAAGATGAGAAAGAATAACAAAAAGGTGATAAAGAAAATATGCCAGCTATCTTTTTTTTGAGGAAGATTCTTGGAAGATTCTTGAATTCTTGTCAAAAAATCTTGTACTTCTATCTCATTGGCCAGAATGTAATCACGTGACCACACTAAGATCTTGTGAGCATTTAGAAATGTGACCTGAGTATCCATGCACCCAGCTTCTTATTTATTAAACATGGAAGGAATTCAGAACAGTTATTGGAAACGTTGTGTCTTCCTGCCATATGAACCAAGTCTGTTCCTTTAAAAATTCTCTAAGATATTTCCTGCTCAGTAAGTATAAAGCAATGCAGTACAAGTACCTTCTTGTCTAAAGGATTTAACCCTTCACTATAAGTGGAATCTCTGTTAAAATAAATGGACAATATGCATATTTACTAAAGATACAAATGGGTAAAAATAAATCCCTTTTCTTACTGTTTGTAAATATTATTATTACTCTTTTATAAAAGAACAAATTCTTCCTTAAAATTGCTATAATCTCTCTTTGGCCTACTTAGTCCTAGTCCACCTAAATATTTCTTTCTGTATTTCTGTCTTACCTTTATTTTTCATGTACTTATTTTCTGCTCCCATATTCTAATTTAAAAATATTTATAAAAAATTTATTTATCTTCAAATAGAATAACAATGGAAAATGTATTCACTTTCTGAATATATATATGTAAATATATATGTACATATATATGTGTGTATACGTACACATATACATACACATATATATACACACGTGCATATGCACGTGTATACATATATGTGTGTGTATGTATATGTGTATATATATGTAAGTATATATGTATTTGAGAATTTACATTATAAAATCAATATAGTATCTAGTAAAAAAAATAGCTCGATTTATTGGCTAAGGAGAATAAAGAAGTAAACAACATAATGCATATTCACATTTTGGAGAGTTGACACTTATATACACAAAAAATAATGAGTAATGTAGGATCTTAAATATTTCCATGCTAAATTTTGGAGTAAAGATTAAGTATAAGAGACAAATATTCTTGAGTAAGAAAATTGAAAATGAATATGGAAAGTCTTCTAAAAGTAAGGTTATAGTGTTCTTTGAAGGAGGGGTAAGTATTCTAAGAGGAAAGAGTACCTCATTGCCAGAGATAAGAATGACCAGAACAATAAAAGAGGTAGGAGTGAGCAAGGCAAGCACCAGGTTATTGAAGGTTCTGATGATACCAAAGAAGTTTGAGAGTAAAAATAATTTTACTTGAGTGTGAATACAAAGCCTTCAAAGATGTGAAGAGTTTATCATTCCTTCCGAGTTAAATTAAAATCAATTCTTAAATGACTTGTAAATTTTAGAATGGTGTTTGATAGGTAGGAAAGTTATGAAGATAGTGGGAGTTTCCCTATACTTAAACCCAGTTTTCCCTATTAGTAATGTTTTATAGTAATCATGGTTCATTCATCACAATTATGGAACCAATATTGACACACTGTTAACTAAAGCCTATATTCAGATTTCCTTAGTTTTTACCAAAACTCCTTTGTGTCAGGATCTTTTCCAAGATAACCATATTCTACTTAGTTATCATGTCTTTTAAGGCCCTGAGTTGAGATAGTTGTTTTTACTTTTGTTGATTTTGGCACTTTTGAGGAACACCAGTAGTATTTTGCAGAATGTCGTTCAATTGGGATTTTTTAGATTTTTTTATCATGATTAGACTTGAGTTATAATTTTGGGAGACATATCACAGAAGTGAAGTGCCATTCTCATTACATCACATCATATCAAAGGTACCATCCATCCATCAACATGATTTATCACCATTGATTTTTAACCTTTATCACCTACTTGACTGAGGTAAGCTTTGTTAGGTTTATGAGGTAAAGTTTCCCTGCTGTAAAATAACTCTTTATCCCACTTTCCATGCCCTACTCTTGGAAAGTAAGTCACTGTCTACAGCCCACCTGAATTACAGGGAGTTATGCTCCACTTCCTTGACAGCAAAGTATATAAATTATGTGGAATTCTGCAGAGATTTTTTCTCCTCCATTTATTAAGTTATTATATTATCATAGATAATTATTTTATTCCTTGCATTATAATCTAAAAATAAAGCAAAGAAATGTGAGTATGTGAGCCTGCTTATATGCGTCTTATAATACTTTTGTATTATTTATCTGTGTATACATCAAGTAAAATCAGCATTATGATGAGTCCATCCTGATATAAACAAATAATACATACAACTTTAATGCATTACCACATGGATTCTAGCCTCCTCTTGTTGCTTATCTGTAACCTCCCACTCCAACACTAAGAAACCTGGCTCCTACCATCTGGGATCCAGTTATTGTTTAATTCCAGTATCCAAGTCTTATGGCATTAGAATTGTAACTCCTACTCCCATGGAAAACAACCAACTAGAGTGCAGTGCTTAAGTTCATTTATTTTTGCCTTTAGTCTTACAGTCTTTCCTCTTTTCCAATGTGACTTTGGTTAACATCTTTCCCCCCTTCACCTTAAGTGAAGTTTTTTCATAAATTTATAATATAGTTAGATTCTTTAATCACAGTCTACATTTTATCGTGAAATCCTCCAATCTCCTAAATATTACTTTTTTAATTTGTATACATTAAGGGTAATTTTTGTGCTGTAAAGTCTTACAGGTTTTATCAAATGACTAGTGTCATATAACTACCTTTATAGTGCCCTATTTATTATTTTCACCACTGTAACAAAAAATTAAAAAAAGGAAAATCTGTACTTGGCCTATTTAACCCTCTCTTCTTCCCAAGGCTCAGTCCACCATTGGATAAAATCAATTCTTAAAGATAATTTTTATAAAACTATATTAGAAAAAGTGAATAGTTATGATGCTGGAATACTTTATTAATTTTTACCTATTGCTATAAATTATAATAGAAAAATTATTTCACCATTCTTAGAGTTGAATAATTTTATAGTGTATTTCAGTGTAATAGTTCCTCTATATCAGATTTCCCCAATCATTTAAATCTCTTACTTAGTGTAATACATATTACTTAACATCATTATGGACTGTTGGCTTTTGCGTGGAACAACTAAATACAACAGTACAATATTCATACGTGGAAATTTTTATCCAGTCATCAAAAACTGGAAACCACAGTTTGTCAGATGAACAGGGGTTTAGTCAATACTAGCAATACTAGCAAATATTGCAATAATTTCATGGAATATTTTCACAAGGATTTCAGATTTTCTTTTTTCCCTCTCATTTTTCAATATTTGAAATTTCATTCATTTTGGAAATCACAATGTTATCGATAAGACAGGATATATACATATGTATATATAGATATATACATGTGTGTATGTATGTTTATGTATCATATGTATATATATATATATATATATACATATATACGTGTATATATATGTGTGTGTGTGTGTGTGTGTGTGTGTGTATATATATATATGTCTCCTACCACCACACATTTCTCTCACATTACTCAAATAAGATTGTAAAGATTGAAGAGACTGGACATGTGGTTTTACAGCAAAAGCCATATAGCTTTTTTCAGTGGAAAGAATTTAAAGAACACTGTAGGATTTTGACTATAACAAGAAAGTGATAGATTTTGGCACTAAGTCTCATACTGCAGCTTGGCTTAAGTATACCAATACTGTCTTTGCATTGTTTTATGTCGTCCATAATGATGCTTAAGGGCTTAACAAAAGTCTTTTTAAAAGACCATTCTAAAATGAAATTTCATTTTGATTTCACATGTTCATATGTGTTCCTCTAAACACACATACACACACACACACACATAAATAGATCAGCACCTTCAGAGATGTTTACAAATATCTTAACCAAATTTGGCATCAAGTTAAGCTGTTTGGGCCAGTATATTTTATAGGTCGCTGATGCTTTGCTATGCTCTTAGGCTGTGTCCTAAATTTTTCAGTAGAAGGAAGTGGCTCAGGAAGAAAACAAACCAAACCAGGGCCTTAAATGGTATGTAGAAATGTGACAAAGATTTTCTCTTTCTAAAATAGAGTTGGATTAAGGAGTGGAGGGCTATCAGGTGCATCAAGTTTGAGTAAGAGAGTAGCAAGTGAATGGGGCATATTTCATCTTGAAAATCCTGCATTTTCCATCCAGGTAAGAACTTCTCTGTAATCATAGCACAGCGGTAGGTGTGGCAGAGCACACAGGGCTGCATCCACGGCACCAGAGACCAAAGTGTCATTACCTGAAGGATTGTTTGCTGTTGGAGAACAAACAGGCATGCAAACTAGGAAGCTGTTCTGACCTTCTACTCTTTGGTCCCCAGGGAGGCCTTTTATTTAAAAAAATAAGGAAACCATTGGTTTTTTTATATCAGACAGACACATATCACAACTAGTAGTAAATTGCCCATGATTCCCTGTATTATGTTCCCTAGGGAGTCCTCTGTGAGGGGAAACCAGTGATTTCAACTTTTCAGGTATGAAGTTGTCCTTAAATTATCTCCTTTATGGTCTTAGTCCATACTGTGTCAATAACAGGAAAACAAAAAGGGAACATAGTTCAAGCATATTAAAAAAAAAAAGAATATTTGCTGAAAAGACAAAAAATCGAATGTGTCTGACTACTTTTATATACAACTCAACATTATTTTTCTCCATAAATATAGGAATGTTTTATGTCCCAACGAATACACACATTTGTAATAAGACAGGATTAGCCCCCTATTGGATTCCTACTCGTAATCATCATCTCTAAGTGTAATAGAGAGTTGGAATGTTAAAAATATCCACACATTTCCTTTTCTCATGCAATTATCCTAGTTCTCATCCCCTTTTGTGGTATCTTAGAATAGATTTTGTTCTGAGTAACTCTTTAAAAATGCAGTAATATTTAAGAATTCAATGGGGATAAAAGAAAAAAATGAAAATCCAAATGCACTGATATCTTTACTACCTCATTTTTGGAAAAAAAATGATTTGGGGTGCCAGTCTCATGTAAGGAACGTAGAGTTTGGTTACTACAAGAGTTCAGAAAAATGCATAGTAAAGTGAATGTATGTAGCACTAATACTTCTCTGAACTCATATAATTTAGCACCTCTGAAACAAGGCCCTTACCCATTTCCATGTACTTTTAGGATCTTTATTTTTCACTGAATAGCTTACATTTTCAAATGCTTTCCTTTTTACTCATATGCTCCTGTGGCCTGCTAACAACCATACCACCTAGAGAATACCTGTATTAAAGATGTATTTGTACAAGTCCTACAGTTAGCTCAGACGGATTTGGGATCGGGGGCATGACCCAATCATGGTGGCCCAGGTGATGTGGCATTCCCATTGGGCTGATGTGGCTCTAGTAGAATTGTGAATGTAGTCAGCCCAATGAGGAGCACATGGGTGGGAGTTTTATTTAAAGGAAATCAGGCTGCAGAAATCAAAAGATGGGTAAATCGATGATTGACAAAGTCCTCTAAAAGTTGTGATATTTAAAAAAAAATTAATGTTTATTTATTTTTGAGAGAGAGAGACAAAGCACAAGTGGGGAAGTGGCAGAGAGAGAGGGAGACACAGAATCCGAAGCAGGCTCCAGGCTCCGAGCTGTCAGCACAGAGCCCAACGCTGGGCTTGAACTCACAAACTGTGAGATAATGACCTGAGCCGAAGTCGGATGCTGAACTGACTGAGCCACCCAGGCCCCCCCAGGCTGTGATATTTTGTGAAATGGAAAATATTGGGATTTGAGTATGTATGAATTCAACTGTGCTTATTTAAAAACTCTATCATTTACTGATCGTTCTATTATGAAAACGAGAGAAAGAATGTTAGAAGGAAAAAAGTGTCCTTGAGCTTGAAAGTGGAAGAACTCATCGTTAATTGCAGTTTTACCACTGAGTTAGACCAGACACTTTAAGCAGGCAAAACAAGAGGTTTTTTAGATCATTTCTAGGTCTCTTCCACCTCTTTGACTCCATAATCCATGAATACTGTCAGTGACCTAAAACGGTGTATGTCTGAAGGAGTTGAAACCAGATGGGTGGCCTCATGTGATCGGAACGGTTGAGGATAAAAGACTTATTATATTTGGGAGAAATCCAAAGTTTATGCATTATCCCAAGTTTGTATCTTTATTCATATTTTCCTTATAGTTTGTTGTAATTACTCAATAATTTTAAAAACCAAAACTATTTTTTAAAAAAATAGGCATTACGAGATTGTATTTTCATTCTAGCCTGCCTCGTTGTTGCATGCCTAAAGAAAAATAAATAAAAACCCTGAAAAGCAGCCAACTCAAATATTGCACACCTGGCTCCCATTTGTTATAAGATTATCACTGAAAACAAAGATTCTTGACTTTTACAACCCTCAATCCTGTGGCCTCCTCAGCAGTACTCCCAGTCTAACCTGGTGGAAACTGAACCAAGAACAAAAGAAAGCTCTCAAAAAGACCCATGCTATGATCTCCATATTAACGTCTCCCTCTCCTGGCCCCTGAACTCAATGACAACATTTAAAACAAAGGCATAAAAAAGGAATCATGACAGCAAGAAACATGTTGGGCTTCTTCCATCCTCCCACCCATGTGTAACGATAAATCTAAAATACGACAAAAACATTTTCCTTTGGCAGGAGGGTTTTGCTTTTCTTTTGGAGATACCAAGGCCCCATAAAAGAAAAACATTTCTCTCTTCAGTTCTTTCCGTTTTAAAAATGTTTCAGTTTTTTAAATATGCGATTGGATTAGAAATCGCGAAGAACAACACAATAGAACAGACTGCCAGAAGGGCCGCCTGCTGCCTAGGTGTGTCTACATTTAACCATTCCATTTTGCTCCAGCTCTAAATTGTAATTTCTAATTACAATAGGCTTGCCAGGTTCACTGGGTCTGCGAAGAAAGTAAATACAGACAACAGATTCTAAATACAGAATTCTATTTAAAAAGACCTCCAGATCATTCAGACCAGCCCTCTGGCTGTAACTGCTCAAGTATCCCAGAGATCGAGCAGTTGGCCTGTGTGTGTGTGTGTGTGTGTGTGTGTGTGTGTGTGTGTGTGTGTGTGAAGGTCTAGATGCATATATTTGAATAATAACCTCATCGCATTTAAAAGCATCCACATATCTGAAAGTCTTTACTAAAAGGAAATTCTGTGTTACACTTCATCTATAGCTATTACGTCTTTTTGAAGCCCATTAAAAAAATCAATCTCATTATATATGGAGAACTGCAATATTCTGTCCTTCTATATTACATGAATAGCGCAAATATATTAGGTATTGTCTAATTTCAAATAACACCACCCTGCACTTGGGCAAACCTTGATAATCTGTCCGATGTGCCCAGCCCTGACAGAGGATAATACTCTCTTTTTCTTCTGTTTTCCCTAAGAGATTCTAAATACACTATACCTGAACTCCCGTATCTTAATATAACCAAGAATTGTTGTTAACTATTGTGAGTAGTTTGATCATGACACAGGAGAGTTGTGTGAATAGTGGGTCTAGGGATTACAAGTGATTGATTAGGGAAAGACAGTGGGGAAAGGGGGATAATTCCTGCACAGTGCTTTGGGAGAACTGGAGAAATGGAAGATAAGTAAATGTAGAAGTGTCTGTTATAGGACTTAGCTGTGGAGGAAATGCTGGAGTTTAGTTGAATTGATATGGTGCATGGTGATTATTAGAGGACTTAACTTTGCATGGACAACAAAGTAAGGGATGGGCTTTTCAGGAAATGAAGGTGATAGGTAAAGCTTCATGTAGGAGCACTGGCAGGAGATGACAGGTTCAATCAAAGTCAAAATGAAAGGTGAGGATCTCCTGGTAGTGAACTGGAGTATGTACTAGTAGAAGACCAAAACTTCAATAACAAATCCTGGACAGAGGAGGTGTGGGAGTACGATATTTCCTGTGGATTATATCCTCTCTCTAACTTCTTGCCAAACCACCTACCTAGGTTGATAGTTATAGTTTCTTTTCTTTCTGCAACAGTAATGAACTGAATTACTTTGCAAACATTCAAGAAAACTGCCCTGAACTTAGGGATGGAAACTCTTGGGTAGTTATCAGTTGTGAAATCCAAAGTGAAGAGTAGTTCCAAGAACAGCTCCATCTGCAAAAGTTCTTCGTCTATGTTGTGGCTTTAAATTGATGGTTTTTGAAAGTATGAAAACCAAATATGGCCATTCTTCTTGAAGAAAGTGAATCTACAACTTAATTAAAACTTTTAATACCAGCGTTGCCAAAAATGAAATGAAAGAGGTGTTCTCTTTTACTACTCTTGGTGGAAAATATATAGGTGATACCCTGTCAATCTGCACACAGTTTTAAAAATACTGATACTATTAATTCCTAGGAAGTTATCCTAAAAATTACACTTAAGATAAATTCTAAATGTGAATATTTATTACACTATACTTTACAGTAGTATCAAATTAGGAACAGTTCAAATAACCAACAGTAAGGAATTAGATAGTAAAACTTTTTTATTCATGTTAAAGAATATTATCCAGTCAGTTAAAAAGTCAACCTATTGAAGAATAGTGACAAAAAAGAACATTGCTCATGTAGTGAAAAGCAGCATATTGAAATGCGTATGATTCATGTCTTGATCTTGCAAAAACAAAATTTAAAAGATGGAAAAAGCACAAATATATTTATTTATTTAGTCATTGATTTTGTCAACATGGTTACTGAGCACCCAGCTGAGTATACACATTCCTATCTTACAGAGTTTATACTTTGTGGATAGGAGACAGATAATAGAGTAGGTAGGTATGTAGGTAGGTAGGTAGATAGGGATGTATATTTAGTTATATTAAATTGTGTGTGTGTGTGTGTGTGTGTGTGTGTGTGTGTGAGTGAGAGTCACTTAACACAATTTCACTGAGTATCCTGAATGGATAAAGTCAGGAACATTATAAAAGTGTCTACCTGATAGTAAGGTCAAAAGAACTTAATAAATACCTACAAAGTGCCTAATACAATAAGTGAGAAATAAATGTTACAGTTAGTTTTTATTGTTATTCCCTCTTCTACACATACAGGTAAACTTTATGAATGGGATCCTCCAGGCTTCGACTCTAATAATGCAAATTTGACAAATCTTATTCCCTGAATACAGCTTTCAAGCTTACTGTTTTGTTAAAGTTCTAAACTAATAAGCTTTCTTCTGACTTAGGATTATATGCTTCATGAGGCACCTGAGTGGCTCAGTCAGTAGAGTGTCTTACTCTTGACTTAGGCTCAGGTCATTATCTCATGGTTCATGAGTTTGAGCCCCACCTTGAGGTCTGTGCTGACAGCACAGATCCTGCTTGGGATTCTCTTTCTCTTTCTATCTCTCTCCCACCTGCTGGCTCTCTCTCTCTCTTTCTCTCTCAAAAAAATAAATTTAAAACAGAGGATTATAGGCTTCATGAATGAGTCAGAGAATGAGAAACTCCTATAAAATTATTTAAAAGGTGAATTGAAATAGATGAGCTTAATATTTGACAACTATGATGCTTGGTATATACTTTTAGAGTGGATTAATGGATTAGTGGTAGGTGAGAAAATGGGAAGAAAGAATAAAAGTTTTTCAAAAGTTTGGCTATAAAGGAGTAAGACAGGGAATGCAGGAAAGGTAACAGACTCTAGAATTTTCATTTCATTGTGTAATTTCTTGTCGGTTGATGACTTTTTAAAGATGGAATACTGGGGTAAACCTTTGCCAAATAGGACCACCAACAATGTTTCCCCTTTTCTTATGATCCCACCTCTCATGCCATCCATGAAGTTGGAAGATGCATAATCTAGTTCCTTTCACCTTGAATCTGAGCTGGACTTGTGACTTGGATTGATCATCAGATTGTGATGGAAGTGACATTTTCAAATCTCTAATATCACTATTGAGAGACCTGTAGCTTCCACATTTACCCTCCTGAGATTAGGCATCCATATACAGAAGCTTAGGCATGTACATGGAGAGAGAGGTTTGATCGCCTCCAGATAACAGAGTCACCACATGTTAGTATAGCCATCTTGGCTTTTTTTTTTTTTAAACCTGTTGAGCTATCACCTGAAGGCAGTGCCATAAATGACCCTGATTTACACCACATGGAGCAGAGACTAGCTGTCTATGTTGTTTCCTGGCCAAATTTTGAAATTGAGAGCAATTAAATGGTTGTTTTGTTTGTTTGGGGTTTTGTTTTGTTTTGTTTTTGTTTGTATTTTTTTTTACCAAAGTCTTTTGGGATCTAATTCACCGACCATACAATTCATCCATTTAAGTATACAACTCAGTGTTTTTTTAGTATACTGAGATGAGTTGAGCCATCATCGCAATTTTGGAACGTTTTAATCACCCCCAAAATAAAACCTCATGTCCTTTAGCTATCAGTCCCTGTAGTTCATTCCCCTATAACCCAGAATACACACAAGTGGCTTTAGCAGGGACCTGAGTTCTGGGTAAAATCCTGGAGAAAGGAGTCTAAGGACCAAAGTCAGTACCTTGGGATTGTGGTGTAATTGCACCCAAGATGTGTCTTGTTCCTGAGCTGGGAGATTTCTTTTGTTCATAAACTTCCATAGTCAAGAATGAAGAGGGGATAGTTCTGCAATGCCCCAGTGACATGAAGACCGCAGGGCACTTGTCCATGCAGGCAGGACTGGCCTTCAACAGCAATCCCAATTTTCTCTCTTCACCTCAGAATGACCACTGTCATTCTTGGAACAGAAAGGAAGAGTTTTCTTGTTTGTTTGTTTATTTGTTTTTTTTTTTTTAAAGGCCCTAAGCAAACTCTGATCTCTCTTGTGTCTGTATAGATTTTCCAATTCCAGAGATTCATATGCATAAGATCATATAATACATGAACATGCATGTCTGGCAACTTTTATTTAGCATAATGCTTTCAAGATCCATACAAGCTGTAACACGTGTCATTACTTCATTCCTGTTAGTAGCTGAATAATATTCCATTGTATGTATATACCACTTTCCTTATCCATTACTCTGTTGGTGGATATTTAGGTTGTTTCATTGATTACTTGCACTTTTTAGCTATAATGAATAATGCTGCTACAAGCATTCATATAAAATATTTTGTCTAGATATACGTTTTTATTTTTGTTGTATATATATATATACATAGTAGAGGATCATAACTCTTTGTTTAATCATTAGGGGAGCTGCCAAACTGTTTTCTGAAGCAGCTGTACTATTCCATTTTTCCACTAGCAGGCTCTGAAAGTTAAATTTTCTCTACATTGTCACTAATACTTCTCACTATTTGTCTTTTTTTTTTTTATTATTATAGCCATGCTGGTAGGTATAATGTTGTCTCTTGTGATTTTGATTTGTATTTTACTGACAGTTAATGATGTCTAGCATCTTTCATGTACTTATTAGGCACTTGACTATTTTCTTCGGAAAAATGACTATTCAGATCCTTTACCAATTTTTAATGGGGTTAGTTTTTTATATTGAATTGTAAGGATTTCTTCATATATTCTAGATACCAGTCCTTCATCAGATACATAATTAGCAAAAATTTTCTCTCTTTCCATCGATTGTCTTTTTTACTTTTTTATTTGAAGCACAAAATTTTTTATTTGAAAAAGTCCAATTTATCTATTTTTTTTTCTTTTGTTGCTCATGATTTTGGTGTAATATTTAAGAATCCTTTGCAAAATCTCAGGTCATGAAGATTTACCCTTTTGTTTTCTTTTAAGAGTCTTAGAGTATTGGCTCTTACATTTCATTATTTGATGCATTTTGAGTTAATTTTTGTATATGGTTTACAAAATGGATCTGACTTTATTCTTTTTCTGCTATTCACTTGTTGCAGGAACATTAGGTGAACATATTTTTCTTTTCCCACCACTGGTTGTGGCACACTTGTCAAAAATTAATTGACCATAGATGCGTGAATTTATTTCTGTGCTCTCAATTTTATTCCACTTTTCTATATGTCTATCTCTGTCCCAGTACCACAGTCTGTCTGTCTTTCTTTCTTTCTTTCTTTCTTTCTTTCTTTCTTTCTCTTCATTTTTTTTAAGTTTATTTACTTGGAGGTGGTGGTGCAGAGAGAAAGTGAGAGAGAGAAAATCCCAAGCAGGCTCTGTGCTGTTAGTGCAGAGCATGATGGGGGGCTCCATCTCATGAACCATGAGCTCATGACCTGAACCAAAATTAAGAGTAAGGTACTTAACCAACTGAGGCACCCAGGTACCCCCTAGTACCCCAGTCTTCATTACCACTGCTTTGTAGAAAGTTTTGAAAGCAGAAAATCAAGGTCTTCCTACTTTCTTCTTTTTCATAATTGTTTGGCTATTCCAGGTCCTTGGAATTTCAAATGGGTGTTACAATTAATTTGTCAGTTTCTACAAAGAAGTCATTGGAGCTTCTGATATGGATTGCATAGCATATGTAGATAGTTTACTGAGTATTTGCACTTTAATGTTAACTCTTTTGACTCAAACAGGATATTTTATAAAATGCATTTAGATTTTTAAAAATCTTGTATAACAACATTTTATTATTTTGACAGTATGAGTTTTGACTCCTTTTATTAAATTTATCCTTAAGTATTTTATTATTTTTGGTGTTATTGTGAATAGAATTATTTTCTTAATTTCCTTTTTAGATTAATCATCATACATGTATAAAAATACAACCCCTCAAAGACAGTAATATACATTTAGCATGGAGAAGTTACAACATTAGAGGAAAAACTTGGTGATAAATACAGTAGGAGAAGTGAGATTATGGTGTGGTTAGGCTTGGAGATCCAGACCAGAATTGAAAGATTGTGTTAGAATATGTGATCAATAATAATTCCTTTTTTTCTTGGAAGATAATGTGGCAAAGGCTTTAAACAATAGATATTTTTTATTCTTTTTTATTCTTTTGAAGTAGATCCACTGAGAAGGAGAGTAGACAAGGTGTCTAAGGTGTTTCCTCTGACAAAGGAAACAATGTTAAAGGGCCTGTAAAATTTGGTGACTGAATTAATGGTAGTAGCAGCATCAGTATTCCCACTTAGTGTATGTTCTTCCAGGCAGAGGTATGGGAAGTAATTTGGGTTATTTCTGGATGGGAATTTCTCTAAGAAGGTGTGATGTAAACATATGAGAAAGAGAACTTAAGATATTAATTTAAAATGTGATGTAAATTATTTTATACTTTTCAAATAAAAATGGGGATTTATGAAGAGGAACAAAGTTGAAGAGTCCTTGCCCTCGAGGTTCCAATGAGGTCAAAAGAACAACTAATAGGGAAGAATAGGTGATCTGAAATAAGACGAGGTTGTTGGAAACTAATTCATTTGATTTAATGACAAAACCAGGGTTTGATCACAAGATTTTGTACATGAGAGAGTGACAATGATGTCAACGGTAAGGAAAAAGTCAAAGAAATGAAAAATTTTTGTTTTAATTGTGTTGTTCACATTGAAAGCTTTTAGGATGATAACTGAAGTTAGGATGACAGAGAAGAAAACAGTGAGCTATGTTATATGTTAGGTGATGAAGAAAAGGACCAAAATGTGAGCAGATGGCAACAATAAGGGATAGTTTAAATTTCTATTGGCATGAGCAGAAAAATAATTGTTTTCAGTCTATTCATTGTGACAGAATTGGTATATTGGTTTAGATTTTTTAGGCATGAAAATTATGCAGTTCTATATTTTTAGTATAGAGAACTTCCTATCACCAAATGAAAACAGCATATATAGTATGATTTAATTTTTATAAAATTATGAATCAAATCAGGACAACATAGACCTATAAGGTTACTAGTGATAATTTCTGCAGAGACGCAGCTGATATTTTCTTTTATTTTAATATATTGTTTAAAAATAAACAAATATTATTTTGAAGTTCAGAAAAGATAAAATAAAATCCATTTGTTATTTTGAAATATGAAAAGGAGTTTCAGGAAGCTTATATGCCACAATCTCAAAATTCAAATGCATGAGCTTTGCTCTTGGGAGAATGTTAACATGTAAATGTAGAAATATATTACTTCCTTTATTTTGCAGTTAAAAACATATTTTTTCAAATTATAGATATGTGATGGTAAATCTCTGGGGGGAAAATGGGAAAAATAAGTTGAATGAAGTGATCAAATGATTTTGTGTCTGTCAGTGAGTATGGCAGAAACAATAACCTGGAAAAAATGTACTTATATTCCAGACTAAGGTAAAGGAAACTTAGCTACTCAGGAAAGAAATTGGACAGAAAAGGAGATTACAAATTTCAACAATACTGAAAACTAAGAATGGTAGTTACAAATACATGGGTTTCCGAAAAGAAAAAAAAAAAAAATTGAATGGCAAGGTGGGGATGGGGAGCCAGGAGAGAATAATATAGTCAAGAAAGCAGAAATTAGATTTTCTTATACATTCTTGTGTTCTTATATGTCTCCCTGGGTGAGTGCTTGAAGTAGGAAGCACTAATTATAAGATGTCAAAGTTCAACTGTTTTCATCTGAATTTTCTTTTAGACATAGAGACAATATATGTCAGCCATCTCTAGATTCCAGAGTGTGATGGGGCACTGATAACTCAGGCCATTAAGATGGTCAGAAGTCTACAACTTCCCTGAGTCTTTTATTTTCCTCTGGAACTCGAGCAAGTTACCTGTCTTCAGATGAAGACAATTCGTAAAAGAGGCTGATAGAGAAAGCTGTGAGGTGGTTACAGTTCCAGAGTATAGGGAAATGAGTCCTTCATTCCTGAAGAAGGATTATTTATTTATTTATTTACATCCAAGTTAGTCAGCATATAGTGCAATAATGATTTCAGGAGTAGATTCCAGTGATTGATCCCCCATGTATAACACCCAGTGTTCATCCCAACAAGTATCTTCCTTAATGCCCCTTGCCCATTTAGCCCATCACCCCGCTCACAACCCTTCCAGCACCCTTCAGTTCTCTATATTTAAGAGTCTGTTAGGTTTTGTCCCCCTCCTTGTTTTTATATTATTTTTCTTCCCTTCCTTTTGGTTCATCTGTTTTCTATCTTAAATTCCTTACATGAGTGAAGTGATATGATGTTTGTATTTCTCTAATTTCGCTTAGCACAATACCTCTAGTTCCATCCATGTAGTTGTAAATGGCAAGATTTCCTTCTTTTTGATTGCGGAGTAATACTCCGTTGTATATACATATCACTTCTTTATCCATTCATCCGTCGATGGACATTTGAGCTCTTTCCATACTTTGGCTCTTGTGGATAGTGCTGCTATCAACATTGGGATGCATGTGCCCCTTCGAAACAGCACACCTGTATCCCTTGGATAAATACCTAGTAGTGCAATTGCTGGGTCATAGGGTAGTCTTATTTTTAACTTGTTGAGGAACCTCCATACTGTTTTCCAGAGTGCTGCACCAGTTTAGATTCCCACCAGCAGTGCAAAAAGAGATCCTCTTTCTCCGCATCCTTGCCAATATCTGTTGTTGCCGGAGTTGTTAATTTTAGCCATTCTGACTGGTGTGACGTAGTACCTCATTGTGGTTTAAGTTTGTATTTCCCTGATGATGAGTGATGTTCAGCATCTTTTCATGTGTCTGTTAACTATCTGGATGTCTTCTTTGGAGAAATGTCTATTCATGTCTTTTTCCCATTTCTTCACTGGATTATTTGTGGTTTTTTTGGGGGTTGAGTTTGAAAAGTTCTTTATAGATTATGGATATTAACCTGTTGTCTGATATGTCATTGGCAAATATCTTCTCCCATTCCATAGGTTGCCTTTTAGTTTTGCTGATAGTTTCCTTCGCTATGCAGAAGCTTTTTATTTTGATGAGGTCCCAATAGTTCATTTTTGCATTTGTTTCCTTTGTCTTTGGAGACATATTAAGAAGTTGCTGTGATCAAGGTCAAAGAGGTTTTTACCTTTCTCCTCGAGGATTTTGATGGCTTCCTGTATTATGTTTAGCTCTTTCATCCATTTTGAGTTCATTTTTGTGTATGGTGTAAGAAAGTGGCCCAGGTTCATTTTTCAGCATGTCACTGTACATGTACATGTACATTGTCCCAGCACCGTTTGCTGAAGAGACTGTCTTTATTCCACTGGATATTGTTTCCTGCTTTGTCAAAGATTAGTTGGCCATACATTTGTGGGTCCATTTCTGGGTTCTCTATTCTGTTCCATTAATCTAAGTGTCTGATTTTGTGCCAGTACCATACTGTCTTGGTGATTACAGCTTTGTGTAATACATCTTGAAATCCAGGATTGTAATGCCTCCATCTTTGGTTTTATTTTTCAGTATTGATTTGGCTATTTCGGGTCTTTTCTAGTTCCATACAAATTTTAGGATTGTTTGTTCTAGCTCTGTGAAGAATGCTGGTGTTATTTTGATAGGGATTGCATTGAATGGATAGATTGCTTTGGGTACTATTGACATTTCAACAGTATTTGTTCTTCCTGTCCAGGAGCATGGAATCTTTTTCCATTTTATTTTGTGTGTGTGTGTCTTCTTCCATTTCTTTCATAAGCTTTCTGTAGTTCTCAGTGTATAGATTTTTCATCTCTTTGGTTAGATTTACTCCTAGGTATTTTAATGGTTTTTTTGCCATTATAAATAGGATCAATTCCTTAATTTTCCTTCTGTTGCTTCATTATTGGTGTCTAGGAATGCAACCAATTTCTGTGCATTGATTTTATATCTTGCCACTTTGCTAAATTCATGGATCAGTTCTAGGAGTTTTTTGGCGGAATCTTTTGTGTTTTCCATATAGAGTATCATGTCATCTGTGAAGAGTGCAAGTTTGACTTCCTCCTTGCCGATTTGGATGCCATCTATTCCCTTGTGTTGTCTGATAGCTGAGGCTAGGACTTCCAATACTATGTTGAATAACAGTGGCTAGAGTGGACATCCCTGCCTTGTTCCTGACCTTAGGGGGAAATCTCTCACTTTTTCCCCATTGAGGATGATATTAGTGGTGGGTCATTCATATGTGGCTTTTATGATCTTAAGATCCTTATATCCCTACTTTGTTGAGGGTTTTGATCAAGAAACGATGCTACATTTTGTCAAATGCTTTCCCTGCATCTATCGGGAGGATCATGTAATTCTTCTGCTTTCTTTTATTGATGTATCACATTGATTGTTTTGCAGATATTGAACCAGCCCTGCATTCAAGGTATAAATCCCACTTTGTCATGGTGAATAATTCTTTTAATTTATTGTTGGATCTGGTTGGCTAGCATCTTGTGGATTTTTGGATCCATTTTCATGAGGGAAGTTAATCTGTATTTCTGCTTTTTAGTAAGGTCTTTGTCTGCTTTTGGAATCAAAGTAATGCTGGCTTCATAGAATGACTTTGGAAGTTTTCCTTGCATTTCTATTTTTTGAAATAGCTTCAAAAGAATAGGAGTTAACTCTTCTTTAAATGTTTGGTAGAATTACCCTGGAAAGTGGACTCCTGTTTTTTGGGAGATTTTTTATTACTAACTTGATTTCTTTCCTGGTTATGGGTCTGTTCAAATTTTCTATTTCTTCTTGGTTCAGTTTTGGTAGTTTATGTTTCTAGGAATTCGTCCATTTCTTGCAGATTGACTAATTTATTGGTTATAATTGCTCATAATATTATTTTATTATTGTTTTTATTTCTGCTGCATTGGTTGTGTCCTGTCTTCTTTCATTCTTGATTTTACTTATTTGGGTCCTTTCCTTTTTGTTTTTGATCAAAGTGGCTAGGAGTTTATCAATTTTTTTAACTCCTTCAAAGAACCAGCTCCTGGTTTCATTAATCTGTTCTACTGTTTTTTGTTTGTTTTTTGGTTTTGATAGCATTGATTTCTGCTCTAATTCTTATTATTTCCTGTCTTCTGCTGGTCTTGGTTTTATTTGCTGTTCTTTTTCCAGCTCATTAAGGTGTAAGTTTAGGTTGTGTATCTGAGACATTTCTTCCTTCTTTAGAAAGGCCTGGATTGCTGTATACTTCTCTCTTATGAGCGCCTTTGCTGCGTCCCAGAGGTTTTGGGCTGTGGTATTATCATTTTCATTGGCTTCCATATAGTTTTTACTTTCTTCTTTAACTTCTTGGTTAAGCCATTCATTCTATAATAGGATGTTCTTTAGTCTTCAGGTACTTGTTATCTTTCCAAATTTTCTTGTTGTTGATTTCGAGTTTCATAGTGTTGTGGTCTGAAAGTATGCACAGTATGAACTTGATCTTTTTGTACATAAGGGCTGATTTGTGCCCTATTATGTGATCTCTTCTGGAGAATGTCCCATGTGCACTCGAGAAAAATGTGTATTCTGCTGCTTTAGATGAAATGTTGTGAATATATCTGTTAAGTCCATTCTTTCCAGGGTGTTATTCAAAGCCTTTGTTTCCTTGTTGATTTTCTGTTTAGATGATCTGTCCATAGCTGTAAGTGGGGTGTTGAAGTCCCCTATTATTACGATATTATTATCAATGAGTTTCTGTATGTTTGTCATTAATTGATTTCTGTATTTTGGTCTTCCACATTTGGAGCATAAATGTTTACAATTGTTAGATCTTCTTGGTGGATAGACCTCTTAATCCTGATATAATGTCCTTCTTCATCTCTTGTTACAGTCTTTATTTTAAAACTTAGATGGTCTCATATAAGTGTGACTACTCCGGCTTTCTTTTGGCGACCATTAGCATAATAGATGGTTCTCCATCCCCTTACTTTCAATCTGAAGGTGTCTTTAGGTCTAAAAAGGGTCCCTTGTAAACAGCATATAAATAGATCTTGTTTTCTTATCCATTCTGTTAACCTATGTCTTTTGAGTGAAGTGTTTTATCCATTGACGTTTAGAGTGAGTACTGAAAATTATTAATTTGTTGCCATTATGTTGCCTGCAGAGTTTAGAGTTTCTGTTGGCGTTCTCTGGTCCTTTGTAGTCTTTGTTGCTTTTGGTCTTTTTTTTTTTTTTTTTCCCATCTTTTATCCCCTCGGAGAGCCCCTGCTAAAATTTCTCTCAGGGCTGGTTTAGTGGTCACAAACTGCTTTAGTTTTTGTTTGTCTGGGAAACCTTTTATCTCTCCTTCTGTTTTGAATGACAGTCTTGCTGGATAAAGAATTCTTGGTTGCATATTTTTCCGATTCAGCACATTGAGCATCCTGCCACTCCGTTCTGGCCTGCCAAGTTTCTGTGGATAGATCTGCTGCAAACCTGATCTGTCTTCCCTTATAGGTTAAGGACTTTTTTTTCCCTTGCTGCTTTCATGATTCTTTTCTTGCCTGAGTATTTTGTGAATTTGACTATGATATGCCTTGATGATTGTTGTTTTTTGTTGAATCTAGTGGGAGTTCTTTGTGCTTCCTGGATATTGATGTCTCTGTCTTTCCCCAGGTTAGGAAAGACTTCCACTATGATTTGCTCACATTAACCTTCTACCCCTTTTTTCTCTCTTTTCATCTTCTGGGACCCTTATGATTCAGATGTTAACTCCTTTTTAATGAGTCACTGAGTTCTCTAATTCTTACATCATGCTCTTCTGCCTTAGTTTCCCTCTTTTTTTCTGCTTCATTATTCTCCATAAGTTTGCCCTTTATATCACTGATTTGCTGTTATGCTTCATCCGTCCTTGCTGCCGTGGCATTCATTAGAGATTGCATTTCAGTTACAGCATTTTTAATTGTATCCCAACTAGATTTTATTTCTTTCATATCCACAGAAAGGGATTCTATGCTTTTTTCAACGCCAGTTAAGTAGTCTTATTATCACAATTCTCAATTCTGGTTCAGACATTTTGCCTTGTATCTATGTTGATACATATACAGTCCCTGGCTGTCATTTCTTCCTTTTCTTTCTTTTGGGGTGTATTCCTTCTTTTCAACATTTTGAAGGAAGAAAAATAATTAATAAAATAAAATAAAATTAAATTAAATTAAAATTAAAAAATTAAAAACAACATAAAAAATTCAAATAAAGGATGCTAGGTTCCCGGTGTGTTTGGTCTGGTTGTTGAAAGAAGCTTGATAGAATAGAGAAAAGGGGGGAAGAAAAAACAAAAAGAAAAATTAAAAAAAAGGAAAACATTTGAAAACTTAAAAAAAATGAATACAATAAAATACAATAAAATGAAATGATCAAAGTAAAGTAGAGTTTAAAGAATTTACAAGAAAGTAAAAATATGGTAGAAAAAAATTAAGTCTTTTTTTATAAAAACAAAATAAAAATATTTTTTCTCTTCCTGTATTCAAGAATAAGAAAAAAAAAGAAAAAGAAAAGAATAGATGGACCAGCAAACAGAATGAAATATGATTTCAATTACATACGGTTTCCCCTAGAAGTCAAACTATGAAGCACTTTATAGTCCACAAACTAATCAGGCAAAGAGACTTGCAGTGTTGCTTTAGAGCAGTTAGCCCAGTTGGGTGGGGTGGGGGGAGGCTTGGTATAACAACTCCATTCTCCACTAGATGGAGCTGGAATGGATAGTTGTGGCGCGAGTGTAGGTTGTATGCGCATGTGCGGGAGGAGTAAAAATGGTGTCACCCAGCTACCCAGTCTCTAGTATCAGAACTCTGTGCTCTCTGAGACCAGAAAGCAAGCACCCCTCCTTTACCTCTGGCTTCTGTCCACTCCCCACTTCTACCCTGTCCCTGACCAAGCTATCAGCTTGCCAGGTGGCACCTCCCTCCCAAGTTTTATCTTAGATGGGGCTGTGTTGCCAAAACCCTCATTTCTGAGGGTCCTACAGCTTTGACCCACTCAGATCCCCTGGGAGAGGGTCTTGCCAAGCAAAGTCTGTTGCTGGCCTTCCCCCAGGAACATTCATAAGATCGTGCTGATGCAGATGCCCAGAGACTGCAGCCGGGTGCCAGTCTGTCCCAGAAAAAGTTCACATGATCTTTTAGCAGCAGCATTTCATGGATTGTGGTAAATCAAAACACACATCTGGCACCATGCTTCATCCTAAAAATCCTTGTACTTCCACCAGCAAATGTGGCTGTTTTCTGGGGTCCACTGGGACCTTTGTGGTAGAGGCCGCACAGCCTCTACCAAATGTCCTCCCAGCAGGGGAACCACCTCTTTCCATGTGGCCTGGGGACCTCTCGGACATGCTGCTCTGCTCCTGGGGATTCCCCCTTCCCACCAGAGCTCTCCAGGTATTGAGCTATGGAGTTTCAGCCTCTGTGCTCCCCTGTTTATAGAGTCTTAGTGGAATTTAAACCCTGGCCTTTCTCCTTTCTCCCTTTTTTGTTCAGTCCTTGCAGCTGTTTCCACTCTGTCTCTTTCTCTCCAGCTGCTTTCATGGTGGGGAGAGGGGAGGAGGAATGCTTTTCCTGTACTCATCCTCTCTCCACAAGAAAAATCAGCTCCCTACTCTCCACAGCTTCTTTCTCCCCCGGTTCTCCTCTCTGTGACCTGCTGAGTTCTGTGGTTCTAGATGTGCAGATTGCTGTCTTAATCCTCAAATAAGTTTTCTAGGTATTCATGATGGGTTTTGTGTTGATCTAGCTGCATTTCAAGGATGAGAGAGGTAAAACAACCAACAACAACAAAAACTTCCATGCTGCCCCACCATCTTGGCCCCCCCCCTTCCTGAAGAAGGATCTTAATGAACATTCACTAGGTATTTAGTCTTTCAAATTGAGGATATAACATGGGTAAGAAGGGGACTATTAGAAGGAGATTATTTAGAAAGCTGTGGGTATTTTTATTTCTATCTATTTCTCCCCTTACTCCTCACTATACACATGTTCATTTTCCTACCTCCTTCCTACAGGGTAATTTTCTTTTACTTTAAATGTAGGAAAGGGGGCTTTAATTGGTACCCTTACAGAACTTGATGTTTATGTCCTGGAGTTTACAAAATGCATTAGACGAGTGTCTAATTCATAATGGTGAGCTGCTGTCTGTGAAGCAAAAATCACTCTATGACTTGAGATTAGCAATGGCAACACATTCAGTTTCTACTATGATCAACTAGACAACACCAAAGGGCTCCCCTTATTATGCCATGGATCCGCTTTTTAGTATAGTGACTCTACTTGCCTTGTCTTTGGTGACTAAATGCTGTCCTTCATACCTGCCATGTAATCATCTTCATTGTATTTGGGGAGGTCAGTTTGATGATAGCAATTCCTACAGTAAGTCCAGGTCTATAGTGTGTAGCCAGTACTGAGCTCTTCAAGATGCTCTTGCTCCCCCTGCAGAGCTTTTCTCATCATCTTGGTGTAAAGAGTGTCTCCCGGGCCCTCTGGGTGGACATGGTGTGCTGTGTCATGGCGATTGGTGACAAGGTAGGTGTTCCTAATGTAGCATTTCCAGTATCCCTATATGTTCTCTTATATTGTACCAAAGGTGTCCTGGTATTTCAAGTTCATTTGGTATAGGCCATATTTGGTTCTAGGTTTTGGTCAATAAACCAAACTTCTCTAGTCATGGCCAACTACCTAAGACAATACATTCAGTACAAATCTTTATAAGATTCTTGATCCAAGGAGAGAATCACTTCAGTCAGGAGAGGAAAGGTTTCTTCTACCGACAAATGAAGCTCAGCAGAATTTAGGCCTTTGATGTCTCCAGTTACACTGAAGTAAGCATAGGTGTGCCAATTCCGTTTTCAGGGTTTAATTTCTTCTCAATAACTGCTCTAACTTTAATATTACACAACCCACACTTTTTAATTTAATTTTCATTGTAATACAACCATCTTCAGAAATAGACTTTTGGTTAGTTTTATAGAAGCTTTGGCCCTGTCACTACAGAGGCGATGTTTCTTTGGGGCAGCCATGGAAGCATTTGGTCCTTTATCCAGATCTTAGGCTGGTAATTTCTAGCCCTGCATGAACCTTTCTTTTCCTAGATTCTTTAATGCACTTTGAAGAAAGCACTCATCTTAATAAAGCATGTTCCTTATTTTCACTATAATCTTCTGTATCATTAACAACTTAGTTTCACCATGCTTTGTCTTCTGTACATCCTTTACTACAGATGTTTACAGGTAATAATTAAATATCTGATTTACCTGTGCTTTCCTTGGACTATGTGTATTCCCTTCACAAAAAAAAAAAAAAAAAAAAAATAGAAACATCGATGTCTTTAGTCTTATTAGGCATGAGGCCCATTCCAGATGTCTTAGAGTCAATTCTGAAAACTTATTCCTAAGGTTCTGTTCCTCTGGAATATTACTGTCCAATAGAAATATAAGGGGAACCACAAATGCAAGCTACCTCTGCACTGTTAAAATATTTACTAGGTACATTAAAAATATTTTTTAAAATTAATTTTATTTTTAAATCAAACTATCTAAATATTATCATTTCAACATGTAGTCAAGGTAAGAATTATTACTAAAATATTTTTATAATTTTTTTCTTACTACCTTTGAAATCTTGTGTGTATTTTATAGATAGAGAACGTCTCAATTCCAACTAATTACCTTTCAAGTTGCTCAACAGCCACATGTGGCTGGTCGTTACTCTTTAGGACTCTTCTTTATTAAAGAAGCCGGCCAACATAAGTGATACAGAGTAAGGCATTTTATATAAGGACTAGAAATTACTCAATTATGGAAATGGGAAGAGGCCTCCTTGCAACGATCTTTCTCTGCATCTGATATTGAGAGCGAAGCTGTTTGCAAATGGCCATGAGGTATCAGTCAGACCAGCCACAGAAACGACAGCTGGGTATATACAATACCCAGGATAAGGACTCACTAGGATGAACTGGCACCAACATCATTCTTTTGTTGTCTCCAATTACTGCAGGGGAAGTATGGAAAAGCAGCTGCTGCCCTTTACCATAGACCTGTACCCTCAGCAGTCCTGGGAAAGTAAGAAGCAGGAAGGCTCCCAGGTCATCAAAGTGAGACTTCAGATAGGTGAGTAAGGGTGTGACATGCCTCAAGGCATGGTATTCTACACTAATCTTCTTTGCATAAAAAGATGTGGCTGCTGCTTCACCTCCCCCTTCCAAATTCAGGCAAATTTCTTTGGTAGCTGGTACGAATCTAGAGCCATACGGTACAGGGAGCTTTAAATGCCATTTCCAGCCCAACTAAGGTGACGCAGTAAGAAGCCACGACAATGATGTTACATTCAAATGGGTAAAAAAAATGAGCAAATTGAGAAACAAAACTTACATGAAATATCATGGGAAAAATGAATATCCATAATTACTAAAGGACTCTCACCAGTCACTTAGAAAACAGTAGTAACCACCAATGAGTAAATTGAACATTGAACATTCTCAAAAGGTGAAAATAAGCTATAAAGGGTGGCAAAAGTACAGCCTCATTTCTCATAAAAAATACTGTAAATAAAAATATATAACTGGCAATTTGGTATTTTTTATAGAGTTCTGAGAACATGCTATCATACATTGCCGGGTGGCATAAAAATCAGTGTCAAACCGATGAAGTATAATTTTGTAAAAAGTCTCAGAGCCTTAAAATGTTATCACTCTTGAGGTGCCTGGGTGGCTCAGTCAGTTGAGTGTTGGACTCAAGCTTAGCTCAGGTCTTGATTTCAGGGTACTGAGTTCAAGCCCTACATTGGGCTCCACCCTGGGGTAGAGACTACTTAAAAAAAAAAAGTTTCTACTCTTTACTGTAGCGATTCCGCTCATTTTATATTCATATTTTGAAATGGGTTAAGTTTTATAAATATCCAAAATAAGAAAATAACAATCATATAAAATACTCTTAGAAAGTATAAACATGATGAAAGCCAGATTCGTTACTGTGTATAAAGTGACAGTATGATCCCAATGATTAAAATCCACATTATAATGAAATATTTCCCCAATTAGGAAAAAAAAAAATTTAAAGGAAATATTTTAAGATGTTAACAGATATTGTAGATTATTTTTAATTGTTATATTTTCCTCTCTCTCTCTCTTTTTTTTTTTTTTTTTTTTTTACCATTTTTGCAATTTGGTGTTCACTAAATTCTAAAAACTAATCAATATCATTAAAGTGTTTAATTTAATGGCACTGTTTTTTGCAACTGTTTGGTATACATCATATATTACACATAATATATGTGTATTTTTTAAATAATGGATCATAGTTAATGATTTAGTGGGTACTATAAATAAGTTTTCTTAAAATCTTTTGGCCAATTTAAGCTTCTCCCAGCATTTTATGGGCATACTCTACATTCTTGCTATTGTCATTTTAGCCTGTTAGTCATTTTTATGGGTATGTAGTGATAGGTCACAGGTGTTAATTTGCACCTCTTTGAGAAGTAATTTTTATATGTATCTTGGCAATTTGCATGTCCTCTTTTGTGAAGTGTTTTTTGTTTACCTTTATGATTATTTGTCTTTTCTTTTTTTAAATTTTTTTTTTTTTTCAACTTTTTTTTATTTATTTTTGGGACAGAGAGAGACAGAGCATGAACCGGGGAGGGGCAGAGAGAGAGGGAGACACAGAATCGGAAACAGGCTCCAGGCTCCGAGCCATCAGCCCAGAGCCTGACGCAGGGCTCGAACTCACGGACCGCGAGATCGTGACCTGGCTGAAGTCGGACGCTTAACCGACTGCGCCACCCAGGCGCCCCGATTATTTGTCTTTTCTTATTGGAGGTGTTCTTTACTCCTGGGATGTTAGTCCTACCTCATGTTTATGTATTGCAAACAAGTTTCTCCACTCTATTCCTTACATTTGCATTTTCTGTTTTTTTTTTTTTAATGGCAATGAGATTTTAATTTTAATGCAGTTCAACTTACTAAGCTTTTCCTTTAGGGTTAGTGCTTTTCACTGTTAGTGTCCTATATAAGAAAAACCTTCGCATACTCCAAGGTCATGAAGATGTTTTTGTATGTTATCTCCCAAAAATTTTATGGTTTGACCTTTCACATTTAAGTCTATGATCCATCTCACTTGATTTTTTATGTATCATGTGGGGTAGAATTTAATTTTTATGTTTTTTTTTTCCTAAATGGAAATCTTGATTAAGCCTCATTTATCTTGCAGACTCTTTCATGGCAATAGTAATTTGGTTTTAACTTAGATTACTGTATATGTGTGGATCTAAATCTAGATACTTTGTTCTATTTCACTTCTATCTTCTCCTGTTGTACATATATATCACTTTGTTTTGAATACTATAGCCTTATAATTGGGTTTACATCTAGTAGTATACATCTTTCAACCAAGTTCAATTCTTTTTTTTTCATATATAATTGACATATAACATATCAGTTTTAAGTGTATAATGTAGCGATATGATACATGTATCAAATGATCAACATAATATGTCAAAATAATACCATTACCATACAGTTGCAACTTTTTCTTGTGATGAGAACTTTTATGGTGTACTCTTAGCAACTTTCAAATATATAATACATTATTATTAGTTATAGTTACCAGGCTCTATGTTATATTTATTTTATGACCTGCAGTTTATATCTGTGGAACAGCTTCACCTATTTTGTTCATCGTCCACCCCCACCACCTGCCCCTGACGACCACTCAACTGTTCTCTGTATCTATGAGTTGCTGTGTTGTGGTGTTGTGATTATTCTTAGGTTCCACATATAAGTGAAATGGTACAGTTTTGTTTTCCTCTATATGACTTATTTCACTTAGCATAGTGCCCTCCTCAGTGTCTACCCATGATGTCACAAATGGCACAATCACATTGATTTTTTGTGGCTGAATAATATTCCTGTGTGTGTGTGTGTGTGAGTGTGTGTGCTACTTTTTTTTGTATCCATTCATCTATCAATGGACACTTAGGCTGTTTTCATGTCTTGGCTAATATAAGGAATGCTGCAATGAGCATAGGGGTACATATATCTTTTTGACTTAGTGTTTTTGTTTCCTTTGGTTAAATACCCAAAAGTGAAACTGCTGGATTATACAGTAGTTCTATTTCTAATTTTTTTGAAGAATCTCTGTGCTGTTTTCCACAATGTCTGTACCACTTTCCGACCAACAGTACAAGGGTTTCCTTTTCTCCACAACCTCTCAATACTTGTTTCTTCTTGTCTTTTTTATAATATCCATTCTAACAGGTGTGAGATCATATTTCATAGCAGAATTGATTGCATTTTACTGATGATTAGGGAGTACATTTTCATGGGTCTATTGGCCATCTGTATACCTTCTTTGAAAAAATATGTATTCAAACCATCTGCTCATCTTTTAATCAGATTGTTTTTGCTATTGAGTTGTAGGAGTTCT
Source organism: Panthera onca (assembly GCF_046562875.1). Taxonomy (NCBI): domain Eukaryota; kingdom Metazoa; phylum Chordata; class Mammalia; order Carnivora; family Felidae; genus Panthera; species Panthera onca. The sequence goes on from NC_138339.1 coordinate 84,690,208, forward strand.
TCATATATTTTGGGTATTAACCTCTGATTGCATACAGAATTTGCAAGTATTTTTCCCATTTGGTCGGTTTTCTTTTCATTTCCTTGATGGTTTCCTTTGCTGTGCAGAAGCTTTTTAGTTTGAGGTAGCCCCAATTTTTAATTTTTGCTCTTACTACCTTTGCTTTTGGTGTCAAATACAAAAAAATCACCACCAAGACCAGTATTGAGGAGTTTACCACCTGTTTCCTTTTAGGAGTTGTGTGACTTCAGGTCTTATGTTCAAGTCTTTAGTCCACTTTTAGTTTATTTTTGTGTATGATGTGAAGTAACAACCATTTCTGACATTTAATGGTTCAATCCATTAACTTCATATTAACATTTCATGGAAATTAGAATATTTGTTCATTTTTTCCCTTTATTGATTGCTGATTCTTTTTTTACGTGTGAAACTCCTGCATAGAGATCCCCGACTTCACAGAATATGATAAGAAGTATATGTCATTTAACTTTTAGTGAGAAACTGAGAGAGGAGGGAACAATTATTTTCAGTTTATAAATAAGTAGTCTAAAGACTTGTAAAATCTGAGGTAAATTACTAATAAGAGTGAGTATATAAACAAATTGGGTGATTTTAAGTAATACAGAAAGCACACAAATATGCAGTTATGAATATAGAAGAACATTCTATTTTGACCTTCTACATCAATCTGCTCACACTCTTGCCTCTATAGTTTATCAAACATGCTATTTTACCATAGTCCAAATGTAGGGTTTATCTCACAAGATAATCCTGTTATAGACAATCTACTTATTGAATGTCTTCAACAAAAAACAGTTTTGTTAATAGCTTTTGTGTCACTTTAAATCCATCTAATATCTGGAACTCCATTACATATATTTTACAAAAATCTCTCCTTCCTCAAACTGATGGTGATTATTTTGCCTAGAACTCATAGTGTTTCACATAAAACAAAACAAACAAAAAAGCAAAACAAAAACTTACTCAGCTGGTAAAGTTTGTCTATTCTTTTATTTTTTTCTTAAAAACAGCAAAAAAATAAAACAAGGATTTGAATGACCAAGGTTTTATTTATTCCAGTAGCCAATGTCTTTCTCACTTAGAAGCACATAAAGACCATTTTATAACATTTCTTGAGCAATATTATCCTTTATATCAGACTTGATATGAAAAGATAGAGGTTTTCAAAGCATTTTCTATATATAAATTTAAATGTTGCTTACTGTCATCCCTCCAGGGTGTTTCCCACCTGGAATAAAAAGGTACATTCTAAGCTTTTTCATAGAAAGAAAAGACCTATGTTTAGTATCAAAGAAGAACTTAAAATTTGATCTTTCAGATAATCTGAAAGACAAACTACAGTTCCACAAGGAATACTTCCAGAAAGGTTTACTTACTGTCAGGATAAATGGCCTATTTGAAGGAAAGGGTAATAGCAGGTGTTGAGAGTAGAAACTGTGAGCTTGATTCTGTGTCAGGGATTAAAGGAGGGTCTGCAGTTAGTATACAACAGAGACAATTAGTTCAAGTTCACATAGAGAGTGAGAAAGAGAGACACTGAAGAAAACACTCTTAATAAGTAGAGTTTCAAGAAAGCACTGTGCATGTCACTACCAATACACGATGCTGAGTCTTTTTAGAGTAAGAGCTCATGTTGCTGACATTTCCAAATGCTTCCTACTTTGTGTTCCTGAAGCACTTTGAATATGTGTGTGTTGGCCCATTTATCTTAGGGCTTTGTTTAGGGTCAGACATGAAAGCTAATAATTTTGGTGAAACTACCTTGTTTGTCTCTATATCCTGAGCATCAGCCATGCATTGTATTAGTCTAATTCTTAATATTTTTTGTTTAAAGTTGTTTTTCTTTATTTTAAATATTTGACTTGAAAGTCTGAAATTTGTCCCTATTCTCCTTGAATAGGTTAGAGATATATGGTTGGAGGCATACTGGAAAAGAAAAAGATAGGATGTTAATTAAGGCTACTCATCTGACTTTTGTCTACCTGAGTAATGGATACTTGATGAGGATGGGAGCTGAAGTGTGGAGGCAAAGGGAAAGGATTTGGAGGCTTATTAGAGAGGAGATAAAGCAGATGATAGGACAGAAGAATTTGGGGGAGAAGACGAAATTTTAAGGGAAATTTAATTAAGTTTCTGTGATGTGATGTATAGTATAAACTGTCTTGTCTGTTGCCCTAAGGAATCTTCAATAAAATATCTAATTTTTATTGATATATTTCAAAACTGGAATTAACTTTAGGAGCTGGATCCAAATACCAAGTCTTGGGTCAAAACAGGTGTTGGCTTAAGAACAGAAGTAATCCATAGGAAAACTGTTAGGTCAAGTTTATAAAGAAAAAGTAAAGTAGCTCTTTGGTAAGATTGACAGTTAAAAAATGCACAGTTATGGAAACCATTACTAAGGTTTTAATAGTAGTTAACATCTATTTAGCACCTACTATTTATTAGGCATATGCTAGTATTTCCTATGCATTATTTTATCCTTGCAGTAGGCCATTGAGGTCTTTTGGTATAGTAATGCCTGCCAATAAAACATAACATTCTCTTCTGTAGTCCCTTCTAGTACTGGCTCTAACTTTGGCAGTGCAACTTACTTGAACAGTGTGACATTAGTATAGGGGTTGGAGATGGAGGCTTGAAAAGTGCTTGGATTTTGGAGCTTGCCCTCTTGGACTGCTGCTATTATCACAAAGTGAAGAAGCCTGGTCCAATCGTCTTAAAGATGAAAGACCCTCAAGGAGAGTAAAGCCCAGCCAGCCTAGCTGAGTCCAGTCCCCGTCCAACTCACCATCTGAAAGAAGTGTCATGAGTAAGCACAGGCAATACCACTGGGATTTAATCTAGGAACTGTGAAAAACAGTAACCTCCTTTTGTTTCAAGACCCTAAGTTTTGAGGAAATGGGTGGACCCCTTCAGAAACCTAAATCATGTAACATTTGCTTTAGAACGGGGTAATGGCTGCGAAGGAAAAAGGACATTGTTATTGGGGGTTGAGAATGCAGTGGGGAAACCACTATTGAAAGATGGAAAGATTGATGGCTCATGTTTGTAGTACAACAACTGGCAAGATTATCAACTGCTTTTAAGTATAAGATAGCTCTTTGGAGAAGCAGATTTCCAGGTACCATGTTAAAAATGCCAGTTGACCTTCACAGCTGCATAGTAATAACTGATACAACCCTAGAGGTAAATACCATTTTTGTCACCAATTTACAGGTTAAGAAATTAGTCCTAAAGAGGCATTCTTGCTTAAGGTTACTGCACCGCAATTTGTTATAGGGCAGATTTGGCTATATAGGTTTACTGGTATTCATCATAGAGTCTATCCATGTGAAGACTTTTTACATTATTATGAAATAGTTATATATGGTTAAAATATTATGTGAATCCTAAATCATAAAGATAGTATGCTGGCAAATTTTCTACATAATAGAAGTACAAAAAGTTCAATATTTCCCATATATTATATTATATGTGATATCCATAATGGTGTACATTACTTTGCCTAGTTCTTACAACATGTATTTTTTTGATGTTTATTTATTTTTGAGACAGAGGGAGACAAAGTGTGAGTAGGGGAGGGGCAGAGAGAGAGGGAGACACAGAATCTGAAACAGTCTCCAGGATCTGAGCTGTCAGCACAGAGCCCGATGCAGGGCTCGAACCCACAAACCGTGAGATCATGACCTGAGCCGAAGTCGGCCGCTTAACCGACAGAGCCACCCAGGCGCCCCTTACAACATGTATTTTTAAAAAAAACTATTCCTGATACAAATCAACAAGATTTACTCTTAACTTGAGTCAACTGTTCTTAAATTCTCTCTGGTCTTTTATTCAACTAACATGGACATTGCTCAGGCCCTGTAGGTCAACTTTAGTCTGAGATATAGCAATAGCTACTTAAAAGTCTTCCTCTGCTCATGTCTTCTCCTGAAGGTTCATTATCTTTGTTGAATGCCTTTAGATGAACACCTAAAAAATACCATTTTTTAGGTCACTTTTATAGTGAGATATTTTTCAATAGTTTCTCTCTGGCCAAATTTATTCTAAAACTATCTCTCTCCTTACCTGTCCTTCCTTTTCTTTTACTCTCTTTTAAGTTAGGTCTGTTTGTTTGCCCAGCTGGTCTAATCAAAGTTCTTTGGACACCTCTATCATCTCCATATGGATGTATATCAGGTTCTCTCACCTGGAATGCTCTTCTATATCCTTTATTAAGTCTTACCAGCCATTATTACCTGCTAGCATTCATAGGAATATTGGAGATAACAATTTGGATTTTTTTTTTAGAATTCCACCTACATCCTACTGGTTGTGTCTTCCTGGGCCACTGTTTTGAGATTATTGCTATTGTCATTTCATGATGATGCACCTTCCCATGATACTCTACAACTTGCTCAAAGCCCAAGAGAAGAAAAAAAATCATTATCTTCAGGGTTCAGTCTGTAGACAAACATGCTATAGTATTAATTCTCAAACCATTCAGATAAAAAAAATAGTAAGCTTGTGTGATTAAAAGGTTTGCTTCATATCTATTCTGATTTTACTGAAACAGATTTCTAGATGCACATCATAATTTTCATCTTCCAACAGTTGGATGTTTAAAGCTATGTAATCCAAACGTCCCAGACTTGTTTTTCAGTTTGGCATCAATGAAATACAGTGAAACATTATTTAAGGAATTAAATATATTGAGTGAGTATGGTTGGTTTAATGGTGAGGTAGAATTGTTAACACAACTGAAATGAGTCATAGGTGAATCTAACTCTGTGTTGTTATAAAATAAAAATAACTCTACCAGGAAAAAAAAATGTTTGTTCAAGATTAAATAGGGCAAATATTCATAAAATATTTCTATGTTAAAAATAATTATTAAAACTTTGAAAACAACAGATCTGTAATGATACCTTGGTTTTTACACTCAAAATATTAACTAAAAGTTCAAATTTTAAAGTCTAGAAACTACATCTTCCAGTTAATCTGATTGTTTGAGAGGATATCATTTTGAAGAATAAAATCATTTTTTACATACAAGACAATTTTGATAATGGATTTCTATTGTAATTGTTCATTTACTTTATATCAAAGCAGTGGTAATGAGAAAAGTCTAGTGGTAATGATAGTAATGAATTTGCCCGCTTAATTACTGTCACAGGTATAAAATGAATTAGAATTAGAAAATACATTCTTTACTATTTTTTAATGTCATTGTTAAAGACAAGAAGGCGAGGAAGGAGGGAGGGCAATGACATAATGTCCAGAACCTCATAGGGGCAAAGACAGTTCTTTTAAAATATGTCGTCACCAAATAATTGCCTCTTTTATGAACTGAATGTCTGTATCCCTCCCTCCAATTCTTATGTTGAAGCCCTAACTCCAATATAGTAGTATTTTGGGATGGGGCCTCTGTGGTAAATGAGTGTAGTTGAGGTCATGAGAGTGAGGTCCTCATAGTGGGATTAGTGCTCTAAGAAGAAAAGACCAGAAACGAGACAAATCTTTCTCAGCTGTGTGAGGTTACAGTGAGAATTTGGTCATCTTCCAGCCAGGAACAGGGCTCTCACCAGAAACCGAATCAGCAAGCAGCTAAGTCTTGGGCTTCCCGCCTCTACAAGTGGAGTTTTATTATAGCAGCCCAAACTACATAATTTATGTCATAATGATCATACTTTAAAAATGGAAATAAACCATTGGTCATCTTCTTTAGTCAAGCAATGGGACATCCTGAAATAGCACTTAAAATGCTGATAGGTAATAAACAGCTGACAGGTTTATTTAAAAAAAATCATTCCATGGAAAGGCAAGGAGTCTGCATCTTACTTTCACATTCTTGGCCCTAGCATAACATTTCTCAAAAAGATTTGGGGAATGAATGAATAAATGAATGAATGTTATTTCTGATGGTGCATATAATAACCAGCCCGAGTAAAAATGACTGCCTATTGCCTGTGAAATAATTAGCAGAATTCAAGAATTTTTTATGTTGCAAAATAATGACTGATAATTTTTTTTTTTTTTTTTTTGCTTCATTGCTTACCAATTTAGGAGGCTACAAGTTGACTTAAATATACACAGATGAGTGTGTATGTGTGTGTGGCTAAATGTCAGTGGATTAGTAGAGAACTCTTTGTTACTCAGACCAAAGTCCACTTTCCCTTTTTTCTTACTTGTATCTCCCTCTGCAAAGAACTTTTAGAGAGAATAGGGGACATGCCTGATAATTACAACTTAATAAGTAGTTGCAAGCGCTGACTGAAGATAGGGACACTTTTTAAATGTTAAACTTTGTGAACTATTAATATAGACACAGAAAAGTTCACACATAATAAGTGTACATCTTGATGAGTTTTAACCCAACAACCCCAACATGTAACCAGCACCCATCTGAAGAAACAGTATATTATCAGAATTCCTGAGATTGCTTCACGCCCAGCCCATGTCCCTGTGGTCACTTCTAGTTCATTAGTTATGACTAGGTTTGAACTTGGAGTGAATTGTTGAATGTATGCCCCGTTTCTTTGGCTCATAATTGTTTGTGAGCTTTGGCTATGTGTTATGCATAGCTGTATTTTCTTGACTTTCATTGTTACATACTATTGCATTGGACTAAAAAAAACCTATATCTATCTGTATCTATATCTGTATCTATCATCTATCTATATATATATAGAGAGAGAGATGGCACAATTTATCCATTCTAGTGTTAATGAACACTTACATTGTTTTTATTTTACCCGTATTAAAAAGCTTTATACATGTGCCATATTTTGTGTATATGTATTTTGCATACATATTTTATGGGCATTGTTTGGTTTTGATGATTGATTGCTCATGTTATTTTACGTTTCTTTTGGATAAGGTATACCTGTATATCTTTGGGAGAGAAGTTGTTGGTTCATCAAGTATATGTATAATCACCTTTAGTAAGATTAATCAAATGTTCCCAAAGTGATTGGCTACCAGCAAAACAGGAAGGTTTGGATAAAAGCAGAAGTTGGGCATTTTACATAAACTCTGATTTCAATCTTTATATCTTCCCAACCACAATCCTGTTCTTCCCTCTCAGTCCTAAGTTGGAAAAGTGCAAATGGGTAGATGTGCATTAAGGGTGGATACTTTACACTTGATTAAATTCTGAAAACTGTTTCATAGAAATATATCTCTATTTATATATCAAGTTCTATTTGTATACTTTATATTTCCAAATTATTCCACTGTTTACTAATTTCAATGATTTGATTAAAACAGATCTAATGAATTATTCACGACAGTAACAAAATGGTTATCTCAATTCTATTTGTTTCTTTTCTATGAAATATCACATATACACCTTTATCTGGAGCCTGAGCACTCATCAAGTAAATAAGAGTCATTTTTAGTGTTCTGCTGAAAACCTCCATAGGAGGAAAAAAAATACATATTCATAAACAAACAAAATTAGAAGTCAGTGTTCTGAAAAAGGAGTGCTTGAAAAACACCATGATTTTAAGCTTTACAGAACATATCATTGTACTCAGTGTAGGAGGTGAAGACAAGAGGCAATTTATTCTGCAGCTGGTTTCGAAATAAACACAGCAAAGAAAGATAAGGAGTGAAAAAGGGATAAATCCGCCGGTAGCAAACTTGATGGACAGACAGGCTGCCATTAACAATGCTGTTGCCTTTGTAAGTACAGAGTGATGTGGAGATACCCTGGCATTTATACTGTAGACATGGTCCTTGAAGATTTTACACCTCCAATTCCTTAGAATTATCAGCTATCTCCAGCCTGTCAGTCATCCGAGCAATCTTAGATTTTTAGCTTGCAGGCCAGGCAGATTATTGACAAAGCAATCCAGGGTGATATAACACACCCTGACAAACACCAGTGAGGGGATTGTGTTTACCACTTTCACTGCACCAATTCGGCTAAATTAATTCTTAACACCGAAAGTAAACTTTCTCTTGATAACCATTCACTCCCTACCGGTGTTGTTTTGCTACACAGCACTAGCTCCAGTGGAAGTGTAATAGTGCCTTGATGCAAGTAATTTAATCTGGTGAGAACTAATAGAAGCAAAGAAGGTATCTGTCTCCACAGCGAGAGAGAGGCTAATGAGGGCATCTGTAAATAACAAACTCCGTGTTAGAATGCAGTTAAGGATTTGACTTAAGTATACAAAAGTAGGAGAATTCTAAATTAGGTCTGCCACTATGTCCTTAACTCACCCCTTCATCTGTAGAAATCGAGCACACGCTACTCTTCGATTATATCTCAAGTCTAAAAAGCAAAGATAACAAAAGAATAACTATGGAACAAAGACAAAGAAGTAAAGATTTAACAAAATTGATCCCAAGCAGGGTTTTTTTTTTTTTTTTTTAATTGTATTTTTACCCAAAGGTGGTTTGAGTGTTTGGATCATAAACTCTTAAAGCAGGGGAAAGGAGAGTTTGGAGGAAACACAAAATAAGTGTCGAAGGCAAGACATTGGCACACCCTTAATTTTAGCCATTGTTTCGGGCACTGCTAGCATTCAGAGCTAATTTTTTGGACCATACTGATTTTCAAAAGTATGTTACACGTTAAAGCATTTACGGAACTTAAGTGCCATGTGTAATTGCTGTGTTGCAATCATTTCTCTGGCCTCATACCTTGAATTTTTAAAGCTGATTTAATAGCATTAGACTAAAACTCACATGTTTTTCATGGAGAATTTTAATGCTGTCATAATTATATGAAAATATTATGCCTTTCAAAAGCTTTTGAAATATCTTAGGATGTGTATTTATTTACAGAATTGTCTAAATTTGATGAACTTAACATGAATGTTGGCTTTCTTCTAAACTAGAAGTTGAGTATAACTTCTAAAATGGAGAATTTTTATAAAATACATGAATATATTTGCTTAAATATATTCATATGTTATACACAATTCCCAACACAATGCATAATTAAGTTTTACAGTCAGCTAAAAACTCAAAATAGTTAAAAATATGAAAGTCAGAGAAATCAAGTGACTTAGTAAAATTTCATCAGCTTAGATCCGTCTCATCCTCTTTGCATTTTTTGCAACATGAAGGAATTTTGGCTGGTGTATTTATTTTAGAATCTGGTTCCTGTCTTTCCTTTCAAATCCAACCTGGACCGATGCCCCATACATTGAATAATTGCCAACACCCTGAACTTGCTGCTCTGTCGTGTAAATGCCAAGTTCATTGCCACCCCAAGGCATTTATTTCTGCTGCTGCCATCCCCCAATTTTTGTACAGTCAGGCTCTTCACAGGAGGAGCTGGAATGCCACCTTCTCCAAGCTGCCCTTACTAATACCCTAATGAATACACCATTTTTCAATTATCTTCCCTCCCCTTACCTTCTTTATTTCCTTTGTGGCGTATATTACTACTCACATGCACACCATTTATTCATCAGTTTGCTTGTTTATTATTTCCTCCACGAGAACATATTATTTCCTCTGTGATGACTGGATCTTTGTCTTTTCGCTAGAGTAAGTATATCTACCGCTGAGTGGGTGTCAGAAGAACTCTTTGGAAAGAATGAGGGACCAATTCTGGTAATTTGAGTGGTATTACATACGGGTTAAATGGTGAAAATATTAGGATTACATATTTAACACAATTTACTAGACTGACTAGTAGAGAACAAGGGAGAGAAAAGTAAAAATTATTATGTATTTTCTATCTTATTTAGGTAAGATAATATGTACTACTTGTCTAGCAAAATATGCTAAACTCACCTTTGGACATATACTGAAGCACCATAGAGACATCCATATAACAATAACCTTATACAGAAAGGGAATATACAGTGGTTCTCACAGGGGGGTGATTTTGACCCCCAGAGGATATTTGGTAATATCTGGGGGCAGTTTTTTGGTTTACAACCAACGTTGATACTGGCTTCTTGTAGGTAAAGGCTAAAGATCCTACTAACCGTGCTGCAATGTACAGGACAGCTGTACATTAATAAATGTCTAGTTTTAAATGTCACTAGTGGTGATACTGAGAAACTGAGTTAGAAATGCACACAGATGTGAGATGGCTATATGGAGATGGTTGATGAAGTGAGGGTAGATAAACTGTCGAAAAGAATGACTGCAGAAAGATTATTGGACTAATTTACATTCATCTACAACTTACTGTCAGGCATCATTTTACTCACTTTATATATATTAACTTATTTAATCCGTAAGGCAACCATATGAAAAAGAACCAATATCACCATGATTTTACAGATAAAAACATTAAAGCACATAAAGTGAAGTAAACTGCTTAAAATAACAAAGCTCAAAAATGATAAAGATTCAAAACCAAGCAATTGAATTTTACAGGTCAAAATAATTTTTTTTGAAAATTTATAGTAAAAGTGTGGGGGTGAAGCAAAAATAAAATAACTGGGTAGAAGCTCATAAAGAAATCTGAAATTGAAGAAACCCACAACTATTCCAAAAAGTAGCTATCCCATGGTGTCAGATGCTGAACTAAGCAAAGAGAATGTGATTGGAATTGGCACATAGTGGTTGGTGACCTTCTGGAGAACAATTTCACCCAAGGGCAGGTAGTGATACGCACACAAAACTGATGGGATGCCTGGATAGTTCAGAAGGAAAAGTATTGTTCGGTACTTTGAGAGAGTATCAGGATTGAGAGAAAGATGTTAGACACTCAGGGATTTCAGTCTTGGGAAGCAGAAAATAAGATTGATCATTAAATGATTTGGAATAAAATTTGGCTTTTGAGGGTACAGAAAGATTGCAATAACCCCATGGAGAGTGTACTAAGAGTCAACATGAAGTACACTTTTAAATGAGAGGCAAATGTCCACATGAAATACAAAAGCGCGAGTTTGTAAAAATCCCAAATACCTGCCTTGTTTCCTTTTTCCATGAAGATGTAATTGATAGTGCTTACTTCCTGAGACTGGGCTGAGAATGTGATATGATAAAATGTATTTGGCATGAGAAAATTGGGTCCAATTTCATGTTGAAATGACTGGTTATACAATGAGATGGATGAGAAGATGGTTTAGGGAAGTTGGCTGGATAGGTCAAGGGTCTGGGAGTTGTTATGAAAAATAAGAATGAGATTAGGGGTACTGAGTCATCAGGGATGGATAGGGCTATAACTCAGGAAACTCAATTTTCATAATTTATCTAACCAAAAAGCAGCTAACTATGAATGATTGGTGTATGTTAGTCGAAATCACAAAACCCACTAAAAATAATAGCAGACTTTCCTCTGTGAAATTTTTGGTAAGAAAATAGTTTAAAATTTTGATCTAGATCCTTCCCACTTAGGTATTATTCTCTGATGAGCAGAGTCCTCATCACCTGGGATGTATATTACTTGTTAGAAATGCAGAGCTCTGGCCCCATGCCAGATCTACTGAATCAGAATCTGCTTTTAATAAGATGCCCTGTGATTCATATACTTGTTAGAGTTAAATCGGCAGTTACCTGGATCACTGATTCTCCTACGGATTTTCTTCTGTTTCGTTCTAAACCATGGAACCCTCTCATGAAATAAAATATTATGTGACTCCATGTTAGTGTAGTTGAGTTGGAAATGGGGCCGTGGCTAATGCCATCCCCTCTAACTGAAATGCACTACCCTCAGAAATGTCTGGTGTTTTGCAGAAAATAATTTGCAAACCCCTGACTGATGATGTTTTAAGATCTTTTATAATGTATTCACATGAATATTATGGATTCGCTGTAGTTGCTGTGTGACACTGACCTGGCTACATGGAATGCTGAGTTTGCCTCATTCTCAACCATTAGATAGTTAATAACTGATTGGCCATTGATGAAACCACAGTTCCCCTTGTCTAATATAATAGAGTAGTTTTTTAGACTTTAAAGTTATAGGTAAGGGTGCCTGGGTGGCTCAGTTGGTTGAGCGTCTGACTCTTGACTTCCCCTCAGGTCATGATCCCCGGGTGGTGGGATCGAGCCCTGCATAGGGCTCTGCGCTGAGCATGGATCCTGCTCGGCATTCTCTTTCTCTCTCCCTTTGTGCCTCTCCCCCACCTTAAATAGAAACAAAATAAGATAAAATTATATGTAATGTGTTTTATTTTTTAACTGTTCTCTAGACTTCATTCACATTTGACAGTCTTTCTGAATGTTCTCTTTCTGTTCTAGATCCAATCCGCAGAACCACATTGCAGTTAAGTATGATTCCCTAGTCTCCTCTGGACTAAGAAATCATGTCAGGCTTTTCTTGTTTGTCATGACCTTGACAGTCTTCAGGAATACTGACTGGCTGGGTGTCCTTCAGAACTGTCACCCAATCTAGGTTTATCCAGTGTTTTTCTCAGAATAGTCTGGGGTTATAAATTTTTGCAAAGAATACTCAAAGGGTACAGATCCCTTCTTACCACGTGTCAGAGAGAAAAAACATCCATGGGACATCACTGACAACATTAGCTTTCTTTGCTTGGCTAAGATCATGTTTTTCAGGTTTCTCCACTGCAAACTTACTATTTTTTTTTTCTTGTTATTTGGAAATCAGTCACTGTGTCTCAAGGGTGGGGGATGTTAAACCCCATTTTTAGAAGGTGGACTATTGCATATATAAATTTTAATTTAGTTTCTCACAACTGTTCCACACTAGGTAGAAACTTCAGTATTTGATGGGTGACCTCTTGAATGGAGGAAACTTAAATTAATTTCTGCATTCCCAGCATTGAGCAAATACCTGGAATGCAATGTGCATTTCATAAATGTCCATTTGTTAATAATGTCCAATATTCCTTTTCATAAAAAGTGAATGTGTCACAGATCACATGGCCTTTATTCACAAAAGATTAATTGTCCTCAGTAAATTTAATTTTCATGGTGTGTCAGAAATTTTTATAGTCTATATTGAACATATTGACCAAATTATTTCATTACGTACTCAAAACTTGTCCAAATTAACCTATGTATTAGGTTGTAGAGTTTGGTATTTGTTGTTTTAAGACACATACAGTATAGGAACTTTGATGTGACAATGAGTTGCTATAGCAACTAAAAATTAAAACTATGTCGAATTATTACGTATAAATAAATATAGATTGATATTAATTTCACCAAATAGTGCAACTCACTATATGGACTTTATATCTGAATCTGTTATCTATAACCAGATGAATGTATGTAATGATTTCTTTTCAGTAGTTTGATGCCAGTGATTTATTTTTAGGTAATAATGATAATTAACTTATGGAATGACTCAGAGGGTATGGAAGCATATTTTAATAGTGGTAGATTTGGGAGTTATAGAATTTTTCCTACATTGATTATATTTTGAAAAACAAAATCATAATGTGTATATATATATGTAAATATATATATATATATACAGCAATAATATAAACAATGACATGCTGCTTTATCCATTAGTATGAAAAATGCAAATACATACACACATATATACAAATAAGCCTTTGCACAAATAATACTGAACAAACAAGACAGCATTCTTTACTACATAGCACCATATAGGAAATCTCTTTGTATTGCAAGGTTAATCTAGGGGAAAGTTTTCTATTATTACTGATCTCTGAATAATTTTCTAGTATGATCAGCAACAGTGAAAAATGTATAAATCCCTTTAAAGCAATATGTTCTTGAATCGATTACCAAGCTCACAGAAAAAGCAAACTGGCTGTACTGTAACAATGGTAATTTGTATGTTTAATTATTTATAAGGATACAACGGCCGAGTTTCTAAAAATCTTTCCATAAAAAATTCTCAATATAAATCCCTGTGATCTACAGTAATGCTACTTTATCTTCGCTTCCAGCCGTGCGGCATAAACCCTTTCATTAGTACATGCCTTCACTTAAGGGGATTGCTTTAACAAAGGGATCGAGCACATTATTATGACTTTTAGAGTTAAGAGATGACTGTGGCAAAACAATAAATACCCCATCTTATTAAGATACGTCAGTTACGGTAGTACTGAGCTATTTTATATTTGGTTGCCACACAACACATTTCAGTTCCGGCAGAAACCCAGGGATGCACTCCAGAGAAACACATAATGAGGTCAGATGGAAAATCTTGTCTTGTTTCAGATATGAATTCAATCCATCCTTTCTTTCATGTGAGACAATATTCGCAGAAGAAACTGCTGCTGACATGTTTTAACTTCACTGACACTGAAAATCTTCTCTCCTCAGTTGGCGCTTTTAGCCTCCACCTTGAAAAAAAAAAATCTATGCAAAATAATATTATTCGAGATGGCCACACATTTTTTTAAAAATCTGACTATGTTTGTTTACTCACCTCTTGCTATAGTCACCATGCGATTGTGCCAGCTAATTTTTGCCTTAAGAAATATGAATAATGAAAATCAGTGCTCATTGAGGCCATTTTTTTTTTTTTTTTTTTTCCCCCTCACTGTCTTCGAAGCCTAGAATCTTGTAAATTGGGCAGGAGAAGCAGAAGATAAAATAGCGGGGAAGGGGATAAAGAAAAAAAAATAATGGTTTTATATTTTCAAAACCACAGCCTTGGCATTTAGCTGTCACAAGGAGATTCTTCACTTTAAAACCATCCCCCAGATCCACACTGTGTGATTGTGTGAAGTCAGAACAATGTGTCAAGACCTAGTTCCCCATCTTTCATGTAACTATTAGAATAACACTAAAGAAATAACTTAGCATTATTTGACTTAAAATTACAACAAAAGCTTACTTAGTATTTTTACCCTGCACACTCAACTTAATATTGTGCCAATGATAAGGAAAACCAGAGAAACCTAAATCCAGGAATTCGAGTTGCCCTTAAGAAAACCAAGGAGACACCTGATGCATCCGTAGTCTTTGTTAGAAATAACAAAGCATGATATAAAAAATGTTCTAAATGGTTAAAAATATTAATGTTTTTTTGAATGTACCTCCTGTGGCTCAGAAAAGACTTTACATGAGGCTGTGGTCCTATAAAAAATGATCATAGATTTCTTATGGTACTCCTACCCCATTTAACTTTGCTGTGTCTTTCTTTTTTTCGTTCACAGGGATGTAATACAAATAATTGAAGGGTGGGGGCTCCTGGGTGGCTCAGTCAGTTGAGCATCCAACTTGAGCTCTGGTCATGATCTCACGGTTTGTGAGTTCGGGACTACATTGGGTCTATGCTGACAGCTCAAAGCCTGGAGCCTACTTCGGATTCTGTGTGTCCCTCTCTCTCTACCCTTCCCCCACTCGCTCTCTGTCTCTCTCTGCCTCTCAAAAATAAAGAAAACTAATAAAAAAAATAATAATTGAAGAGTGGTAAATCAGACATGTTTCCTACATTCAGCCTTAGAGTCCTCATTCTGCCCTCAGGAGGCAGCTGCTCTAATCTGACCCTGCCCTTTTAGAATCTGTGCTTCCTCATCTGTAAAACAGAAGGAGGAACTATGTTTTCTGAAGTTCTTTCCAGGGCTGCCTGGGTAGCTCAGCCGCTTGAGTGTCCATCTTTGGCTAAGGCCATGATATCACAGTTCATGAGTTCAAGCCCTGCCTCGGGCTTTCTGCTCTCTACACAGAGCCCGCTTCGGATCCTGTGTAACCCCCCATCTCTGCTCTTACACCTACCTACCTCTCTCTCCCTCTCTCTCTCAAAAATAAACAGTAAAAAAAAATTAAAAAAATAAAGTTCTTTCTAGAATTAAACTTCTTATTTTTGAATGAGTTCTGACTCAGTGATACATCTTATTATGTGAGTAGAAAACTGAACTAGAAATCATTTGTCTGGACTCTGTTCTCTATGTGTAAGTATTGATGGTGACTAACTTAATCTCTGTATCTTTTGAGAACACACAAAACCTGTTTCTATGGGGACATTTAAAGTGCCTTAAATTCCACAGAGAACATCGCAAATAATACAAATCTGTATGAGATATTTGAATTCTTCTTGTCATTCTGAACAAAATTTTGAAAATGTCAGATTTATCTGAAACTCATCTTGAATATTTTTGCCCAAATGACTTAGTCCTAATACATGAATCTATATGGCAGCTTTTGAACCTGTCTACCTTCATGAAACCCAGAGAGAAAATAAAAATATAGCCAAAATTGGGGTTTTGCTATTTTGTAAGAAATCAAGTTTTAAATATATATCTCACACTTTCTTCTTCTTCTTTTTTAAAGTTATTTATTTATTTATTTATTTATTTATTTATTTATTTATTTATTTATTTTAAGAGAGACACAGTGTGAGTGGGGGAGGGGTAGAGAGAGAGAGAGGGGAGGAGAGAGAGAATCCCAAACAGGCTCCATGCTGCCAGCACAGAGCCCAATGCTGGGCTCGAAACCAAAAAGCTGTGAGAACATGACCTGAGCCGAACAGAGTCATACACTTAACCAACTGAGCCACCCAGGTGCCTTTATTTAAAAAGGAAAATATAACAAATAAAGTTTATTTGTTTTGGGAGAGAGAACGAACCAGCAGGGGGGGGCGGGAAGAGACAGAATCCCAAGTAGGCTCTGCACTGTCACTCCAGAGCCCCATATGGAACTAGAACTCATGAACTGGGAGATCATGAGATGAGCCAAAACCAAGAGTTGGTGGCTCAACCACCAGAGCCACCAAGCGCCCCCTCTCAGTTTCTTCTTAATGAGGTATAAGATATGAAAATTGCCATCACATGATTTGCCATTCAGTACATGCTCAGTAAACATTGAATAAGTGAAAGTAATAAACACCATATGTTAATAAATATACAAGTATAACAGGCAGATATGAAATGGTATCTCATTGTGGTTTTGATTCATATTTCCCTAATGACTAATGATGTCAAGCATCTTTTTGTGTGATAATTGGCCACTTGTATATATATTTTTGAAGAAATATCTATGAAAGTCTTTTGCTCATTTTTAATTGAGTTATTTTCTTTTTGTTACTGAGTTGTAGGAAGTTTTAAAATATATTTTGGGCATTAATCCTTATTAGATATCTAACTTTTGATAATTTTATCCCATTCTGTAGGTTGCTTTTTCATTTGCTTCATAATGTTTTTTGATGAACAAAACATTATGGTGGAGTCCAGTTTTTCTATTTCTTGTTTGTTGCTCATGCTTTTGGTGTCATATCTAAGAATCAGTCGCCAAATCAAAGGACATGAAGATTTGCTCATAAGACTTTTTCTAAGAGTTTTATAGTTTTAGCCCTTATGTTAGGCCATTTGTCGATATTGAGTTAATTTTTGCATATGCGATTAACTAGGAGTCCAACTTTTTTTTTTTTTTTTTTTGACGTATTAAAATCCAGATCTCCAGCTGTTGGAACACCATTTGTTAAAGGTGCTGTTCTTTACTTTTTGAATGGACTTGGTATCTTTGCCAAAATCAACTGGCCATGGATACATTGGTTTATTTAATGAACTCCGACTCCTCTTCTGCTGGTCTATATATCTCTCCTTATGACAGTTCCACATTGTTTTGGTTGCTGTAGCTTTGTAGTAAGTTTTGAAATTAAAAAGAATGAGTCCTCTAACTTTGTTCTTCTTTTTCAAGAATATTTTGACTATTCAGGGTACTTTGAAACTGCACATGATTTTGAGGGTCAGATTTTCTATTTCTGCAAAAAGTACTATTGGAATTTTTATGAGTTGTGTTGAATGTGTAGATTACATTGAGTTGTATCAACATCTTAACATTATTATCCAGGATTTCTGAATATGTGATGTTTTTCCATTTACTTGGGCTTCTTTATTTTTTTTTCCACTAATACTTTGTAGGTTTCAGTATCAAGAATTTCACCTTCTTGGTAAAATTAATTCTTAGGTATTTATTCTTTTGTATGCTATTTAAGTAAGATTGATTTTTAATTTTTCTTCTGGACTGTTAATTGTTAGTAATTGCAACCAAGTTTTGTGTGTCTATCTTATAATCTGTAACTTTGATAAATTCACTTATTAATTTTAGTAGCTTCTTATGGATTCTTTGTTTTGTTTTTTCTTTTATGTAGGATGTTCTCATCTGTGAATAGAGATAGATTTACTTTTTTCTTTGCAATTTGGATACCTTTTGTTTCCTTTTTTTGACTAACAGTTCTAGCTACAACTCCCAGGAATATATGTAATAGGAGTGGTGAAAACAGGTGTCCTGTCTTGGTCCTGATCCTCTTAGAAAGATTTCAGTCTTTCACCACTGAGTGTATTGTTATGTGTGGGTTTTTCATAAATGGGTTTATCATATGAAGAAAATTCCCTCCAATTCCTAGTCTCTTCTTCCTTTAGTCATGAAAAGGTGTTGGATTTTGTCACATGCCTTTTCTGCATCCTTTGTTATAATCATAATTTTTCCCTCATTCTATAAAAGTAGTGTATTGATTGATTTTCTTATGTTGAACTACCTTTTCATTCCTTGGATAATTTCATTCACTCATGATGTGTGACTCCTTTTACATGCTTTTGGAATTGGTTTGTTTTGTGGAGAAGTTTTACATTTATATTCATAAAGGTTATTGTTCCGTGGATTTATTTTTGTGTGATATTTTTATCTGGCTCTGGTTTCAAGGAAATGTGGTCCTCATAGATTAAATTAGGAAGTGTTCTCTCTTCTATTGTTGGAAGAATGTGAGAAGGATTGGTATCAATTCTTCCTTAAATGTTTGATAGAATGCACCACTGAAGTCATCTGATCCTGGACTTTTTTTCATGGGAAGTTTTTGAATACTGATATAATCTCTTGTTACAGGTCTGTTTAGATGTTCTATTTTTTCTTGAATCACTTTAGGTAGCTTGTGTGTTTCTGGAATTGGTTTATTTCATCTTGATTACCTAATTTGTTGGCATATAATTATTCATAATAGTCTCTAAGCTTTTTTGTTTTTGTAAAGTTGATAATAATGTCCTTACTTTCATTTCTGACTTTAGTTATGTTCATCTTCTCTCTTTTTTTTTTTCTTGTCAGTCTAGATAAATTTTGTGTTTTTTTTAAATTTTTTCAAAGGAACATCATTTGGTTTTATTGAATTTGTTTCCTATTGTTTTTCTATTCCCTAATTCATTTGTCTTTAGTCTTTATTATTTTCTTCTTTCTGCTAGGTTTGGGTTTAGTTTTTTAAATCCTCAATATTTATGTTATTGTTAATGTTAGGTTATTGACTTGAGCTCTTTTTTCTTTTCTTTATTTATTTTTAATTTATTTAAATTCAAGTTAGTTAACATACAGTGTGGTATTGGTTTCAGGAGTAGAATTTAGTGATTCATCACTTACTTGCAACACCCAGTGATCATCCCAACATGTGTCGTCCCTAAAGCCCATCACCCATTTAGCCCATCTCCTGTCTAGCAACTTCCCATCTATCCACTTCCTGTCTAATAACTCTGTTTGTTCTCTGTATTTAAGAGTCTGTTATGGTTTGCCTCCTTTCTTTTTTCTTTTTTTCTTTTAGAATGTGAATGTTGACAACCATATATTTCCCTGAGTGATACTTTGCTGCATTTTCTAAGTTTTGATACATTGTATTGTTATTTTCATTAGTCTTAAAGTATGTTACGATTTCTCTTATGGTTTCTTCTTTGATCCATTTGTTCTTAAGGAGGGTGTCATTTAGTTTCTGTATATTTGTTGACTTTCCAGTTTTCCTTCTGTTATCATTTGTAGCTCATTACATTGTGGTGAAAGAAAATATTTCATATGAGTTTAATCTTTTTTAATGATTTTATTTTTAAGTAATCTCTATACCCAACATGGGACCTGAACTTAAAATTCTGAGATCAAAAGTCACACACTCTACTGGCTGAGCCAGCCAGGTTCCCTGAGTTTAATATTTGTAAATTTAACATTTGTTGTCTAACATGTTCATTCCTAAGGAGTGCTCCATGTGTACTCTAAAATGATGTTATTCCACTCTTATTGATTGTGGTGTTATTGTATGTATGTGTGTGTGTGTGTGTGTGTGTGTGTGTGTGTGTATATATATATATATATATATATATATATATATATATATATATATACCTATCTGCTAAGTCTAGTTGGCTTATAATGTTGTTCATGTCCTATGTTTCCATATTAAGGTGTTACCTAGGTGTTCTATCCTTTATTAAGGTGATGTATTGAAATCTCCAACCATTAGTGTAGAACTATTTATTTCTCTCTTCAGTTCAGTCAGTATTTACTGCATGTATTGGGGGCTCTGTTATTTCTAAATTGGATTTTTAAAAATCCATTCTGCCAACTACTGCTTTTTGATTTCAAAGTTTAATACATTCATATTTAATGTAATTACTGATAAGGAAGGACATTCCATTGAAATTTTGTTATTTTTTCCCATAATATCCTGTACCCGTATTGTTTCTCATTTCCTCCATTACTGCTTTACTCTGTGTTTAGTTGATTTGTCTTGTGAACACACACTGGAATTACTGAAGAATAGGCTTAGGTAATAAGGAAATCAAATCTAAAAGGAAAGAGTGAGCTGAGAGAAATAGTTATAGGAGAAAAATGCTAAGCCTATGGAAAAAAATAAACAGCAACTCTATTATAATCAGAATGACAATAATAAATAATATAGAGGATATTTTAAAGGATAATAGAACTTAAAACACTATAAAATAACAACCTGAATAATAGGTTTAAGTTGATTAGTGCAAAAATATTTTATTTCGATTGTTTCAGATTAAGATAAAGATACAAGATTAATTTGACTTAAAAATAATTAATATGAAAAAATAGAACATATAAATTCTGTCTAGTAGAAGGAAAGAAAGGCAATTAAATTAAAAACTTAATAAAACCAGCTGAAGTCAGGAAAGAATCACAAAAATACAAAAAGAAATAAGAAAATAAGTTGGTATATGAAGATCAAAATATGCTTGAAAAATAAATACGTAAGAAGATAAACAAATAAAAAATTACAATTGTATATGTCAATTATACCTCAATAAAGCTAAATTAGTTTTAAAAAAAGTATACATAATATTACCTAGATCATGGTTTATTAACTTTCGCAGCAAAACCAACAAAAAAGAAACAAAAAACACCTTCAAAACAAATACATGTATGTATGTATGTATAGATATATATAATTTAAATTATATGGCTAATATTTTTTTTATTAAAAATAAGTATTTAGGGGCACTGGGTGGTTCATTTGGTTGACCATCCAGCTCCTGTTTTCAGCTCAGGTCATGATCTCACAGTTGGTGAGATTGAGACCCAAGTACAGCTCTGTGTTGACAGTGCACAGCCTGCTTAGAATTCGCTCTCTCCTTCATTCTCTGCCCCTCCCCTGCTCCTTCTCTGTCTCTCTCCCTCTCGAAATAAATAAACGTTAAAAAGACGTTTTTATAATTAACATAGATTAAATATTTCAGTTAAAAACAAATTGTCAGATGAAGTAGAAAATAGAACCATATATTCATTTACCATCACTGCTACAGTAACCACAAGTTAAGTGCCTTAAAACAATACAGTTCTGTTATATTAACAGTTCTATTAGTCGTAAGTCCAACACGAGTCTTACTAGGCTAAAATCAAGGTATCTGAAGTCTATGGTAATTGTTTTCTATAGACTCTAGAAGATTTTACTGCCTTTTGTAACTTTAGAGTCTTCCTATATTTCTTGATTCATGACCCCTCTCGCCATTTTCAAAATCACTGATGGTTAAGTCCTTTTCATGTTGCAACTCCGACCTTTTTTTCATGGATGTATCTCTCTCTGCTCATAGCCAAAAAAGTTTGCCTTCTTCTAAGAAA
This sequence comes from Panthera onca, assembly GCF_046562875.1. Classification (NCBI taxonomy): domain Eukaryota; kingdom Metazoa; phylum Chordata; class Mammalia; order Carnivora; family Felidae; genus Panthera; species Panthera onca. The sequence continues at coordinate 84,711,910 of NC_138339.1, forward strand.
AATGCTTGATTAAATTGGGCCACTTAAGTAATCCATAGTAATCGCCTCATTGAGGTCTATAACCTCAATCACATGCTAAGTTTTTTTTGCCATACAAGGTAACATTCACAGACTATTGAGATTAGGATGTAGATATATTTGGGGCCATCATTCTTCCCACAAGAGCTTTATACTACTTATGGGAGTGTAACTAAAATATCATGACAGAATATTTGAAAGTAAGGGGATAAAAAAGATACATTGGCCTGGCGTGCCTGGGAGGCTTAGTTGAACATTGGACTCTCAATTTTGGCTCTGGTCATCATCCCAGGGCCATGGAATCAAGCCCTCAGTTGCGCTCCATGCTTAGCATGGAGCCTGCTTGGAATTATCTCTGTCTCTCCTTCTGCCCCTCTTCCTCAATAGCACTTGTCTATCTCTTTCACTCTAAAATAAAAATAAATAAATAATAAGTTTTTAAAGATATATTTGCCCAATACTGACCAAAATAATAATGGTGTCACTGTAATATTATTACCTAAAATATACTTTCTGGGGATCCTAAGTGGCTCAGTCACTTGAGTGTCTGACTCTTGATTTCAGCTCAGGTCATAATCTCATGGTCCATGAGATAGAGACCACATCAGGCTCTGTGCTGACTATCTGGAGCCTTCTTGAGATTCTTGTTCTCCTTCTCTGCCCCTCCTCTGCTTGCACTTTCTCTCCCTCAAAATAAACATTTTAATATATGTTAATACATATAATTTATATACACACACACTTTAATCTTAGAGCATTATTAAGGAAAATAATATTATCTCTATTTCACTGAGGATATAGTTTAAGTCAGTTTCATCTGCTCACCTGCTCCATCAAGCTTTTTCTGCATGAAGATAAAATCTCAAATCCAAGTCAGGAGTGCCCATTTTTCAGGCCCTGTGCTTTTAGTTACTACATTTCTGATCAACTTAAAGCTTCATAAAGATAGGCTTGACCTACAAATTCAGCCTGTTACATATGTTTTTTGAGATTGCATTGTTCCCCAAATATTCTGATTTTTCATTTTATCATTTTTCATTTTATCATTTACACTATAAAGCCAAGGTCTCCAAGTATAGGGACTATAGACAGTACTTACAACCAAGTGGGATCAGAGCTATCTCTGATGGTACTGTGACACAAACTGAAAAATAAGGGATTAGCTTCAAAAATTCATTTTAATTTAGTGAAGTCATCTCATGAATACTAGTTAATTTTTCTGGATGTGTGTTTTCAATATGCTTTCAAGCATATTCATAATGTATATCAAATCAGCATAATCAGTATTAAAGATATAAAAAGGGGAGATTAATATTGAAACACATGGATGATATATCACCTATTATGAGAATATATGTGGTACTTATAATGGTTAAGATCATGATCTTTGTAGTCAGACAACTGTTTTGTTTTGCTTCTTTAATCTTTATTTATTTATTTTGAGAGAGAGCACGAGCAGGGAAGGGGCAGAGAGAGAGGGAGAGAGAGAACCCCAAGCAGGCTCCACACTCTCAGCACAGAGCCTTACACAGGGTTCAATCTCATGAACCGTGAAATCATGACCTGAGCTGAAATAAAGAGTCAGACCCTTAACCAATTGAGCCACCCAGGTGCCCCCAGATAACTGCTTTTTATCATGACTCCTCCCCTCATTGAATTGTGACCTTGTGTAAGTTACCTAACCTCTCCATCCCTCAGTTACCACATCTATAAAGTGGACTTAATTGTCATAACAACCCAGTGAGACAGATTTTATTTGTCTCACTGGGTTGTTATGACAATTATGTAAATCAATATGTTTCAGTACTTTCATCAAAGTGGCAAATAACAACAGCCTTTTCTTGAGTATGGTATCTTCTACTGTCTGGCTCTGTGCTGATTTAAGAATGTAATATAGTAAATATTTATATATAAAATTTGTCTTCGAAATGACAGAAATACCTTACAAAGATTAGAAATACTTGATTACTACATGGTGTGGCACTGGATACAATAGAATCCAGAAATTAAGAAATTAGTTTAGATTTTACAATTTTATAAGGAGAACAGTCTATTATATGAGATCAGGACATTGCAAAAAGAAGAATAGGTCACTATTACAAATTTATGACACATTCCTCTGCTCTTTTACTGTTTCTTAGGTGCTATAACTGTACCTATAAAAGGTAGAGAAAAGATGATCCTAGCAGACCTACAATCTATTAAATAAGCCACTTACGCTTAATGTAATAGCTGAGGTACTTTTTGGTCTAAGCAGCAATTCTCGTTCTTAACTACAAGGAGAAAATTGAACCTGTAACATTTAGTCTATACTTGTAGAACAAGTACCTGGTATTCAAAAACTTGGTGAGTCATGACAGAAGACACAAGATTGTTAAAGTTGAAGAAGGATAACATAGTGGCCAGTAGATGTCTTCTAGGACACACCAAAGAACTATGTGAAATAATGTAATGGCAACATTGAGTGCTTAGAAATAATTGTCCAGATAGAAATCATTGGTATGCAGCAACTTCATCAAAGCAATATTAACAGCTATAGCATCAAATAAGCAGCTAGTAGCCACAAGAAATCCTAGTGATCCTTCAAATCAAATGACCATTCCCCTAGAATTTAACTCACTTATTAACATTATGTATTGTTATACATAAGTACAAATTTTCTAGAATTTCTCATTGATTAATATTGCTATTACCTAACTCTGTAATTTGTGTGTGTGTGTGTATGTATGTATATATATATATATATATATATATATATATATATATATATATATATATAAAATTTAAAAAGGGGATGCCTAATACAGTATGAGGTTTTGGGTTAGGGGAGTCATAGAAAGCATCTAAGAGAAGTTAACATCTAAACAACTTGAAGATTGGGGAACAAGGGAATGGAAGAGGTTATCATGGTTACAATAAATGCAGATAAAGAACACACTTCTGGGGCACCTAGTTGGCTCAGTTGCTTAAGCATCTGACTCCTGATTTCTGCTCAGGTCATGATCTCATGGTTTGGTTCATGAGTTGGAGCCCCATAACAAGCACACTCTCTCAGGATAAATGAATAAACATTTAAAAACCCCACATATATTTTGTGGAAAACTGTAAATAGATTATCATATTTTGAAGAGAAATCTTGAGAACTGAAGGATGGAGTTAGAGATGAAGTAGAAGAAAATAGGATCTTATAGTCCTGGCAAAGGAGTTTTTATTTTATCCTGTTAGTAACAGTGGGGACTGGTATGTGAAAAATAGAGTCCAAGAAAAACAAAACAGATGTAAATACAAGACATACAATTAAATTTCCTAAGTCCATAAAAGGTCTAACGCAAGTAATTCTGAATCGGAAATCTAAACAGAAAGATTTGTTTTTAGTTACTTGCACAAATGCATCTAGTATTATAAGGAGCCTATAGTTACAGAGATAAAATGATATTCTGCATTCAAAAGGACCCTAAAATTTTTCTAATCCCATGAAGAACAAAGCTTAAAGTGAATCATAGTTTTCAGACAACTATGTATGTATAGAGATTACCTAATGAGCATAGTAGTATAAATCTGGGCAATAAAACAGCTCTTTGTAGGGGTCTCTTTTATACTCATAAAGTATTAATCTCAAGAGTACCTTTGCTTTAGAGATTTATGTAAATGAATGTTTTATCTAGGTTTTTGAAGTTTAAGTTACAAACACTGAGTTCAGCATAAATAGCCCTATGATTGTAAATATCCGTACCTGTCAACATCTTTCAATACAAGCCATTTCTATGAAGCCTCTCTTGATTTCCCCAACTGGATGTGTTCTCTCTCACCACTCCTAAGCCCCAGAGAATTTTTTTACTTCTCTTAGAAATACACATTTGGTTGTCAAGTTTTAAATTTGTACTGAGGTGGCAAGATGTAATAGCTATAAAAAAAGATGCCAGAAAGAAATACAGTTTTATTCAAAGAAAATGACCAAAAACTAATGAATGTTTTATTTTTTCTATTTGTGGCACCTCTGTAGGAGGCAATAGGAGTATCCTATATATTTCAGGGCATTTAGCCTTCCTGATACCTTGGGAACTAAATGAATGTAACTCCCTTAAGTCTTGAAATGAAAATACGTTCTTATCCATTTACAATCACCTCTTGAGAACCTCTGGGTAGGGTGAGTTTGGCATCCAAGAAGTATTTAAAAGGGAAGGAAGAAAATTTGTGAGGAGTATTTTTGTAGAGAGCTGCTGAAGAGGTATGATCCCATCTCCTCAAGTGGGGACAAGTAAAGGTATCTGTTTGCTTTAACAAGGATATGTTGAGACTTAATCCATGAGCCCTACAGTTGGTGGAATGGCATGGTAGACTGTATTCTGCCCTCTTCCTTGAGAAATCTAGTGATTGAATGATAAGCTGCTTTTGTGACAAAGCAAGAGATCGAGTTGCTCCTGCACTGAGGTGGACCTGAACTCCCCAAGTTTGCTACAACACGTGATGTTTGAGTGTTTCACATGACTGGAGGTGTGTCATTCATGGGGAATAAGCCAGGCTGTGGTCATCTGGGGTTCTGTATAATAGTGTTACCTAGAGGGACAGAATGATCCTAGCAGTAATTTCTAGGGAGTAGGAAAAGTAAACAAGCAACATCT